>NC_048284.1:23412210-23729067 GCF_009762535.1 Notolabrus celidotus
GCTATTTACACCTTTTTATTTCCCTGACTTTTAAAATGTTTAATGATTAATAATTCAGTGGCTACTGTGTTGTACAATTTATGTGCAGCAATATCTGAGTGAATTCAAACCATTGTTCAATTTATATTGTAGTTTAAATAGAAGTTTATGCTGTACATATTTTTCTTGCAACTGTTTGTTCAAAGATATATATTTTTTCCAGTTGTCTAGTTTTATAAAGCTGACTCAAGTGCTATTCTAAGGCATAGCTTTTACATTCACAGAGAAAACGTTTGATAAAGAGTGATACTTAATGTCAATATTCAGACATTCAGGCATTGTTAGCTCTCTCTCTGTGTCGCCTCCATGTCAGAGCTTGTGATATCTCTGCTGTCTCTCACTCATAGTGCAGTCTGATAGTTGAAACCAGCACTACAATACTCTGTTATGGATCAATGTAGATAATGGGCTGTGCTTGGCGTCAGCACAGATCAGTATGCAGACAGACTTCCTGATGTGGTCATAAGCGAAGCGGGTTTACTGAGCACAGTGCTCCTGTGAAAGACAGATGTAAAACACATGCAGATGTGACGGGAAATCAGTGCTCCCTGATTGAGACTGAAACCTGATAGCTCATAAGCTTCAGAGGGAAGATTCTCCCTATTCTTTTCCTGCTTTAACTCTATCCTGTTCCTACAAGGAGTTTATCAGCTCAACCTTGCAGACTATTTCAGATTACAAGCTGCTGTAAACAAGTACACAGGGACTCAGTGTTCAGGTTGTATAAGGAAAATAACACTATGTGTACAACAGAGGTGTCCCTAAAGGGTAAGGATAATCGTTGTTGTCCATTGAGGGACATTTGTCTTGGACAACGGTACCACCAGTGGCTGCAATCACAGTTCATGCATACTTCAAACTGTTACTCACAACAAATGAAAAGCACAATTTACAATGATGATTTTGTTTATTGATCAGTGGGTGTTTGATATATCTCCTTACATTAACAATATGACACATAGAAAGACAGTGTTTTATTTATTTTCTTTTCTTGTTGGTATTCTCGATAATAACCTTTCAAGTTATATCTGGCTGCAGATCAGTTTTTGTAGGAAATGTATCATCTGACTCAGTATCTGAATAGACACAGAGTATTCATGTTGTCTGTCTGTGTACATGGAGGAGTGAAAGTCTTATCTCATGAGTGTTCCTAGTTATTTGGTATTTATAAAGTCTTCGTGTTTTCCACAGTTTTGATGTGTGCATGTACCAGCTTCATCTGCTGTAGTTAATATAGAGTCTAACTTAAATCCATGGTCTTCTTTGAAAAGACCTGGACCACAAAGAAAAGAAAATTGGTGTTAATGCTGAGAGCCTTTAGAAATTTGACAAACTAGACATAGCTTTTCCATCATTTAAATAAAAAATGTATTGTATGACACAGACTGTTTTGTGCATCACAGCTTCTATAAATTGTTCTATTTTTTAATTCTTACAATAGTGATAATGGTCTAGAATCCACAGTTATAGCCTTTGTGTAAATGCCATTTTAAAAGAAACACAAGATATTGAGCTTCCAAAACAATATTCATGCTCACTTTAATTTTAACTGTTTCTTTTGTAGTCACTATTCTTATAATTAATTTGTTACCTGTTTGAAAACAAATGCAGAGACAAGCTTCTAACAACTTTTTGTCAAAAGTAACTTTGAACACAGGATAAAGACCTTGACATTACTGTATCCATCTGTAAAGAGCAGCATTAGCTTTTGAAAAATCCAACAACTGTAGACCAAATCAAGAGGAGCTCATTCATAAGCAGTTTGAAAGGCTGTTCAGAACAGACAGTAAAAACCTTCCACGGTTAAAGCGGTGGTCTGTTTATCCACTGCAGGGTAGTTCATGGTTATTTCTCACTTCCTTAAGAGTCCGCTGTGTCTAATGATCCCAGCGTGCCTCTTCAGTGTATATCTCACCCCAAACAAAGCGCTCTGTGGACTCCCCCCTGTGCTCACAGGAGCACAGAGCTGCACTGACCTCTTCATCTTGTGGGATAAACCAGTCTTTCAGTCTCCTATCAAACCCTGGGGGAGCAGAGCTGGAGCTCCAACACTGAAACCATAGGTTTCCTGTTCAATGCTTTATCTGCACTGATAGTTCCAGGTGGAAGACCTGCTTGAGTAGAGTCACTTACAAAACAAAAAACTGCATTCAGAATTTGAGCTCTTTTTGGCTTTGTAATGAGACTCAGATGTCAGCTAATGATGCACTTTCTAGAAGACTCTGTGTAAAGGCAGACAGACAAATACCAGAGAGTAAGATGCCTGTGGGCACATTGGTAATTATAAATGTTAGTTGAGTCATGAGTAGTAGAGATCTGGCAGCCCTGTAATGCAGATTTTGGTGTTCTTCTCTTAATATTGCCACTTTTAGGAGCAGCAATGAAAGGTGATAGGCACTCTGCAGCCAGATGGCATATTCATTTCAAGAGTTAATCCGAGGGGAGCAGCTAAATCTACTCATTGTGCTCCCATGAAGACACTTACAGAAATATAATGGTTTGAAATATAATAAAGACTATCTTAAGGGGTTTATCCAACCAGCATTAGCATTAGCTTTGATCCGAATCTGACCATTCCTTACTTAAAGTCTGCACTTACATAAGGCTGCTTCTCTGTTCTGTGAATCATCATATCTATCTTATTTCTACTTTTACTATCTGTTTAATTAGCAGATGACTTTAAATGTCCAGCTTATGAGACATTAATAAGGTGTGCAAGAGCCCAGCCCTCAAGCTGTTTTTGCAATGTTTCATTTATTATGTTTGTCACATATTATCACATACAATATTTTTAGATGATCTGCAGATATTTCATTATTCTTTTTGCACAGGCAGACTACCAAATTGAGTTAAAAATCTCCAACTTTGCATCTCAGGAGCAACATCTCAGGCCTTTACATCACATTGAAATTCAGAGTTTTGAGATTTACATCCAGAGGGGCTGGGGGTTTTGGGTTCTATGTGAAGCTGTGAGGTTATGGAAAGACAAACAGAAAACCGGAGGAATAAATATGAAACAGTTGATTGATGTAAAGCTAAAATGCCAAAATTTCCATAAACTTTTCAGAACACAGCAGCAGCTCGTCCTTGAAGAGAAAAAATGAATAGACTGAAATAATAATTCAGAACTGCTCAGCTGCTGTAACAGCACACTGTACAATCTGTAATGTCAGCAATGTAAATCACCTTTACTGTTCCTTTAAGGATTAAAGCATACATGCATGAACATGGCAGTAAATCTTTTGTTCAGACAGTGTTAAAGTATAAAGGTCTGCGCATAAGCATCAACTATATATTTCCCATGATTCTCAGCTCTGCCAGATGGCTGCTGATTCTTTCTCTGCCAAAAAATCCCTGTATTGGCTCCCAGAGTGCATGCATTGTTAAATTAATTTGAAAATCCTCCACATCGTGCTCTTGGCAGAGTAGATTTTGTTTCCATTCATATTGTAATATAAATTTAATTTATCCTTTAACTTTAAATAGCTGATGCCTGCAGTTCATTTTTTGTGTTCACACACACAGTGCCACACATTTGCCATTTTTCCTCAATTTCAACTGCAGAAAAGAGATATACAGTCGTCTCTGAGGCTGATGCTGTGACAGGCAGAAGATATTTAGTTCCCCAAACACTCACCACTGGGTCATGGTCTGCTGGAGACCTTGGTTTCTCACTGTCCTGACCAGAACCAATGGAGGCCAACATGACTGCTGACACGCTCCTCCAGGAGGTGTAACCATGACATAAAGAAGTCTCCACAGCTCACATATCCAAGTGCTGGACTTCCTGTCTAAGAAAACTTACTGCTGCTGCTTAGTCCCTCATATAAAACATGTTAACCGTATTGTAGTACACAGACACTTACACTTTCTATCAAAGGAAGACAAAAAAGAGGGTCTGAGCTATGTTTGAGGGCGAACCGTAACCTCACAGCACTTCCAGACCTGCATTTTCACGGAAGTTTGTTGACCTCACTGCTGTGATCACGCTTCTCTTTTTCTCAAGTGTGTGTGCATTGAGCTAAGAGTCTGCCGAGCTGTCCGCGCCTTAGTTGAAATTTAAGTTGAAGTGAAGTCCGTTCTCCTTCAGTGGTTTTGCCTGGGGCTAGAAATTACAGAGTCTGTATCTGTAGCTCTTTCTGTGGTGCATCAATTGCACATAAACCCACCAGGCGCTTGTGTTTAGTTTTTAAATTGTGTTTTTCTGTTGGGCTACTGGAGGTCAGAGTTAAATGTTGGCGTCTGGATCCATATCATTTGGGTTTTAGATTTTGAGTAAAAAACCTATCAGTTGTAAACAGTTGACACTTTTCACATTGATATTGCCTCTGTGCAGATGGTGACTGTGGATTCAACATGTTTTTAAAAACTGCTGCATCACTTTCAGAACAAGGCTGATTGATCAAACACTGATCGGTCATAACATTATGACCACCTGTCTTATATTGTGTAAGCCCTCCTCCCTTTAGTTCAGAGCCAAAATAAAGTGACCTGACAAGACTTGGTCTCCACTAGACCGCTGGTGTGCTGTGCTGTCTGGCACCAAGATGTTAGCCACAGATCCATTAGATTGAGAGCTAAGAAATTTGGAGGCCACCTTGAACTCATCTTCTCTCTCCAGGCCTCACTTCATTATCCTGTGGTTCATTTCTGATTTTTACATAGCCATTGTAGGTGCCTTCGACGGTGGACAGAGTTAGGATGGACACCCTGACCTGTTTGTGGCAATAAAGCCTTATCTGCAACAAACTGTGATCATGCACAGTATACTGACACTTGTCTATTGGGCCTGGCATTAACCTTCAGTGGTTTGAGCTTCTCTGTCTCTTCATGGGTGCCTGGTTTTCATTAGCTTATGGATGCTCAATAAATTGTACATTTAGCACCACACTGTGGACATGTCTATATCAGCTCACATTTTAAAGTGCTACAGATGTGATAGGTTGTATTTCAAAGAGAAATATAACCTTGATCCCTTCCTTTCTCTTCAATACCCAGTCATTTTACTTAATACTCAACTTCCTGTCTGTGGCGTCATGATTTAAGTCATGTTAGAGCACAGTTGCACACAAGATGGCTGCCTAAGATGGTGCGGTTGTCTTTAATTCTCTGTGCGATGCACTGCTGTGCTCCAGTCTGAGAGATTAGACTCAGCATGGTCCAGCTCCTCCATTCAGCACCATAATGACAGAGGTCCAGAACAAATCCACCTCCCATTTAGGCATGGGCTAATTGTCATGGAGAGATATCTCTATACAACAAGTGAGTATCTGTGGAAGGGAACATGCTTTTGTTCACTTGTTAGCACTCCTGGACAGTTTCATACCACAATTCATCTTCATCTTTTGTCAGAGCCAGACGAGTTAAAGATTTTTTTTCCTCCATTAAAAACATAACCTGAAAATGATCTGTCAGAGGAAATGATACAGAGCGATGTGATGGATGAGTTTGTCTCTCTCTGCCTCGTAATCTTTCATTTGGCTGTCATTTTTCCTATTCTTTTTTCGTAGGAAAACCATTATTTTCAGAGCCTTTCACATTTCTGTTGTATCCTCTGTATCTGTCCATGCCTGGCTGGAATGAACATGGTACAGGTTAAACATAGATAATTGCTTTTTTACTCTCTCAAATATGTATAAACTCATACCTGGTTACATCGCATCAGTGACCATACCATCATAACAAAAGCGGTACTGTTAGAGCTGAATTTTCATCTCCTCGCTCTTACATACAGATTTGTTTTGTAGTTTTGTTTTTTGTGTTGAATTACTGTGTGAAACTGTTTTGTTGTTGCTCACAATCTATGACTTTAGCGCTCAAATATAATGTGTATACATGCATTTCTGCAGAGATAACGGAAATGCACGTTTTATTCCTCTAAAATGTTTAATATAAACAGCAATGGCAGCCCCAGCACACCAGACCACCAGAAACCCTGCTCCATCAGTTTGCATCAGATGAACTGATGGACCTATTAGGATAACAGCTGCACATCAACAGGTCTGATCACAGCAGAGTGAGACACAGCAGTACACCTCCTCCTCTCCTGCAGTCTGTTATTTACCTCTGGTGGGTAAAAAGAAACACTGAACCTGAAAAGGTAGAACATTATCAACCAAGAGTGTCACTGACTGGCACCCTGGACACTGCTATCTCATCGTGTCCTGCAGTTCTAATGACATTTTGTGAGATTAGCTTTTCACTGCTCTGTGTGTTTGTGTGAGAGCCTTTTTCTTATAAGCCCTGAGCTTTTCCAAAGCCATCTTCTTCTTTTTTTTTTTTTAATCAGCTTTACCATCACAACAGTGCATCTCTTATTTTATACAGACTTGTTATTACATTGTTGACTTGCTCATTTTGCTATAACATTGTTTACCCCAAAGGGACCTCGCTGTAGTACATCCCCACCTCTCTCTCGCGCTATTTCTCCCCAAACTGGGCAATAAAGTAGTTAATCTTAAAAAAAACTGGACGTTATTACAAAATGTTCAGCTTAGGAACTCTGATGAAAAACGCAAGTATTACATACACAGAGCTGGAGCTCATCCAAGAGTAGTAATAGTTTTGCTGCAGAATCCTGGTGTCCTCCTCTATCAATGCAGAGTCGAACTGGTGCAATACCTCAAACAGATGAGGGCTGACTCAGACAAAACTTGAAGACAAACACAAAGCTTTGAGCAAACATGTTCTGTTTATTGTGATGTGGATGTTGTGGATGACTCAACAATTTAAAGCCCCAGAGCCCTGGATCACTACAAGACCCCCCCCCCCCCCCCCCCCCCAAAAAAAAAAACACAGCCAGAGGTTACGCTGTCTACCACTGTGAAATAGTAAAACACTCATAGTGACAAATGTCAGAGTTTGCTGTGTCTGGGAAAATAGCTGATACCCCAGCAAGAACAGGACTGCTCTCCCTCCAGAGGAAGTCAAGTTTATATTTAGTCCTCATGAATCTTGATTTTATCTTTCACTCTCTCTCCAGTACAGATTCTGACATTTCTGCAACACTCAGAGGTTTGAGAGGAGGGAAGAATCTGTCTGGTTTTGCTGTGCATGCTCATGTGTGTCTGCATTTGTTATTGGCAAGGGGAGCAGATAGATAGATGCTATGCACATAAACCTACAGTTCAGTGTGTAACAAAACCAATATTAACTGTTTTTGTTATACACACAATTAGCAATGTTTCTTATACAACTTTCATAGGAAAATGTTGTAATAAATCATCTTTGGCTTGAGTGACAGATATCAGATCATGTTAGCTTCTTCAAGGCATTTTATTCAATTAAACAGTAAAAGCACAGCAGCAAGGATCATGAAAATAAGCTGAATTCTGCACACAGCTGCTTGTGTGAAATAAAGATAAAGAAGGGCAGCTGTGACAGATTATTATCGTATGTGTGTGTGTGTGTGTGTTTGTGTGTAAGTTCCACACTATATACTTACTGTATATGGTCCAAATGCACCATCATGCTTACTGTAGAAAATTACCTTTCCGTGCCTTGACAACAATCTCAGAATGGCTTGACGTTACTACTGAAACATTATTTATTTACCTCCTCTTCCACAGCATGGAAACCATCTGCTGTTCAGTGATAATGTGTGCTGGGAAGGAAGGGACTGGAAATGTGGAGAGCAAATAAAAAAAAGAGAACATGTCAGGCTCTGTAACATAACCTGCAGCACCTTCCTGCCTACCTGCAGTAAGACTGTTGTTTCAATAAACATATATACACCTTTCTGGTCTTTCTGATATACACAGTACATGTCTGTGTTGTATATCTTATCTAACCTTGATCTTCCTCTCGTTGGGATTTTTCCTTAAGATAAGATAAAATACTCCTTTATTCGTCCCACAGTGGGGAAATTCATGGAGTTAGTTACTTAGCCTGGTTGATGAACTGTCAGTGTGATGGTGCTGTCGAAGGACCATCAGAGACGACACGATTTGGCCTGTTTGTCCTTTATTGGGGGTAAATGGATGTGAGTTATAATGAGTGAATAGGCAGGTGCAGCACTGAAGGAAAACAAGAGAGTGAGATAATGAGGAGTTTCCTGGGTAAAGGGGAAGGTAAAGCATGGTCGGAGAGGAATACAGTAAAGCTTCCAGAGTAGAGGAGGAACGCTCATTAAAACATATAGGGTCATATAGAAAACAACTCCTCACCTTGAAAACGGTCTGAATTTTCCCTCCCAGAGTCTCCAGGGCTCTGAGGAGGAACTGAGCACTGAGGGCTTTCTCTGAGTAAACCATTTCACTTTTCTCTTGTCAGAAGTCAACTGGTGGAGCTGGACAAAAACACCTGACAGCCTGTTTCCTCCTTCACCCAGCTTCTCTTTCTCACTCCATCAATCTGTTTGTTGATATTCTGATTTGCCCCTCTAGTAATATGTGATGTACCTAAGTATAAAAGTCCCTGTAAAGATGTGAGTGATCCACCTGACAGCAGGGAAGATTCTTTTCCTGAGGATTCATCAAATATGTGAAGCTGCACTTTAACTCACTGTGAGCTGCTTGATCATATTTTTGTCATGTTGCAGTCAGCCCACATTCTGTCAGGGTTTGTCCTCACAGTTGTCTCAATGCATCATGAGAGTTTAGTTAAGTTAATGGAGGGTCAGGGAGGAAAGGGATCTGAGGGATGGAGGGATCAGTCAGGAGGACACACGATGGAGATGGACCCGGTGAACATGTCGTTTCTGTGAACTCAGGGTCTAAGCTGAAGCGAAATTCTTAAAGACGGTATTTAACAAAATATTTAAAGGTATATAGCTTGTAAGCTGAACTACATGAGATCTAACAATCAGGTAGTGTAGAATGTTTTTTAATTCTCATACTGAGGGTTTTTGTTTATTCTCATATGATTATCTAACCATGATTTTGTTGTTTTTATGTCCTGCAGGTCTCAGGTGTGTCTCCTGTTGATAACCAGAGCCCAGGACTGCTGCTAGCTCCAGGGGTGAAGTGGGGACAGACGCCCATTAACCAGCTCACACCTTGGGATACAGATGAGCCGCCTACCAAGCAGCATCGGGACAGGGAGCCCAATGGTAATGAAGCTTACCCACACACTAACATATCCACCCATGTACACACACTGACAGTCACATTCGTGAATCCACTTATTCCACCTTATGTGAGTTATACAGCTTTACATCATCAGTACAGCTACACTCTGTGAAGGTAGGCATGTACACAACACACACCCAGACACATATGACCATCTGATGCTAATGAGGCATCCTGACCGACTTGACCTATATTAAGTCCTCAGATATAGAAGTTGTTTGTTTCTCTCCATCCTGTCTGCAACAGAGGTGTTTATGAATATTTCTCTGTCCCCATGACAATGCAGAAAAGGTTGAATATGCCTACATCAGCATGCCAGACCATGGGGTGCGATATGCAATCTTTTGCTTCAAACACCATAGAAGAACTTTATGCTCATGCTTATTGAGCGTCTTCTTCAGTGAGTTACAAATGTAAACTGTTGAGAATGTCATAATTAGTAGATTAAAGGAGATTCATATGTTTGGACTGAAGACGTGGGAGAGTTACTGCTTCATGTTACTTTGAAATATAAGTGCCAGAAGAATGTTCACTGGTTATGCCAAAGCAAGATTTAATTAAAAACATCTCTCTAAAAGCAGCTTAAATAAGAGAAAAATTATAGAAATTTGTGGGAAATATTCACTAGTCTGCCTAACTCTTCACTCTGCTTCAGTTTGATTGTCCTTGGTAATGTTATTTTGTCATTAAGTGACGCTTATTCAGTCCAAATAAATTTTGTATGGCAAGACTCTGAAAGTCCTCTAAATCAGGGGTTCCCAAACATTTCAGCCCGCGACTCCCAAAATATAGGTGCCAAAGACTCACGACCCCCACTGTCCTTCAAAGTGATTTAATGTGGCTTCATTTGGCTGGTCTGCAGAAAATGACCCTACTTATATGAGCATGCGGCTGTGTTACCTGTGCTGTTATGAATTGACCTACTGCTACTGATGCTTTTGATAATTAACTGTTCACTAATCCTAAACTTAGGAGTCATCTGGCAAAAAGAAAGGCAGAAAACTCATTACATTTTCTATTTTCAAGGTTTTATTTCAAGGTTAGCTACTATTACTACTACTATTACTACTACAGCTGTGATTGGAGAATATGGAGTGTGAGAGGATCATTATGTCTTGCCCTTGCTGTTTGGTCACAGTCACTTGCTGAGCATTGATAGTTCAGTTGAATTCATCATGAAGTCCCAGAGGTTGAATTATTTTGTTCAAGGCTTTACTTCCCCCTCCTCCCACCATCAGTACAGCGTGAGGAGAAGCGTGTCACCAATAAAGCACCCTGTTACGCAAGGCACTCTGAATCTCAGCATATTAGTGCATGGTGATCTGCGTGTGTGCATGATTCCAAAATGTGACTAACTTTGCAGTGAAGCCGGCTCCTCTCCACACTTCACTGAACTGTGTTCCCGCTTACTGTGCAGGGATAAATCAACACTTTCTCTCAATAGAAACTTAATTGTCATGCTTTGTCTTCAGAAAGAACTTGAGTTAAAGGTGTATATATAGATATACATTTATTTTGATGCTATGGATGAGCCATTGGTGAAATAAGTAAACAATAAACATATATATTGTAACCTTATTGTGGCACTTTTAACTATTTTAATTCAGAGGTATAATACAGATTTAAAAACCTTTAAAACCTTTGGTATTTTGGAGCGTTATCTTTAATTTTATTTGTGTACTCAATGCCCATGAATATCAGTCATTTTCAGGACATGGTAGTTATTTTTTATGTATTAATATTTTTCTGCTAAAGGATTGAAGAAATTGTGGTGTACATCAACAAAGAAAATGTCAATTAATGCAATTAACGGATTTCAGTTTCTTATCCTTGACATCACTGGATGAAAACATTAAAAATATATTACATTCAGACCCCTTTGCTTAGGATCCTTTCACACAAAAGTAGGGAAATGAAACACAGCGTTGTTGAAGTTTAGCTCATTACAAGTGAGTAATAAATAGAACTGACCTCTCCTCAGGAGTGCTCTATTCACATCCTCTTTTATTCTCTCTGTCTGTCTTTATTTCTCCCTCCATTCTTTTCTGCCTGCTCTGTTATACAGTATCAGCATGGCGAGTATCATGAATAATGTGAGTCCTTTTTTTTTTCTTTTTTAGCTTTTTTCATGATTTAGCCTTTGGCCCTTTGACAGACTGGTGGGTTATTTTTAGAACTTGGACCCTGGCAGCGGGAGATAAAGATGATGGAGTAAGAGAGGATGAGTAGAGGAAGGAGGCTGCACTCAGGCTCAACATGGCTCCATCTTTCCAGCTGAGTCTTGGTATCAAAGCCCTTAGGGTAGAGAAATGATTGACTCAAAGTGTTTGGGTAAACTCAGACTCTCAGAGAAATAAAAGTGTTGACAGCAACATGTTTTCTTTCACATTCAGACAAGAATTTGTTCAAATTTAGCTAAATACATCTCTTAATCATGTTAAATGTTGACATAGGGTTCATCACTCCCACTACTATGTGTTTGTTTTGAAGTGTCAAGTCAAAAATAAAGTTATACTGAAGCAAAGCAGCAGACTGACAGTGTTGGTGTGGAACTGGAATCTGTATCTTCGTGTAGTTTTTCGTCTCACATCATCTAACGTATTTACTTTGTCAATGACTTAGAAAGAAATTCCACTGCTAAAGTCTGCTTCTTTGTATAGGTTTTTAAAGTGTAACAGCTTTATCCACCTAATACATCTGTCATTTTCCTCTTCTGTTTTTCTCTGTAGGTTCAACCTGGGCTGCACCAGGAGCTGTAGTGAGCCAGCCCAGCCTCCTTCCTCACACCTACACCCTCCCTCAGCCACCCTCCTTTAGCCACAGTGTGACTGTGCAATCACCCTTAAGAGCAGTAACACCGTCCATCCAGACATCGATTCCCCCACAGCATCCTCTCATGATGGCCCACTTTCAGCTGACCCCACAGTCTACCCAGCAGCCTCCCACTATGGTTATGAGCCTGCCCAGTCAGTCTCCGTACCCCTCTGCCCAGCCTGTTGTCACGACGTCCGCCCTCACAGTTCAATCCAGCCAGGTTGTTCATCCAAACCTTCACAGCATGATTGGTAATGGCCATTTGACCTCTCATCCTGGCCTCATGCAGTCTCCCTTACCTCTGACCAATGGACTGGGAGCAGCAGCACAGGCTCCGCCCTCAGCTGCAGCCTATCAGGATAATCCTAACAGGCTACAAATGCTGCGGACAGTAGGGATGGGGCAGTACGAGTTCAGTGACCCAGGACATCCTAAAGGTAAGCACAGACAATCTCACCTTATTGTTTAGGTCTCTACACTCACTTTGTTCCAGATGTGAAATCTGTCACGACTCCCTTTGAAAGGCTTAGTCAAAGTAGATC
Organism: Notolabrus celidotus; assembly: GCF_009762535.1. Classification (NCBI taxonomy): domain Eukaryota; kingdom Metazoa; phylum Chordata; class Actinopteri; order Labriformes; family Labridae; genus Notolabrus; species Notolabrus celidotus. Next base: position 23,424,674 of record NC_048284.1, read on the forward strand.
TGTTTGGACGAAAACCTGAGCTCTAAAGAGAATCCAACCAGGGAGCCATTAGGTATTAAATCAACACATTCTAAGCTCTCTCTTTCTTGTGACCTCCCTTTATGTGAGGCTGTGTGGGAATGAAACATATAGTCCCCTCCCCTGTTTTCTCTTTCTGTGTACCAGAGCAGTTTCAGATGCCAGTAGTCATAAACAAGACAGCAAACACTAGAGCAAGGGACTGTTGAAAAACAACCAAAACCAATTCCCGTCAGAGCTGCTTCATGGTCTCAGCAAACAGAGGTGGACCTAAAAGAATGAAGGACATTTTGCTCTGATCTTTGACTATTTTGCAGCACCAAACTGTTTGACACTTATTGGTCCTTGCACTCATTTTTTCCACTCAGTTATTTGAAGCCTTGTTGACTCTCTGTGTTTGTGAAGGTGCTTCAGATCTGCGACACATCTCTGAGCTGTAAATTGGTGTTTGGTTTAACCTTGGAGTTTATGATGCAGGGGGCAAGAAACACATGTCCATAATTCCCTGACCAATATTCACATTTAATGAAGGATTAATTTAGTTTCGATTTTTTTCTTTTTCCTGACTCATTTTGATCAATAAAATGTGTCCAAATGAATCTGCAGATTGCAGAAAAGCAATTATTGAGAGAGCTGTCTGTGGTACATTGAAATTAGACTGCAGGTAAAAATTGGAAATGGATAATTAAACAGACTCATTTGTTTGGTCCAGTCTAATCAAATGGGAGCTTCTTCTGTGTTGAATGGGCTGTCCTCATCCATTAAAGATGTACACATCAGTATACATTGACCTAGAAGGCCTTAGAAGCTTAAGTTTCACCGGAGTTACAATATTAACATTGAACCACTTTCGAGAGAGGAGAGCACTGTACTGTTGGATTCAGCACTGGTAACACTGTAAAATCTCCAAGTTTACTTGACAGAGTATTGACAAAAAGTCAGCCCAATTCCAAATGGACAAGGACATGTCTATTGAGTTGCATCACTTTTTCTTACAATGAGACCAATTTCTGGAGTTATGAAAGGGAAATGTTTTTGTAAAATATACAATTTCTGCTGCTGAATAGTTTAGGTCTCCTTTGTCGTATTTTTGTTTCTTGAGGCAGGCAGTTTAGCACCAGGACTCTTCTACTACTGAGCCATGCAGTTATAATGCACGAAGAATATGGTTTGGCATCAGTTTTTCACTTCACCTCAGCCCATTTTAGATATGCTTAATGGCATCCCAACTTTTTTGGAATTGGCGTACTTCTTGAGATGTATTTTTTGATAAATTTGTCTGAGTGGGGGTTAACATGCACTGGAGCGTGGAGGTCAGGAGTCAAACCTGCAACTGATGTATCAAGGACTATACCCTCTGTATACGGATTGCCTACTCTACTGACAGAGTTAAACTCAGGGCGAGGAAATGACGTTTTTCAGGAATAGAAAGCACTTCCAGATTGGAATTCAGTTTGCTGTATCCCTCTATTGGCTCAAGTAAGGATAAGAGGCTTGTAAAAGATCTGCAGGCAGAGATTTACGGTAACACACACATCTAGGGTAACACACACTCTCATTTTCATAAACATACCACAAACACACACAGAGTTGATCCTGTCTTCAAGACTTTTATATTGATAAAATGCTACAAAAACCCAGACAGGCACAGTTTAACTTCACTCATTCATACAGGGTTGAGGAGCTGTGGTTTCTGGGCTGCATGCATGAGTGTGTGTGCGCGTGTGGATGCACGCCTGCCCAGCTTCTTGGGTGTGACTTTGTTGATATTTTGTCAGATGTCATCCTTACAGCCTGAAAGCCAAACAGCACAGTGACAGAAATCAGACTCTGTGTTTGATTTGGCTTTGCCTTCAAAAGAAGCAATTTGTCTTCACTCTGCATCAGTGGGCACATCAACAACTGTGTGCTCCTCTTTGTGTGGGTGTGTGTGTGTCCGTCTGTCAGAGCTTTTGTCTTCTTTTCTGTTTACAGTAGAGTGAGAGTGTTTGTATATGTTTAGGAAAATACAGTATGCTTGTGTGTGAAGATTCACAGAGAGCAGCTTTAACCTCACCTCCTGAGACATTTAGTCCCCCTGCTGTGATCTGCCTACCTGCTTCCTCCATACACTGCAAGGCTTCTTCATCATATCTGTCTGTCAAAGTGAACAAATCAAACATCACATCTTCTATCCAACTGTTAAGTTCTGTCTCACTCCTCTCAGCTTTCTATTGTCTTCTTTTTGCTGAAGAGACGGAATCTGGGCGAGCTTTCAAACTCTTAAATAATCTGTGTTAACCTGTAGCTCAAGCTGCAGTGATCCCAGCTGTCAGCACATTTCTGAAAGGTGGTAATAGAAGATGAATGGCACTGTTGTTCGGAAAGGACAACAGAAAACAAAAGGAATCAAACATAGAGAGGTTGAAGAAGGGGAGACAGGATACCATGAGAGATAGAGGGAGCGAGATGCTTAAGCACAAATGCCATTGAGCACCTTTTAGAGGCTGTCTATTATTGATAAATACATCAGTATTATGTGGAAATAGTTTTGTCATAATTGCTATGCCTGTTTCTGCAAGTGTCTGCTGTTCCTCAGAGATACTAAAATGATGGTTTATTATTTGGTTTCCTTAGCTTAGCATAAACTGAAACAAGGGAGGTCAGTTGGCAGCTGTATTGTGGTCGAGCTGTACACTGCAACTCAGAAAAAGTTGTATTGTTTCATAAATCTTAAAGATAAAGAGTATGAAGGTAAGCATGTTGTAAGAGTTTGCAGAGTTTGCAGAGGGACCTCAAAGGGCTGATTTATACTTCTGCATCGAATCAAGGGCGTAGCCTACACCGGGGATCTGAGTAGCTCCTGTACCTATGCAGAGGCCTACGCACATAGCTGACGTGCACCTCCTCCAAAATGTAACTACCCGTAGAATCGACGCGGACCGCAAACCCGCGGATTGGTCCGCTCGGCGGCGTTGTGTTTCCTGCATTTACAGCACTTCTGGGATCCTGGACAATTGGCTGCACAGTGGCCATTTATTTCATCTCCTCCTCTCTATTCTTCATGTAATCATGTCTGTATGATAAACAGCAACATGTATCAGCTGTAGATTAACATAACATGCTCTGAATCGCTGTGGAAAAGTAAACAGAGATTGTAGCCGGGCCGGAAGCAGGCGACCGGCTATCAGAGAGACCACACTGCCCTCAAGCATTTCGGCGGAGAATTGCTGCACATCACGGACACAACGATGCACAAGTATGTAGTGCTGATGTCTGTGTCAGCCACTGCTGCGTAGGGGCGACGCAGAAGTATAAATCAGCCTTAAGGGCGCACTGTTGATGCACTGAGCCTGTGCCACATCCTCACCTACTCATGTCAAACATCAGTTTAATGCATCCTTCCTTCTCACAGGGCTTCACAAGTTTGATTGTTTGTTTTGCTCACACATGCATATCTTTGCACAGGAGGTTCATCTTTCAGTCGGCTCACATCAGGGAGCACACAGCACTGGAGCTGCTGGTGGATACATTTAGATGTCTCACTGAGTTAAGATTAATGGTCTCACATCCAGAGCCGGCACACCTTTCACCTGCTCTCTCTGTTTCATCTGCCTTATCAGCCTTGTGAAAATCTCTGACTTTAATAAGATTTTTAATTACAGTATGTATCCCTGTGTGTTTACTCATGGACAAAGAATATTGGCTCTGCTACATTACTGTTCGGTTGTGTATTAGGTCTTGGCACATTGTGGCTCTGATAGTGGCGCTAAATGAGGAAATTATAGTTGGCAAATTTGATAAGGTAGTGGCTGTTTACCAGGTGAAGCTGTGTGCTGATGGTGTTTATTTATATTTATAAAGGAGATATGTCTGCCTGTTTCCTTGGCACATCACATCTTGTTAATTATTATTTTAGGATACAACCTGGCATTTTATTGGGTCAGTCTATGTTGTCACAAGTGTATTTTGCCAAACTTAGTAATAATGCTGTAATTCTTGAAATTTTGTGCAGATTTTTTATGTCTCATCTTGTCTCAAGACCAGAGTAGCTACAGAAGAGAATGCAACATTCTGTGTATTGTAAGTGAAGAGGGAAAAGTACACTGCAAGTACAACAATATTTTTTTCAACATCACAAATACACCGGGTCTCCCCAAAGAGATATAGATATTTTTCATCAGAACATTTTAATTTCTAATTTGCTAACTGGAATCAACATCTACAGAATATGCAGTGATGAATTAATAAGAGTGATTATATTAAAGCTATCCACATCAGGATAAGCTAATGTAGAAGCAGGGCTATTATGAATCCCATACAGGATTAACTTTAAATAAAATATGCATGAACTTCCAATAAGTTTTTGTCCTGTCTCTCTCTTGAACCCTTGGTAGCTATATTGGAGCAGAAATAGAATTCACAAGAGCTTCTTGTGTTGTAAATTATTAATGAGGTTGAAATTTATTCCAATCACTGTGGACTCACTTTGTACCGGTAATTCTCTTCAATGAAAACCTGCAGGACTACACTGTTACATTCGGGGGTAATCTTGAGTGACACTAGAGTCCATAGAAGACCAAATATTTTAATGATATTGACTCAAATATCTTAATGTAGAACACCACATAGTGGAGTGTGCAGATGGAGCTGGATATTTTCCTTTAACCATGAAAAACAGCTTCTGTTACTGGAGGATACTGGAGGTCAGCTATGCATGGGTGTCATAAGCAAAGACGGGAAGCTGCTTATAGCCTCCTTCTCTTTCTCCCTTGTTGTTGCATTTTAGAGGAGAGGAGCCCTCCAGGAGCCCCATACATTATATCCCCCCCACAGTTAACACAGGGACGGCGGATAGCTCATTAAGACTTATCATTCTCCCTTCTCCTCCTCCTCCTCCTCCTCCTCCTCCTCCTCCTCCTCCTCCTCCTCCACCCCGGACGATGCGCTGGCTTCATTAATCACCAGGATTTTTTAGATAAAGCTCAGAGGCAACACAGTGGCAGGACTGAGAGCCTGACAGCCTTGTGCATAATCAGAGACGCGGTGTAGCTGAGGAGCTGCCGGGCTACCCTCCACACTAGAGGAGGCACCACATCTACGCCTCCCTCCTTCCTCTATACTCTCCTTAACCTATACTCTCCTCTTCTTCTCCTCACCACCTGTCCTCCTCTCTGCAATTTCCTCTCAGTTTATTTCACTCCATCTCCCATACTGAGCATCGCCTCCAGCCCCCCACTGTGCTAACATCCACCTGCTATCCATACCCACTTACAGCTCTTTCTTTTCTCACCTTTTTTTCTATTTTCATTCTCAGTACTTCCTTCCTTTCCACCTGTTCAATGCTTCGCTAACTTGTTCTTACCCTTGCTGTTTTTCTGCGCCACTGATGCTTGAGTTGTTAGCAGTCTTTCTGATGGCAGTTTTAAAATGTACCCTTGGCTAGCAAATTGGCAGTAGAAAGTTTGAGAGAGAAAAGAACTGAGGAGGAACAAAAACAGCCAAGTCATCCCAGATTGTTCATTCTGATCTGACAGATGGACCAGCTTTCAGATTACAGTTTCAAGACAAAATATCAATCAGAGTGCCTACTATAATTTATCACCAGTACAACACAAGGATGAAACTTTTGTGTATAAACTGGGATATTTGTCTAGGAATCTTAAGCACTTCATATTTTGCCAAAATATTTTGTCTCCCAGTGTTACGACTAAGAGAGATTTAGAACTAAGAGACCTGATTGTTGTCTTGCAAGCAGAGAAATGTTAATACTGAGCTTGAAGTTACTGACTATCTAATTTGATGGCTTAATGCCCACAAGTCAGGTGCTGGATGTGTTATTCCTCACATCAACCATGAAATAGGTGCTAATTCATGAGGCCGAGTGTAAACACAGCAGATGTTAACAGGAAGCAGTCAGTAGAAGATGGATTTCTCTAATGAAAAGTGACACGGAAACAGAACGATTTAAAACATCACAGCATCTAAGCAAAAACACACATAAAAGTCTCAGCAGTATTGGCTGACCAATGTTCACAGTGTGTTCACTTATCTGTGTAAGTGTTCTGACCTTCTTAAACTTTTAAATGCAAGCAGGTCATGTAAAGAACACTTAAAGCAGGGCAACTACATTAGCAAGATTTGTCCCACCCTCAAGTTCATTGTTTTTCAGATTTCTAGTAGTGCAACAGACTAAGCATCAATTATGCTGTGACTAAGTCAAATGGTATTGCATGAATTGCAATCACTAGATCTTTGTAGTCTGTAGGTCTTCATATCCATATACAGTCTAAAGCTTTCCCTTTATTTTTGCTGTAGGCAGCAGCTGTATCGTATTATGATCATAGATCTGAGGCAGGTTTTATTGTTTTATGCAGCCAGCTGGTGTGTGCCATAAAAAAAGTAGTGTATAACAGAGTTAAACTTATTACACCTTCACAAAGATGAGTACATACTGGAAGCACTGGAGCATACTGGACACAGTCTGGATTTGTGGGGCAGTCCGTCTGTGTAGTAATTTGTTTTCTATCCCTGGAGAGGGATAGAAAATAGAGGAAGATGGAAAGAAGGAATGAAAAAAACAAGAAGAGTGAAGGCAATGTGATGAAACACAAAGATTACTCGCTTTATTCCACCTCAGGCTTTGGGAGCTAATCTCATGTGTGCAGTGTGCTGAGAGGACTCCCACATACAAGCTAACCCCACCAATAACCCTCTGCTCGAGTTGCTGTGACATTCACAAAGTTACCCAGTAAATACACATTGTCTTCAGGGAGAGATGTGACATTTATCTCACACTGCAACACTGACATTAGATCTCTTTTTGTTGTTTTTGTGTGTTTTTTGAGTGTCTGGTTGTCCTTCTGTTGAGGGTCAACTTGGAGATGAAGCACACAGAATTGGGTATTTTCCAAATGCAAAACTGGTACAGTACACAAACCAAACTCACAAAAAGCTGAGGTGTTAGCACAAGCTGGAGCTGATCATTATTCTCTCTCACACACACACGTGTTCCAAACATTTGGCTTCAGAACAATAAGATTATTGCCACAGCAACATTCTCTGCTGACCAACAAGCACAAACCCCAACACCTCAATGTCATGTTAGTTTGTATACTGACAGGTTCAACTCTACACAACAAAAGCAGACAACATATGCATGTTTTCTCTTACTGCCTTTGGATATGAAATATCCAGTCTGTGAGAGCTCAGACTAAAATGTTGAAATGCCAGAGTGTCCAGGTCAAGTGTCTTGGAGGCAAGTTTGATATTTGATGTTGAAGTGATGTCAGATCTCATTCTTAGTGACAGCTGAAGTGATTCAGTTCAATCTGACAGAGATACTTTCAAGGTTCAAGTTAAAGAACAAATGGGGGCGCTGTTACCCTAGTGGTAAAAGTGTGAGCCCTATGTACAGAAGCTGTAGTCCTTGTTGCAGCAGTTGCTAGTTCAACTCTTGGCCATGACCATTTGCTCCATATCTTGCCCTATTTCTCTTCTCCCCACATGTCCTGTCTCCCTTCAGTTGTCCTATAGGAAAAAAATGCCCAAACATATAACTTGCAAAAAAAGAAAGAAAGTTAAAGAACAAATTAAAAAAGTTTGTTTCTATCCTTTTCAAAAGGCTGCATCTATATTTATACATTAGGCGCTTGTCCAGAAGATTAATTTCACTCTATTAGCCTTGTTTATCCACTGAGGTTTATCACGTAGTAGAAATAGGACTAAGACTACCATGGATCAAGGTGTATATATATATATATATATATATATATATATATATATATATATATATATATGGAAGACCTACATACTTGCTCACAGCTTACATACACAAAAGACAGACATTATCATTGTGTCACTTTGTATAGGTGTTCCTGTCTTTCTGCACAGTGACAGTCATCTTTTGTGAGGTGAATTGAATACTAAACCCTGAGCTGAGTCAGACAGGGAAGATTTGCTTAATGTTACAGCAAAGCCTTTGCTCTGGGATGGGGCCCAGTCCATTTTTACAATTTCATGTTGCAAACTTTTTATAATGGAAAAATAACCAAAATCCATGTTGGCATCTTGCCTCTTGGCACTGACAAATAAGCCAATCCAAAAAAAATTCAAGGTTTAAGCTCAGCCTCTGGAATGAAAAGAGGCTTTTCTTAAGCATTTTATCTCAGTTCTCAAAAGCATGTTTTAAAAGTAAGAAGTTTGTGCAGTTTTCTTCTTTCCAAAGAAACTTCTAATCAGATGGGGTTTTTAAAAAAAAATAGTAAGGCATTGATTCTCAATCTTTAGGAATTTTAGACTACTTCATTAAGTTGTAGTAGTGAATTATTAGAAGATGATTAGCCATTGCTGGTATCAGCTAATTTATCTAAATTCATTGTTAGTTGATGAAGAATACCCAGTCATTTGTGGTGCTTCAATGCTTTAACTTGACTAGCATTTTACTCAAACCCAGAGTGATGGAGGAGAATAAACTGTGTAATCCGGGGCCATTACATCTGAAATATTAGGCTGCTATCTCTTGTAAATGCAAAGACATCTGTTGGCCACTGAAACAATTTTGAGCAACATTCAGATGAGATTTTTAGAGTAATTGTTTCATTAAAAACCATCAATGAAGCACTCCCTAAATAAGTGGCACACTTTGATATTTTGGTAATGATGTGGAATGCTAAGGGATTGGCTGTCACTGGACGTCATTGCATTTAGCTGTTGGTGAAACATTCAGTGTAATGATCACGTTGGCAGTGAATTTAAATTAAAAAAATAGTATTACTTATTGATTCAATCTTCATCATGTCTCGTTTTCCATTGTTTTTCTCCATTCACTTTACTGCATGTGCTGTTACTCTCCTAGAAGTGTTTTTTCTCATGACAAGACCAGAGTGAGAGACTGATCTGTGAATGCATTTGTAAATGCATTAACCTGACAAATTAACACAGAGCTACCTTCAAGGTGATATCTGCATATCTCAATGTTTACTCACATTACATAAATCCTACGAATGAGGAGGTTGAATGTGTAAGGAAAATGTTGAGCTTGCCGTGATGCCCAGAGCACTGAGACGTGACATTTATGACACAGAGCATCAACAGTTTCTCATCGCTTTTTGGATAACGTATTCCTTTTCCATTTAAAGCTTTATCAAAATATACTATATTATTATGGTTGAATTATGTTGTTAGAAGCAGTTTTTTGGACTTGTACTGTCAGCAGGAGCTGAACATTTGACAGAACACAGCAGTGAGAGCATCTTTGGGAATTTCAGCAATGTTTCATTCATTCTTCTGCCAAAAAGAGCTGACTAGAATATATGTAACATTGACATGCTGAGAAACACGGCAGAGTTTCTGAAGCAACTGTGTTAAAGAAAGAAAAAACTCCCCTGTCTCTGTGAATGTTGTTGGTTTTAGGAGCAGTATCTCTTCAATTGAAGCTCTTTCTGTACAGCAGTGTAAAATGACTGCATCAGCCATTCTTTGAGCTACAATGTCATAAAAGAACCGTAAACTGAAATTTATTGCTTGTGAAATGTTACTAGCATAACTTGTAACCTTTATGCATACAATATATTCATACTTTATTTCAAAGGCAACTTTTCAATTTTAAAGAGTCTGCAGCATTTTCTTGTTTCTGCTGCGTCTGAAGGTAGCATGAGATACAGCGCTGCCCTCACTAAAACCTTTCTGAGGGAGCGTAACCACAAGTCATACACCTCTGTCCACCCTGCATGGCTAATGGGAACGTAACCGTGCCATCCCAGACCAGAGAGAGATTTTCTCCTTCTTTATTTGTTTTCAGAGAACAAGAGAACATTTCATCACATCCTTTAAAGTGTTGCAGCAGGCCAACAGATTCTCACAGGGCCCCATTTGTTTGTTTTCTTTTACCTCTGAGCCTGCCTTTTTATTTCCCGTGTGTGTGTGTGTGTGTGTGTGTGTGTGTGTGTGTGTGTGTGTGTGTGTGAGTGTGAGTGTTAGTGCGTTCGTGCGTGCATTTGTGCATGTGTGTGTGTGTGTGTGTGTGTGTGTGTGTGTGTGTGTGTGTGTGTGTGTGTGCACATCTGACCCTTGGTTCACAGTGTGCAGAAGGGGCAGAGCCAGAGCTGTACTTTACTCCAGGTTCTTTTTTTTTGTTGCATGCTGATCTGAGAAAGCGGCGCCTTAGAGGGGCACAAGGCCTGCTCTCTCTCTGTGGCGGCTCTGTCCAGGCTGTTTGACAGCAGTGCTGTGCCTCAAAAAGCTCAGCTCAGTAGATTAGTGCAGGGGGAATAAAAAGCGTCCTCATCATGGACTATTCTATAAGGCTGCTCGGGGCCACTGTTGCCTTAAATACTGAAATCGGGGAATAGAGACTCAACAGTCTCCAGGACATCTGATGTCTCTATGTGCTAATTTTCTTTGTGTAGACTCAGACCGTTGAGATGTCTGCAAAAATGAATGAGGCCCTGATTTTCAGAGGTATACGTTTGACACACTTTTTAAAGCAAAGAAATAAAAACACAGGCTGCACTGAGTTTCACACAGATCTGTACAATTGCATTCATAAAAAACTAATTTTATTCCAAAGGTTAGAGAATCATTTATTGACTACTAAAGCCTGACATTCAGCCACTTTAACTTTAAAAACAAACTTCCCAGCGCTGAGGGGCCTAAAAAGCATCAGTTTATTCAATGTTTGTCTTCAAGTAAGTCTTACATCACATCAATGTGATTTCACAGTGCTCAAAACCCCTCTTTGGTTTTTTGTTTAAACACAAATATCAGAAATTTGTACAAAAATAAATGTTATTTGTAAGCAAGAAATGACAGAAGAACCATTTATTATCTAATGGAAATCTGGTGATTTCCGCATTAAGAAAATAATTTATATATTTATGTTTTAAATAATTGTATAGACTTAATAATAGAGCTTTTGCAGATCTAATTGCAAAATTTTAACATTACTCAAGTGATTAAAAAGAGACTACCACATTTTTATATATGAGGGCTGAAAACACTACAAGGTAAAGTAAAATGCGTTCCCAGATTAATCTAACATTATGATAAAATTAGATAAATCAAATGTATTTTTAATTCAAGATTAATGCTGAAATGTCTGTGAAGGCTCTCAGTCATCAAGGTAATGGTAATTCAAAGCTTGATCTTAGAAAGGCAACTGGACTTGGTGGAAATTCTTGAAATGTTGAAAACATTTCCAGCCACAATAAAAAGATACTTACTTTCTGTCATAAAATGGAATAGAAAATACAGATTTCATTTCTACGTTATTTTCAGATTTTTTTGAACAAATTGTTATTCTTGCCAATTAAGTTCAAATTGACGTCCTGCAATCCTGCAACTTTTCGTTAAAAAAAAAAATCGACAATTAAAAAAATATTATAAATTAATACAAAAAAGGATTCATACTATTTTTTTATTTACTTTCTTTAAATATGTTTTATGACAGTAGAAGGAGCTGATCAGCTGGATTTACAGGCACATTCAATCTAATGTAATTTATAGCAAAACAGATACTAAAGCCTAGTTTAAGTCTTTAATAAATAAATCCCTCAGAAACAGGTAAAATGTCAATGTGGATTAGATCTATTGCCGACCCCTCTCTACACAGTGTGAGATAATAAAGTAATCATATTGCAATTAAAACATGTCCTTTATACTCTGACAATATATTTAATGATATGTTGGAAAATCTTTAAACACAGATGTTTTTTTTTATTAAAAAGTTTATAAAATACATATCCATTCAACATTTAAAATTAACTGGTGATCTTGAAATATGAGTTGAATATCAAATATGTAAAAAATGAAATTAATAGTATTTCCAAATTTGGAATGGGAAACACAAACAACAAGGTTTGATCTGAAAAACAAGAAGGAAAACAGGAGCACTGAAATGAATAATTTTAAATGAATTTAAACATTTGCTTTTATATTGTTTTATGAAATCTTGCCATTGCTTTCCATGATTTCTGACTGACCTGCTAAACATTTTGCACCTTTGATAAACCATCAAACCTTAAAATTCTTAACACTGAAACAAACTGACCAAAATTGGAATAAAGATCTTGTAGGATTAAATAAATACAATAAGAAAAATAATACAATTTTAATTCCACAAAATCAAAATCATTATCAGGCAAATGAACATTGGGACTAAAACATGAAAACATATCTAATAGGACCTCTACCTCCATCTAATCTAATACAATTTTGAATGGTGTCTCTTTTATTGTGCTCCTCCTCTTTTTGTATATACAAATATATTTAATACATTGATATTAAATTGAGATGTTTTAGAAACTAATTTTGTCGTCTTTATGATATAATAAACAGGGTAATTTAGGGTTCAGTGTCTTCCCCAACGGAAACCTTAGCCATCCCATGAAGTTATTTTATTGTTGATTATATGTTTAGTGTTTGAAAACCCTTTCTTTATATTAAACATTACATTTGGGACATTTTTTTTTTCAGTGCAAAATTCAAAACATCTTTGTGCGGTTCATATTCTGAAGGGAATATAAAAAACTCATAATGTCAGTGAAGAATGTGATTTTTGCTGTCACATCAAGACATTGATGCACATTGCCTGAGCACATCTAGTATTTTGCATACTGTAATTCAAAAGACATACAAAAAATAACAAAGCCTTATGTTTATCGCAATTAAATATGTAGCATAAAAACAAAGTGGTGACTCTTCAGAGGTCCATGTAGAAAGTAAAATAAATGTATAATCCTGAAATGACTCAAAGCTCAGCAACCAATAGTATGCTGCCTCGCCCTTCCACAGCAGCCAATCACAGTTTAGTGATAACATTTACTACAAAGTATTTTAGACAAAGCATGCCACACTCTGATTGGTTACTTGAATCGACCGACAGGCCCTCATTGGCTCCAGTACTCAGATGTTTTTCGGTACAGTTACCAGGCTGAGCAGCAGAGTAAACCCTGTTTCTATTCACCCTGTGTTGTGTCAACCAATCATGCAGAGCCAGCTCATGCCCTCGCTACTACAGTGAACAGATATGAGGCAGACATTATGCTAGCATGTTTCATCACTGTTGATATCCCATTAGATTCCCTAGAACTTTCATACCATATCTGATGCAACTTTCTGCTAACAAAACTACCCACACTACATCATCATCTGTGTGGTCTCCCCTCAAGAGATTAATCAGGAATAGTATTGAGATGTCTGCTGTTACAAAGCAACTATAGTCCCATTGAACTCGGTCTCACACTCTCCATGCTAAAGTGGAGAATGTGGAAGCCATGTGTAGTTTCATGGTTCCTAGTGTCACTGAGGTGGTCTGAGGGGCAACAATTATATTTTCCATCAGGCATTCAGGTGTGTCTGCACGGCTGTGAGGGAGGCGGCCATTGTTCGCTGACAGGCTGAGTTCTCTTTCTCCTCCTCTCACTTGCTCTATTCTCGGGGTAAACGGATGGTAAGCTGTGGGGCTGATTGAAGGTGACAGGCGTATCGATTGGACGCTGGATATTCACTAATGTGAACTCAAACTGACTGTGTTCACTATTCTCAGTCTGTACCTACATAGTAATTAGATAGCTGACAGAAAGAAAGAGAAACGGAGAAAATAGATGGATCAAGCCAAGGCAGACTCCAGCCTTTGTGTTTGCATGTATACTTACGGCTCATTCTAACTCATGCTGCTTTTAATTTCATTTGAATACAATATTTTTGACATTTTATCCAAAACAGGATCCATTAATGTGTTTCTCTCCTCTTCTGTATTCAGCATGTTTAATAACCAGGTCATTTTCTTTCTGCTCATTAATTCTGTGGTGCAGAAACTCTGGTAAAAGCTTTTCCTCTGAGCAGTGCATCCTTCAAAGAGCGCCTCTGAATAGCACCTTTTGCCATGTGCATTTGTTCTGTATAATTTCATCTGCTGAATGAATTCAGAGCTGAGCCCATGACAAAGGAGGTGCTAAATGAGAGCATATTTCAGTCAAAATGAGGGCCGAGTGTTTTTCTTGGTTAATTAAATATTTGCTTCGAATCAGGTGTGCCCTCAGACCTCTTATGATGATGACTCCCAACATTTGTTTTAGCACCAATGGGTGTCACTGAAAAAATAATCAGTTTTTCCACTGTCAGTGGTTTGGCATGGGAATAAATCAAATGTCCTACATGCACATCTTGCTTGCAGCGGTAGCGGCAAGGTTACATGTTGCAAGGAAGCATTACCACAAAAGCTTTTTGTGGGCTTGTGTCCTCCTCCTCCTTGCATTCAGTATAAAGTTAGGTTGATCAAGCTTTTGCTTGAATATGAGCAGCAAAATAACATTCTGCACTGAATATATGGAAGATATCCATCTTCAGGAAGGAGAGCTGATCAAATGATACCTTCTTTTTTATCTTAGTCATCATGTATTTCTTTCTTATATTTCCTCAGCAGGGAATATGTCCCTTACACACAAACTGTTCTTTTTGCCAATTAGATGTTTTCCCCGAAGTCTGCAGTCTCTATAAAATCTGTTAATTCTAAGTTGACAGTATAGAAACTTGCTCCCTCTTTATTACCAAGCTTTCTTACAGATCTTCTGGCTGTGAAAGATGCTTGATTCTGATCAGTCAAAACCCTTTCACTACAGTTATTAACTTTCACTAACATGAGCAACACCAGAGGCAAACTGATCACACTTCATGTCAAATCAACCCCCAGAAAAGAGTTCCAGCAAATCTGCCAACCCTTCAGGGTGGACAACACCCCTACGCTTCTCAACCTGTTGGGATTATGTTTCCCATAACTACCTAACCATACATTATCCCCTACATAATAATCCACATTAAGTCTGTAGCTCTCTATTTGAATCTGTTTCCTTTTGGGTGCATTGTTAATAGCAGATTATCAGAGCTACAGTGTTGGATATCCCTCCTGAGGCTGCAGAACAAGTTGCTCATCTACCGCTGATTTCCCCTCTCAGCTTCCCCTCATGGTGCCTCATTAAGACGCAGAGAAACAAGAGCCTCCGACCCAACGCTACTGTAAGGCCAGGCCTGACATGGAGCTGTTACACCACATTATACCACTCATTGTGTACCACAGCCTTCAATAACATACACTTTGCCCCTAGCATTTTTTCTCCACATTTTTCCCCAGTGAGATGAGAATGTTTTTTTTTTTGTTGTGCTTTTTTCCAAAAAGCAACAGAGAGAAGTGGGTTAAGCATTTATTTTCACACTGAGTGACTTCTGAAGGTCAACTGCTCCATGTGTAAAGCACTTATGAGAAGCTAAAGAATTTGATTGCAGTATGAATAATGCATCGATAGAGTCTCTGTTTTCAGCCCACGTCTCTTTAAGATGCTTATTAATCTCATTCATATTGTTTTTATTGAATAAGCTGCCCGACACTGAACATTAACAGAGGTCAAATACATTTATTCAAGAGTCTCTACAATAGTAATAATAGCTTAAGATCAAATTTTTAGTCCTATATTATCCACAAGCATGCTTTGGATGTTGCATATATCTCAGTCCAGTAAATACTATAAGACCTAATTATTTATTCTGTAACATACAAGCCTTTCTGTTACATATTTATATTCATGTCTCATTTTCCCTTTGCTGAAACGTTTGATCAAAACACAACACTTATGACAAAAGTCTTAACACTGTCCATTAATATTGTCACAAAATCTACACTTTTGAATATTGTATTTCTTGTTGTTGTCATTGCTCATGTATCTAT
This sequence comes from Notolabrus celidotus, assembly GCF_009762535.1. NCBI lineage: Eukaryota > Metazoa > Chordata > Actinopteri > Labriformes > Labridae > Notolabrus > Notolabrus celidotus. Next base: position 23,440,392 of record NC_048284.1, read on the forward strand.
GAATGGGAGAGTGAACATTGCTAAACCCAATTGTATTGTTGTGTGTTTCTTTTTCTTGTTCTACAGAGATGTTGAAGGAGCTGAACCAGCAGCGCAGAGCGAAAGAGTTTACAGACCTGAAAATAATAGTTGATGGCAAAGAGTTTGAAGTCCACCAAAATGTTCTAGCTTCCTGCAGCTTGTATTTCAAGGACCTGGTGAAAAGGTTTGCCTTCTCTTCCCTCCTCCCTCCAGCTCTTGATCCAGTCTGTTCTTTTCATAGGGCGCATTTGTGTTGCTTTTTTCCCTTCCCCCCTCTCTCTCTTGCAGGTGTGTGAAGACTTTGGTTCCTAGCACAGGGCCAGCAGCCATTCCTTCTTCTTCCTGCTCAAAGAATGTATCTGAAAACAGATAATATTGGTCAAACCTTGTTTATTTCTTTCCTCTCTAAGTAGGAGGTTTAACCACATTTCCATTTTAATGAGCAGAGAAAATGTTATCTGACTCGGGATGTGTTAAAAGAGTGAAAACAAATCAAACTAACATTTTACACTTTGGGTGGTAATTCACCAAAGTCAAACTGTCTTCAGTGGGCACACATTTTTTGTCTCTGAAGAATCTTTTTTTTTTTTTTTTTTTTACATCTGTTACTTCTTGAGATTTAGCTTCAAAAACAGCCTTTCACATGCTATTTCACCTGGATTAGTGTCATGAAAAAGTCATTTCAGATTCATATGCAAAGAATAAAAAGACATTTAAGACTTACCGAACTTCCACATTCACAGGATAATGATTTTGTTTCCTGGAATTTCTTTTTTTTATTATTATTTACATCCTGTGTGCATATAAGTGTGTGTGTGAAAGTCTGTTTATGTTGGATCTAGCACTATAAAGTGTCTCTAAATGTGTGTGTGTATGCATGAGTATGAGTCTAAGGTCTTGTCTCACACTTATTTGTCTTTTTATCTGTCTTACTTTCACAATTCTCATCCTTACTTTAAATCCTTGCAGGTGTTTTTGACTTGTTTGAAAGCAATCTTGAACCAAAGCTGTTAGTTTTTGAGGTAAATTACTCGCTAACCATGAATCAGCAGGTCTTGTATGAAAACAAAAGTGTCTAAGCACCATTGATCTCAATTTGAACCCCTTGAAGATGGATCTTTTTCCATATTTCAGTCATCAGGCCTAAAAAAAATGCACATTTTTCAAATAAAAGTCCATTATCCAAATGTCATGTCCTTTGGCCTGACTAACTGGACTCTCTTTTCTGGACATATAGCTTTGATGTTTCCTTTATTACACCTGATGTTATTGTTTTAACACAGTGGCCTCAATACAAGAATGAAAAACATGGCTCCCAGCTGTGAAAAAAACACATTAGATTTGTTTATTTCTATAATTTCTTGCTGACAGATGATGTCAGAAAACATGTAACTGCAACCTATTTTTAGCCCATACAGTGCAGCTCGTTAATTTGAATAATACTCCGTCTGAACATGTCTCTGCAGTGTGAGCACTTCCACAGAATATACGGTCTTGTAAGAACAGGCTTAATGTATTCTCTGTAAATGGGCTTTTTGTAGGTTGAAGGATGCTTTAGGGATGTGTGCGTGTGTGCATGTGTGCGTGTGTGTGCGTATGTGTGCATGTGTGTGTAGGTTAGAGTGTGTGTTACAGATCCTTTATCATTATGACGGTCACTGCTGATTTTAAGACTTCCTCTTGAATAAGTGCTGCAATTTTCACAAACAGATTTTGTTTCCTGAGTGTGTTCTTTTCCTTTTTCTCCTCCCTCACCCTCCTTTCTCTCTTCCTCTGTGTCTCAAGTGAACACGTAGGCAAACATAAATATCTACCTCTTTAAAAGATTTGAGGAAAAAGTAATTACCATAAAATAAGTTCTCAGACGACACAAACTACCATCAGGCTGGTTCCTGTTGCACTAATTACGCAGATTAATAAGTATGCTCTTCTTTATTTTTAGCTCTTTCTTCCTCTATGTTTCCCCCTTAATCACTTTAATGCTGGGTGACACTCCCTCCCTTTCTTGTCCTCCTACTCACTCCATAACACTTTGCTTTGCAGCAGTGAAACAGTTCTCCCTTGTTATTCCAGCCAAAGTCCGTCCAGAGACAAATGTCATTTTCATTTTCATTTTATTTTTAGATGTCCTTCTCCTCTCTCGCCTCCTGACTGTTCTGTAAAATGACAACTTATGTCTCAGTTCACACACTACAGGCTGCTGATGAGAAATGCAGTGGGGACAAAGGTTCTGTTTGGTGGTGGAATTGTTTTCCAATGTCAGGGACCGGTATCATCTCTTACTAAAACGACCAAGGCTCAGTAAACTCAACTCTTCCCTCAGAAGGATGGCTGCTGGCACTTTGTGGAAGGACCGTCTAACCCTGCCTCCCTTTTTGTATTAGCCACTTCCTCATCCTCCCCTCCACCCTTCTTCTCATCTTCACCCTGACAGTTTAATCTACATGTCTCTTCATGTTTGTTTTTCTGTCTGTGTCTCACCAAATGCTGGATGTTTGCCATGACTTATAAACCAAAAACTGGCTCCTATGTAAAAAAAGACAAACCCTACACGCACACAGATCAGTCACAAACCCACACACACAGAAACAGAGCTTTATCTTTGTATTACCATGAATGACAAATGCAAACTGCATCCATCCATCTTAATAGAGGTCAATTTTTATATTGATGTTTATAGCAACAGGAAGAGAGACATAGTAGTCGGGGCATGTGGTCTGCAGAGCTGTGATTCCATTTAGTTTGTCCTTGAGTGGATTATTGTTTCACATGGGACATTAAACATCAGTGGTGAGGTGATATTTAACTATTTTACATCTCACTGGGGGATCCTACATGTGGACTAATAACCATCTCATCCTGGTGAAGTCACAACATGACCCACTTCTGAAAGCAGACCCCCTCCAAGAATCATATTCCGCATACTTTGCTCATCCATATACTCCGGGCAGTGACTCAGGTTCAGGCTGCTCGAGGGGCAGGGGCAAAAAAGAAGAAACTGGTCATCTCCTGTCAAACCCCTGAAACACAGAGTTTAGAGTTAATTTAAACATATTGAGGCAGATGTAACAAGAAGGGGGTCTAGTGGTCCCCCCCTGGACATTTTGAATATCTAACACTTAATTCCCTGCATTTTGGTTAATATTCATGTGACCATTTGGTCCTTTTTTAACACTAAATCCTCTGTGGGGGAATCAAAGAGGGCACTTCAGCTGGGTTATTTGTGGACATGAGCCCCCCCATTACAAAACTGCTCCCTAGCCCGCACATACACATGTAGACACGCTGGCACGCATGCACACATGCATGCTGGCAGGCAGGCCGGCAGGCAGGCAGGCAGGCACGTAGGCACACAGGCACGCAGGCAGGCACGCATGCAGGCACATACAGCAGCCGTGTAGATTTACAAACAGTGATAGCATCCTCTTAAATGTCAGTGTTTGAACTGTCACTTTCACTCTCTCTGTTTTCTGTCTAATTGCTCATATGTACTTTTGTGCATGTCCATCTCTGAACTACATACATGGAACACACGTGAAAAGCATGAACCAAAGCAATGTGTTCTTTTTTACCCAATCTTTGTTCAGAGAGGAAATTTAGTTTCAGATGCAGCAACACAGTATCACTATGCCAGCGCCATAGAAAAGTAGAAACCAGCCAAAGTTATTTTTCGGTCCCTCTTTCACTTAAGTTCCTCTTCTATTATGATTCTCTTATTTTCTCCACTCTCTCATACCGACCCAAGTGTTTTTTGGGTGTTATTGTTGCATCTGTGCCCCTCTCCTTTTTTTATCTTGTTTCTTTGCTTTCCCTCTCACAGCATCCCTAACTCTCCTTTCTCTGCTGTGATTGGTTGATCAGGTCGTTGGGAGAGACGAGGAGAGGGGAAATGCTGGAGCTGAACATGAGCAACATCAACGCCGACGTGTTAGAGCTGCTGCTCGAGTTTGTCTACACAGGATCGCTGGTCATCAACTCGGCTAATGCCAAGACGCTGCTGGAGGCCGCCAACAAGTTCCAGTTCAACACCTTCTGTAAAGTCTGCGTCTCATTCCTAGGTATGAGCAGCTAAAGATAAGAAATGTGTATGTGTGTATAGGTGAGTGTTGTTTGCTTATAGCAAGTGTGTATGAGCAAGCTCAGATATTCCTGTGTGACCTTTTTTGCTACATGCCCCCTTACAGCCTTGAGTATTCTCAGCTGTACCAACCTGACAGAACATCTTGCACTGAAAGTAATTTCCACACTGTCTCTGGCATATCACCTCGCCTGCTGGCGCTCGTAGTCGGGCATGGTGCCTCTGATCTTGTCCCATTGGACGGGGCAAGGCACCAGAGCAGATTTATGAAAAGGTCAGGTAGCAATTGTCACTTTAATGTCAAATTATCTGGCCTGAACTTTGATGGAGACAGGGCCAAACAGATTTATTCTTAGAGAAGATGTGGAAAATGGAGCAAAAGGTGATGTTGGGGTTGTAGTTTGGGTGTTTTGGAGCTTCAGTGAGTGAAAAGCAATCGCATGTTCCAGATTTATTGGGGTAACCAACCAAAAATAGCTGCAGAAAACAGGTTTCACCCGCCCTGTTTAGTGGATTACATTGTGTGTCGGTAACACAAGGGGAGTGCATGTCAGTAAGCAGGTCAGCATCAGGAAAAGAGTGACAAAAAGAAAGGAAAAGTAGAACACACAGTCCACTTTATTGATTTTATTTTATTTATTTATTTTGGGGGGGGGGGTATTTTGGCGAGAAGACGGTGGACATATGGGAGTTATTTGTAGACTTCATTACCTGTGAGACTTCAGTCGATTTCATCTCGACAAGATTCATGACATTTCAGATGATGTGAAGGGAGACATATAGCCTACTGTAGGTGTGTGTGTCTTTTAGGAAAAAGAGAAAATTGATGGTCAGATATTAATGAAGTTTGTAAAAATCCAATAGAGAGGAGTGGTGAAGATCCCCTCGTTCTACCCAAATCCCTTCAACTTTTGTTCACAGAACTGAAAATTCAAACAAATGAAAACATTTTTGGTGTCTTTTTTTTCTGCAAATATGAAAACTTTACCACAATGAAAGGGGTTTTCAAACTTTTAATATTGCTTTTTTTTTAATTAAAAAAACGTAACAAACTGATGAAAAGAGTGAAATACAATGTCCCCGCTGTGCGAGCATGTACAGTGAAATAACTCTTAATATGCTCAGATATCATAACAGAGGAGCATTTTCAGACAGTCAGTTGTGTTGCTCTTTGATGCAGCATGAGGTCACTTTGATTTCCTCTTTGCTTTGCTTTAGTTTGGTTGTGATTGAACAGATGTGAGGTGACCTTTGTTGGCTGATATTTGTTTAGGAGAAACTCTCATACTCTTTTTTCACAGAGACAAACAACTGGCTCTGCTTCTGTTTGATTGCTGGTGTTTAATCAGACCTCTTTCAGTGGCTGCTGACCCGGTTGTGTGTTTGACTGTAGGTGTGTGTACACTACACAACAGAAACATTTCCTCTTTTGTGATGAATGTTCTTGTGCGTTTAAAACTAGAATATAATAAACGCTGCACTCTTACAAGAGATCACAGTATCACACTAGTGATGGGAAGTTCGGCTCTTTTCAGAGAGCTGGCTCTTTTGACTCTGATCCCAAAGAAGAGCCGGCTCTTTCGACTCCTGAACGGCTCTTAATTTAGGATATTTTGTAGCCGTATATTTTACCTTAAATTTTCAAAAACTAATGGTTTGGCTGTTGAAAACCCTTATACGTACACTATTTTTATGAGAAACCTTATAATTGTCCAATTTTGTGCATTTATTCTGTTACAAAACCATTCTTACTTTTGTTTAGTATTTTAATCAAACTTTTTTTATTGCTCAAATTAACAAGCAAACTGCAAACATATCCACAGAACAGAACCGGAACCAAACTCAAGCAAACAGAACCAGAACCAAATTCAAGCAAACAGAACCAAAACCAAACTCAAGCAAACAGAACCAGAACCAAACTCAATCAAACAGAACCAGAACCAAACTCAAGCAAACAGAACCAGAACCAACTCAAGCAAACAGAACCAGAACCAAACTCAAGCAAACAGAACCAGAACCAACTCAAGCAAACAGAACCAGAACCAGAACCAAACTCAATCAAACAGAACCAGAACCAACTCAAGCAAACAGAACCAGAACCAAACTCAAGACAGAAAAAAATGGGAGCCGGCTCTCTCTCGATGCTAGCCGGCTCTTCTGATTCACTATAAAGCATCAGCTCTCAGAGCTGCAGCTCTACTGCCTCTCTCTACTGTTCTGAGTATCAAAGCAGTATTGAGTGTGTGTGTGTGTATATATTTGTTAGTGTAGTAGACTCAGAGATCTAACAGGACCTCTTCAAGTGGCCCAGTTAATCCCTAATCCTGCTCCCTGACATCCTTTTTTTTGCTCCCTCCTCATCCTCCTGGTCCCTCCTTTCACCTCTTCTCTGAGTAGAAAGCGATAGATTCTCCTCCTGTTGTTTGTCCTCAGCGCTGTTTTTAGTTATTCTACTTGTTGTCCTTTATTCTCAGGCAGATTCACACCCTGTTAGACTGCGAGTGTGTGCTGTTTGCAGCTGATTTTTCTCTGTCTTAGCTTTAATATATCAGGGCTCTTTTGATAAAGGTCTTAATGGTGTTTTTTTCTCTGTCCTAATCAATCTTCCTGTGTTTCTTTCTCTCTCTTGTTTTGTCTCTTTGTCCTCTCTCTGTCTGTCTTTGGTTTATTGACTGCAGAGAAACAACTGACTGCAGCTAACTGTCTGGGAGTGCTGGCAATGGCTGAAGCCATGAGTTGCATAGAGCTCCATAACATGGCCAAAGCTTTTGCACTGCAGAACTTCCCTGAGGTGGGTACAGATTTACAATTCCCATGAAAAACCCATTCATAAGTTTTTGTTATAACACCCTAGAGAGAACTGAGGCCAATAATACTGTAAGCAAATATAAATAAAAAAAGACTTCACAGTTACTTAGGAAAAATTTAGATTTTCTTCTTTGTAATAAAAAAAGGACAAAGATAATATATTAACATCATAGAAGTAGCCAACAGAAAGTCCTATTATTTTGTTGCAGCTTATTCTTTATCTCACTAGCTATAAAATATACTGGGAAATGTACAATAATTTATTTTGCCAGTATTCATTTATATTACCCCCACAGTCCTTGGGAGTGATTTTTTTTACATAATACATGGATTTGTTGGTGTAAAACATTTATATGCCATAGTAGGATTTTGACCATAATATTTCTTATCAGGTGGCGGGACAGGAAGAGATTCTGAGTGTGTCCAAGAAGGATCTGGTGTCCTACCTATCCAACGACAGTCTCAACACCAAGGCTGAGGAGCTGGTCTACGAGACAGTCATCAAATGGATCAAACAAGACCCGGACCCCAGAGTACAGGTAATACAATGCTGATGGCTGTGTTTGTGAAGCATATGTCTTTATTCTGCTCAGGTGCTACCGTGTTCTTACACAGCAGTTAATTATAATCCCAGGAGTGTTTTGTCCTCAGAGTGTGCTCTATTCTTAGTTACACATCATTTGTTTGTGACATACTGCACTGCAAGAAAACAAACAGCAAAAAAAGGGAAACATCCACATTCTTTTTCTCAGTGTAAGTAACAGGTGTGTGATTATTTCTGGAGGCTGTTTATCAAAATCTAAAATCCATTGTAGATAAGTAATGCAATAAGGGAGAACATGGCAGAGTTTGACAATTGCAGAAACAATATGCCTCAAGGTCTAAGCATTAGACCTCATCTTATAAAAGAAAATGGACTGCACTGTAGGAGGATATCAATGCTGCAGGCAAAAAAAAAAAAACTCAAGTTATGATATTTTCATGGATTTACTCAGAAAACCATACATTTGAGTAAGATTATAATTAAATGAAATACAGCTTCCAGTCAGTGTAAGTTTTCACCTTTTGGATTAGAAATTGTGAGGTTATCCTTTGATAGGTAGCACTTTGAGATTACGGTAGTGATTTGGCAAGGAGAGGAACGTGTTTTAAAAAATATGTATGGATGTAATCGTGATAAAAGTTGGAATTTGTGGCAAAATGAAATAGACTCTGTGGTTTAGCACAATCACAATAAAGCTGAGATTTTATGAGAGCAAGATCTCTGTCATCTGCATCAAAAAGCCACAACCAGCTCAGTTTGTCAGACTCCTGCAATCTCACACTCAATTGAAGAAGTGCAGAGGTGACTTACGGAGATGAAGAAGACACAAAAGGAATGGAACATTTTTTTGGTTGTCTTAACAGACCAGTGCACTGGCTCCTGAGAGGAGACACACAGGTCACTCGACTGTAAAGACAGAAGAGGAAAAAAAAAAAGGGGGGGGAAGAGAGTTGGAGTGAGACAAAGAAACGGAACAGAACAAAAGTGAGTGAGCAGTGATTGGGAAAAGAAAAAAAAAAAAATTTGTTCTGTTCTAATCTGATATCCAGCGGATGGTTCCAGGCAGCAGAGATGTGATGAGCTTTCAGTCAGGCTGAAACAATCCACTAGTGTGTGACCTGAGAGGCACAACCAGTAGGCCTGCAGAGAGGAAAAGAAGGGAGGAGAGCAGGGAACTCTGCTCCCATCATGCCTCAGGAGGAGGTCATGTGAACCCAAGGAATCAGTTTACACGCATGATCCAGCATCAGCTCATCATTCCCACCCTCCCTCAGTCAGAGTCAGACAGCAGCAGGAAATCACTCGACCAGAACCTGTGACACTTTTTAATGACATGTCAGGGGAAAATGTCACAGCTCTGCTAGAAAAGTCAGACATGAAGGAGGAAAAGCGTTGAGCCTTCAGATATGTTTGTATGTGTTTGCATTCATCTGTGTATCTGTGTGTGTGCTGTGAGTTGTAAGCTGCAGGCAATAGAGTGGAATATTGAAGGTGCTAGGTGAATAGTGTGCTGTTATTTCATTTTGCTGTGCTCTCACTAACACCCAGTGGCACCAGGAAATGGCCCAGATAGCACGTCCACCTTAATGTACTCATACCTGATAAACATAGAGAATTTGTCTTAAATTATAGGAAAACAGGTAAACTGAGAAATACACCCATACAACACTAAGTCTTAAGACACTGCCTCTTGGTGTGTCTTGTTCTCTGTAAAGGTGCTAACAGGCAAAGACCGTTCCTTCCTCTCACCCAGCAGTCTTTAATGTGACGATCACAGACGCACAGCTTCATTATAACAGGCCGGGCTCTGCCAAATCTCTGAGCAGGACATCCATCAGTCCTCACTTCAACATATTTTGTAAAGGATTCTATCTCTTCAGGTGACTCCACCTGAGAAAAGAGGATGATGAATTGGCTCTTTGAAACGTGTCTGACTAATGTAACAGCTAAAAACAACTTTAATGGTTTATTTTCAGGATTAGAGAAGGCCAGCCATGCTGTTAGTAAAGACCTACTGTCTACTCATCAGAAACAACAGCCTGCTCTGATACTTGCAGGTCTCAAGCCACATTCATGTTGTTTGATAAAGTTGTTCATATGCCTTTTATAAGTAGAAGTAATAATATTATTTGTGATTTGATAATTAACTGTAGTTATGTAGTGATGTGATTTTTTTCCTGCAGCACTCATTAAGATAAAATAAAAATATTTTCTAGAACAAATGATGTGATCATTTTGTAATCAGAGCAGAAAATAATCAAAGGACAGAAACACTTCAAGGATATAAACTGAGTTTTACAATTCATTTACTTTCAACACTACAAATGACCCTTTCACCACAAGCATCACTTTTCATTTAATCATTCTCTTTTTAAGCTTCATGTTCAAAACAGGAACTATTAATCACCATACTCCCCTTCAGAGAAGGTTAATATTTGGGTGGGGATGAGGGGCTTTATTTTGCATTCATTCTCACTAGTCGAGAGTATGAAAAGGTGAACTTTTGGGCCTTGGGGAAGTGTGATCTGTGATAAATACGGACTTTTGAGGAGGTGTAGCCAGGAAATTGAGATTAATGTAGTCAGCAATCTTTGCTTCCTCTCTGTATCTCTTTTCACTCTGTCTCAAATTCATTCATACACAATCATAGTCTCACATTCATTCATACACAATCATAGAGAAACATAAAATGGGTGTTACTTTTGTATATGTTCAATCCCTCATATAAAAAAAATAAAAACAAGCCCTCAGCCAAGCTAAATCTCAGCATATGATAAAGTGAGCAGGATCTGATTCAGGCGGCTGAACTCTGGACCACCATCCTCATCTGTGTCCTTTGTCGTCCCAAAGCGCCTGAAGTCCTGATGTGTGCAGCCAGTTGAACAGCAGTCACTCGACTGAAGCGGCTGCATATTCAGAGCGAGTCAGAGACGTCTCATTCTCACTACACTCCCTTTGAGACAAACAGGGGTTGCATGAGTTATTTGACAGAGTTGTGCTCAAAGGAAGCAGTTTACCATTTTCCCAAAATGTATATGAAATAATATGAATATACAGTAGTATATCATGAAGTAGAAAGGTGCAAGACATCAAGCAGTCTTTTGTATACATTTATTTTGAATTAAGAGCAGATGTAGGTCATCCATCCTTTTATCAATTGAATGAAGTCAGGCTGGAATAGACCTCTGAGGGGAACACATTGCACCTGTCAGCCATTGCTCAGGGCAGCATTCAGCATCTGTCTTCTGCTACATCCTTCTATCCCCCCATCCATCCTTCAGGCTGATATGCATGCATAGTCGCACAGCAAAAGCATCACTTGAACCCAAATGTAGAGTCATTTTGGAGCGTAGATTTTACTCATCTATCAAGTGTAAGCAGAACAAAAGAGCCCATGTGTGTGTCTTCACACATCTGCTGAGTGAGCTAAACATGAGCATGTGCTCTATTATACACTCACTTGTAAGTCTGTGTGTGTGTGTGTGTGTGTGTGTGTGTGTGTGTGTGTGTGTGTGTGTGTGTGTGTGTGTGCGTGTGTGCGTGCGTGCGTGCGTGCGTGCGTGCGTGCGTGCGTGCGTGCGTGCGTGCGTGCGTGCGTATATGAGAGAGGGGGAGAGTGTGTATAGCTATGTTTTTTTCCACTCTGATCTGCCTTTAATCATCTAAATATTTCATACTCCTATCTGTTCTGAGTAAAGGAAATACAAATAGCCAGTCATTTAGCAATTATTTCATAGCCCAGTCAACACACACACAGACACGCACACATACACAGTGAGAGGGTGAGAGGCGTTAGTCCTCAGTGACAGCAGCGCAATGGGAAATGCTCAGTGGACATTCATCATCTGAGTTAGCCGATGGCAGCTTCCCCGCTGCTTCTCTGCTGCCTCTGACAGATCAGAGAGGCTCCCTGTTAGACACATTATCCCTGCCTTGCAGGATCGGCCCACTCACATCCACTTCCACCTGCACGTGTGTGTGTGTTTATGTGTATGTGGAGCTTGGCATGTGGAAAGGCATATGGACCACCTTTAAATAAGAACTGTGTAAGCAGACAAGCCAAAAGTATCCTCAGACTCTTGTGGACTATCTGTCTTTACGTTCCAAGTGTTAAAAAACACAGAGCTCCCAAGAGTGTAACAATTGATTATTAGATTTATCTTTAAAGTGGACAGAATGGTTGATATCTTCGTTTCTTTTACACATGTCTGTTTTAAGTATATAAATATCTCATGCATGAGGAGGCAAGAGGATTGACATGACAGGTCACACCATAAGTCTGCAGTGACACATTCCCTGTGGCTGCCTGAATGAGTGATGAGCTTCAGAGGTTGTTGGAGATGAGTTGGATACTTGCCGCCTGCTCTCACTGCTGAATGCAGAAATGTCACTCAATGGTTTCAGTGCCAAGATGACTCTCGTTTACCCTAATGTCACACACATGCACCCATTTTTTTCCATGTTGGTATGTAGTGAACATTTCTTCAATTCAGTGCATGCAACTGTCCCTCACCAAGCTCATAGCCTATTCATCTTTATTTAATTTAAAGAATTGTCTGTATAAATAACCATCCATTGACTCAGCTGATGTTAGCCCTCAGTAATTTAACCATACACATTGAAGTCACTTAGTTGAATTTAATTACTCAAAATGAAAAGTACAGACTAAGTGCAACAGGAAGGCACGCTAGCAAAAGTAATGTGTCTGGCAAAGTGATAGTGGGTTTCATCCACAGGCGACGGCTTAGGAGAATATTAATAGTTTGTATCTTAAATTGGCTTTTAAATGATAAATGAGCTGAATGAAGACTTATGTTGTCATACCTTAACAAAAGAATGGGGTAAGGGATTTGCATGGATTAAGTAAGATATGTCTGTTAATATTCCAACCCTAATCACAAATTACTTATCATTTCATTGTGTTGGGACAACAGATATAAGTTATCTCTTTCTATGAAGGATACGACTTGCTAGAGCACTACTAGTTTCTAATAACTGTTCTCACAGTGTCTTAATTAGATGACATGTCATTAATGACAACACGTTTACGTTAATCAGATGAAGAATTAACTTTTTTCACCATATCAGCTTAGCTAAGGAGCGTGCTGCTATTACTAATTATGAGAGTTGGGCACACGTCCATTTATCCATTGATCTTTAATTATTGGCATTACTTTTTCAATTAACTTTTCACGAGGACATTACTATGAAAAACGATTATCAAAACGATTAACCTCTGTTAAATTAAGTTTTCTTTGACGTCTTCGTTTTCACATTACCTGACTACACTACAGGAAGTGGCAGCAGACATCTGCCTTGAGGTGGGAAGCCTCATGATGTGGCAGTCACAAATGATTCATCTCTGAAAGCTGGCTCTTGTACGATCAGGTTCAGGTTACTTTATTTGTACCCGTAGGTAAACTTGTTTTGCAGCCAGTGAGATGTTAGGTCGATACAAAATTACAAGATAGACTTCAGACAGAACAATCTACTTAATGTGCAAAACATACAAAAAATATCCTAAAAACTAATCTAACACTAAAAATGGTAAAATGAAATAATGAAATAAATGATCTGACGGTAGACTACCATGAAGAGCTGTTTGGGAGCCGAATGAGCTGGCTCGCTAAAAAGAGCCTCCCATCACCAGGAGCATGTACAGTTAGATTGTTCACCTGAGAAATTATAAAGATCACGATGCTCTTAAATGGTAAGATGGATCACAGGCAACTGGAGCAAGGGCATACTGCCTTTGTAGATTTTAAATAAATTCTGGATTCTTTTGAATATAATGTGTTTGGACTAGACTTGGAAGTTGTCGTATCAGGAATCAGGTATTGTTGTTTAAGTCTGTTACATCATGAAGGGGGCAGACAGGTTCTAACATTTACATTCTTGTTAACTTCCATTAATCTTGAACAGAATTAACTGAATAACTGTTATCGAAGTTGACATCTTTGTTAGCAGATTAACATTTAATGGAGTCAAATTTTAATTAACTGTGCCCACTTCAGCTGATTAGCGCTAAGGTCAATGTGCTGCTTGGGATGATAGGAGTAAATCAAAGAATTAAACTGGTGATTTGTGGAATTAAAAGTTATGCAGTAATTAGAGTTTCAACTTCAGGGAAACATCAATCTTTTTAATCTTTGTTATTCGTCTGACATTTCACTCAAAGCAAAGTAAGTTGCTAGAGTAAAACATGAAATTCATCCCTCCATGCATGGATGGTTATCCAAAGTATATTACAAACAATTGAAATAAGACAAAATTGTTATTGACGTTTTTTTTTTTAAGAAAGAAACAAATTTCTGCACTCCAGTTTGACTAGTTTAATGAGTGGTACAAAACTGAAATATTTTTTGCCTGCAGCCTGCCACTTTGGATTTAAATATTAGCAGATGGTGTTCAACTCTCCCTAATTTCCATCCTGATATCCATGTGTGATATAGGACAAGTTAGGAGCGGGTATGGAAGTGCAGAGAGAGACAGAAAAATGTGAAAAAGACGAGAGAGAGACAGATGGAGTTAGAGTTAAAGAGGACTTTTTTTTCCTTCTATTCTCAAAAAAGGAGAGACAGGGAGAGATGGAGGACGAGATGAATCAAAGTGGAGAAATTCAGATCAGCCAGGCATTGTCCCACAAAACTCATCCCCTCACATCCACGCCTTTTTCCATAATCAAAAGTCAGCCTCAGTGACTTTACATAGTTTTAATCTCTTCAACAAAATATATGGTCACATGAACTTTAAGACTGAATTCAGCAACCCTTATCTTTTTGCAGAAACCATAAATTTTAGTTTAACGGGCATTTTTGTCTTTCAGATGTATGTGAATGTCTGAGTATTGATCAGTGTGTAGTTATTCTGTGTGTCCAATACTGCTAATGAGAACATGCATGCAAAGCACTGAAACGTGGCTTAGCCTGTCCATTGTAGCTTGAGCTCTTGACCCGCTGACTCTAAATTCATCTGCTGTTTTCTGAAAGATTGTTCCTGAAGAAAACCCACATGACCAATTTCCCGGACACACTTATTCCTTTCAAGGTCACTGATATCTATCCCAGCATGCACAGCACCTAAAACAGATGTGTTCTCAGTTATTGGCAAAGTCTTCAGCCCGCTTGATCTGGAGTGTAGAGGAGGCCAGAATATTTAATTTATTTTAACAGGCAGGACATAAGGAGAAGAAGAAAATTTGATTTAAGAATGCCCACCTGCTGTTACAAATATGAGCAAGACCTCCTCATGTTCTCCCAGATTTTCAGCACATTCATTCACATTGTGTCACAAAGAGCACCACCTGGCTGAGACTGGCCCACATACAGCTTTAATTTAGCTCACAGGGTCAGAACGGTCAGCTGTGGACCTTTTTCAGACAACGACCTGCAGTTTGTATAGAAAGTAAGAGCAGTAAGGCTGAAGCTTGTGTCTCATCTGTTTGAGTGTGACATGACTCAGTAACCAGAGGGTCAAATCTTTCACTGTAGAGGTATTTTAAGTTTTTTATAACACATACCTAAGTACAGACACAGAGGCCATATTCCTCTTCTCCATAAATGAAAAAAAGTATACAGTATCTGGTGCAGGCATTTGTAGTGCTTGTAGTTTCTCAGCAGGGAGAGCACGACACCCAGCGGCAAGCAGCATCTTCGTGTTGTCTTGTTTTCACTCCTTCCTAAACTGAACAAAAAGCTAGCCGTTGTTGTTGCTGAGCTGTAGCACCATCTGCACCTCGCCAGCCTTGTTGATGCTGCTTTGAATTTGAAGTAGAGTTCTCAGCAGCTGACAAGCTCTTGTCCTCCAAGCACAGCTTACATTTCCCTGTGATGTTTTTCTCGCCCGTTTCACCCAAAAACTCAAAGTAATGGGAATATTTCCACCAAGCAAAAGCTGTCCGCGCTCATCTCACCCAAGTTCCAGTTGAATAAGCTAGTAACGCATGCAAACTAACATATCTAGGTTTTCATTCCTCTGGTATGCAGGGGGTGCATATGCTACATTGATTTTGTATTTTGTGATGACAAAAGAATAATATGGCATCTACAGATTACTTTTCTGCAAAAAAAAAGTAATCTAAATACTTTGCAGTGTATTACCCAAGCGGCAACCCTCGGTCTAAAAATACGAGTCTAATGCGGAAGTGTTAAAACCTGCAGTTCATTGAGGATCTGCTTGAGGCTGGCTCCGGAAGTACCGGAAGTCACATACAGATGCATGGGGAAAAGACGATATTTGCAGCAAAAAAAAACATGTTTACAGCCTGGTACAAAAGACGAGTGTAGTCTGGATAGCTCATTTCTTGATCGGCTCTCACTGTGAGTGAGGTGAATTTTTTTCTAACGCAGTAGTTTCGAAGATATTGAGATTACGAGTCTTCCAATGAGAGGCACAGCTGCCTGTGGGAACGCTGCAGCTGTTGGCTAGGAGGCTCAAAGCCCACCTCTTTACGTCACACTGGCTCGACAGCAGCAATATGGCTGCCGCCGATGATTTGCCTCAAACAGCGCTTCAGAAACAAATGGGTTATGTCACAGATACTACGTCCATATTTTATACAGTCTATGGTATTACCCCCAAACACTGCTCTTCAGTCAGTGACTCTGCCCTGAATAATATCTCTGTAGCCAGCCTCGACTTTGCCTCCTTGATGAAAGTGATTGCCTGTTTTTGTGTTTTCTCTTACCTTGTTTGTTTTTATGTACATAAACACACACAGACAAGGTGAGAGAAAGCTGTTTGTTGGGTGAAATGTTTATTTCAGTGGAAGAATACAGACAGTCCCCTCTGCAGGACCGAGCTTAGCTCTGAACATTCATAGAGATGAAATGTCTCCAGCTGATTTCGTGACTGCCTTGGAGTTGTTGCATCCTCCTCCTCCTTTTCCACTTCATTTTTCTTTGGTTCCCTCCTCTTGTCCCTCCCCTCCTTTTTTCTGACTAGGTCCTCACTTGCTCTTCTCTATCCAGCCTGTTCCTCTGCTCTCTTATTCCTCCTCTCTGGTCTCAGGTTTCAGTCACAAACAGATGGGACACATGCTGAAATAAAAGGGCTCCAGGTGGGAGAGGGAGATGGCTCCAGCAGTTTGTCAGCTTATTATGTGTTCTACTCTATATGATGTTCCTCTGAGTCTGTTGATTATTTGTCACTATCCCCCCTGTGTGGCTCGGTCATGTTACTTTGAGGCGAAGGGTCAATGGGGTCAAACCTCAGCGCTCTGTCCCTCTGTCCAGGCTTGTTTACAGCTTTCACTGTCACATGGGGGGGCAAAGGCTGGCATGCACACACATACACAAACACACACTCTGTGAAGCAATAGTTAGGCTAGTGCTCTTGTGATTATGTCATAAAAGTTCCATGTGTGTATACGCGTTGTGTAAGTAGTGCATGCAGTCAGACTTCCAGACATTAGGGTTGCAAAGGGGTGGAACATTTCCTGTAAATTTCCAGAAAGTTTACGGTAAATTTCCATGGGAAGTTAAGCTGGGGAATTTTGGAAATATTCGAAATTGGAAACTTTCCATGGGAGTTATGGGAATTTATGAGAATGAACTGAGAATTGAGGGTAATTTAATGGAAAGGTATCATATCCAAGTATAAATATTTGTTTTTTTATAAGCAGACATCCATCCTAAATAATACAATTTAAAACAGATTAATTTGTAAGTAGAACTTTATCAACTGTTAAATATTTTATTGAACAATCAATTCTTTCATTGAAGAACAAAAACATGAATGTTGATTTCTATGACTCTGAAACCTTTGGCTGGTGGTGCTGCAGCATGCTGCTTCAGATCTTCTCTCTGCTTGAGTGGGTCATGATGAACCAGAACATGGCCTTAAATCAGCTCCAGAAACGCATCAGCTGTCTGTGTGAATATTTAATTTGGAAAGAGGAAAAATCAGAAGCAGGAGGTGGAAACAGTAAGATGCACCCCTGCTGCCTTCTTTTCAGCTCTCACAGTGTAACAAAATGCTCCAATATAACTGAGACTGTGCAAATTCTTTTAAGAAAGAGCACAAAATAGGTTTTGGCTTCTGGCACAATCATGAATAACTTTTTATGAGAGAATTTGGCTAGAGCTGCTTTGGGTGATCCTGAAGACCTCTTAAACATTTTTCTTGTTTTTTCACCTCGACCACAGCATTTATCCTTCACATGTCTAGAAATAGAAATCTTACACAAGCAGGGTGTTGGCATGAAGCTTTGAGGTCCTGACTCTGACAGTCTAATGGTCTCACTTCCATCATGTTTCCTCACTCTGACAGCCCAGGCTTTATTAAACATGAGAGCTGCTTTCCTCTTCGTGTATCATACAGTTTAAAAAACATGTTACTGTTTAGAAAACTAGAATAATTAAAATGAGAAAATACAACTTTTCTTTGAGAACATATGTGTAACATTTTTGCTGACAGTTTTGTTCTTATTTTGCTTACTTGTGTAGTTAAGCCTCAATAGTCTGAATATCTAATGTATCTGTCTCTCTTTTTCTTTTATGTCTGTCTTGTCAGAGTTTGTCAGAGCTGCTTGCGGTGGTGCGTCTTCCCTTCATCCACCCGTCCTACCTCCTCAACGTGGTGGATAATGAGGAGCTGATCAAATCATCAGAGGCGTGTCGGGATCTGGTCAACGAGGCCAAACGCTATCACATGCTGCCTCACGCCCGACAGGAGATGCAGACGCCCAGGACTCGACCGAGGCTATCTGCTGGTACGCATACACACATAATTCATTATAAACTGCAACACACTGACAGAGAGGTCAGGTCTGCACAAGGAGACCTTGACTTACCACTGAATCATATTGATTTTAGTTCACAACTGGAAAGCAGTGATTTAGAGCTCCATAATATTTTCCACACAACTACTGAAAATACCTAAAAGTTTGAGCCTACACTAGTCATACGTCCAACTGTCAGTACCACTTTTTCTTTCCACAATCAAACAAATGACTGTTGGAGAGGAGCCTGATTGCTTTTACCATGAACATTTAAAGTGGCCAACCTCAGGGGCTTCCTGGAGTTTTGTGGGCTACTGAACTCTGTTACAGTACACCAGCACAGAAACATGTTATCACATCTGGTGGTTTTAACACCAACTAAGCACAGTCATGTCTGTTTATAATTTCTAAATCACAATAATTTCAGTGACAGACATGCAGATGTTCAAGCCAATGAAGATTATGTTTCTTAATAGTGTAAAATCAAAGAATAATTTATGTCAGTTGGACGGCGTTTTGCTGTTAGGTTTTCACCTCAGGTCGTCTAGGACTCCACTCTCTCCTCCTGTGAAGAGCTGACTAATTATAGTGTCTGCATGGTATTATGAGCCTCACAACACCTTTACCATTCTGCACAAGTTGTTTTCTATTCGGTGGGATAAAGGTAATTGCCTAGCACTTTGTAAAGAGATCAGTTTACTGGCCTAGCTGTTGTCCAGCAAGTTTATATACAAGTATAAACAAACATTGGGGGGTAGGTTTGTATTTCTTTCATTGGCCGTAGTGCAGGCACATGATTAGAATTTACAAAGAATCATTTGTCTCTTGAGAAAGACTTTCATAGATTCATATGCTCTCCTCCTCGATTCCGTAGTTTTCCCCTGGTCTCAGCACTTCTATAAGCATATTCTGTCAGGGTTCATTTCCAGTGTTTGGTTTGTGCATATCTTCCCTATCCTACAGCCTCATTATGCAGGCTGAAGTGTGTATTGATTCCCAGCAGCTTGTGGCTCTGTACAACAGAATTACATAAATGCATAAATGCTGCTGGGATGAATATATTCACAGTGCATTAAACCAGATGACTGGGAGGATGAGAAATATATGCACGTTCTCCTCATCAAGTTTTGAACTCTGCTAAAAGCCAAAATTATTTTCATGACTGGAATTTTGGGTCATGTCATTTTTCATTGTGTTTATATTTGTTTTCAGCAATAGAGGTTTGAAATCAGTGCGTTATGATGATGCACTGTGGGAGTGGCACCATCATTTTTGTTTTAATTCATCAAATAGCAGTTTGAGTTTTACAGCCTGAGCGTGTAACTTTCATCACAATTGTTTGTGTGTATGCGTGTGCTGATCTGCCATCTGCTGCACAGGACAGGGTTAGCACTGCACAGCAGGGAGCATGAGGTTGCAGTGTAGATGTTGGGAGTCATATCGACATGCAGAACAGCTAGAAGCTAGGAGAAGAGAAGAAGAGGTCAGTGTGTGGTCAGGCAGAGAGAGGGAGAGTAGGAGCCAGAGGGATCAGTAATATGATCTGAGGGGCAGACTTTTGATTGAATTTACTCCTTGAACACACGTCTACTTGTATAAGCAATAAGCAAGTATGTGGGTGTGTGTGTGTGTGTTTTTTTAATGTGCAAGCAGATGCGGCACCACCTGAGCTCAGTAGATAAGTCTGTCAACAAAAGTGAAGTGCCATCTGTGAAGCGTTTCTGCAGAGTTCAGTCAATCTGGGAACTCATGAGACATGGTGAAGGTTTTGCAAATTGTGGTTAATTTATACATCCAGAAAACAGAGTCGTTTGATGCTTTTCTTAACCTCAATTTTAGCCCCTGAAGCAAATTGTTGTCACTTAAGCAGCTAAATGCTCTATTATGTTGGTGAGATAGTTTCTTATTTTGTCTGTCTGTAGTTGGCGAACAAGCTTCTTCACCAGAACAGCTGCCATAGGAGCTGAACACGGACAGAAGAGCAGAAAAAGAGAGATTTTAACCAAACAGCTGGTTTAAGACATGCTGAAAGGCTCCATAGGAGGGGAGAATTCAGTGATACATCCTCTTCACCGCAAGAGGGACTTGTCACATTACCTACATTGTCAATTTACCATTTTTTACTACAAACACATTTATCAGAGCAGATTTTAATTGTATTTTATGCAGGTTTATAAGTTTTTTTTTTTAATGTTTTCATAATCTCTCGCATTGACCATCTTATTTACCAGTTAATTTATTCTGACAGTTAAGCTCATAAATCAAGTCAATAACAAAAACAAAATAATATGAATGTTAATGGCCCATGACGTTACATTCTGAAGTGTGTTCATGATGTTAAAAGTCTGAAATTAACTCTAAAAAGTTTATCTTTGAGATGCCTCGCTGAATGGAAATGAGATGTCTCTTCTGTCTCACCTATTTTACATTCAAGAGCCTTTTATCGAATCAGTACTTGTGCACTGAATTATTTTTGGCTCTTTAATTAGCATCTAATAAAACTAATGGGCAAACTAGCTGTGTGTTTACATCAAATATGAATCTGATGAGTCTGAGGCACAACACTGTCTGTTCACAGACAGTGTTGTGCCTCTTTTTAGATTTTTTACATTTAGTGTGCACCAATTTTAGGAACACTGAACAGGGATATTTCATTTTTTTAAGTGGGGTTGTATGAGTTGTATGTCACTAGTAATTTTACAAACCACAACGGATGCCGCTCAGCTCAACCCCTTCAATGAGAAACTGCCGGGAGAAACAGAACACAAGCTAGGCTACAGTTGTCTGTAGATGGGGTCGATTCTGCCACATTATTTAGCTAGTTTTGCCTAGCTTGCGTGCAGTTTCTCATTACAGGGGCAGAGCTGACCGGCATCTGTTGTGACAAGTACAATTACTATTGACAAACAATTTGTACAACGCTACTAAAAGAAAACTGAAAAAATCCCTTCAAGTCTTACCTAACTTTTTTTCCTGGTGCACTAGTGAACTTTCCTGGAAGACAGGGGTCATATAGCTGATTTATTTTGTACCAGCTTACCGTTTTCCTTATTTAGACAGAAAAGTGTCCTTGGTGAACTTTGTAGCACTCACAGTGAATCTGCAGTGTTTTGTTTACTTTATGTGTATCCATTAGCTGCTAATTAGTTAATTGGAGTGTGGATGTTTATTTGATGAGTTGTCATTAGACTTTTTGGGGGATCAGGGGAATTAAACAGCCACTGGGGCTGAGAGTCTACTCTCAAACCAACTCATTAGATGCACTCTGATTTATTTGTGTTTATATAGAGCAAGGATAGTTTTGGTATGCATGCTGTGTGTATGTGTGTGTGTGTGTGCGTATGTGCACAACGAAGGCCACACATTGGGTTCTCATTTCCCCCTCTTTGCATGTGTCAGTGTGCTGGCTCAGAGGAGGGTGGAGAGCGTAAGGGCAAACTGTGAACTCAGCACAGCCGAGTGGAGTAGCACTCAAACAAATGAGCTGTATTGATGAGGAGAAACAGGGGTCCAAATCAGCTCACATTTGATCATACAAACACACCCATGCACACACACAAACATTGTTAACCTTTTAAACACACTGTAGGAGGTAATCCTTGAACAGCAGCTCAATTCCCTCTCAACCAGTCGTTTCTTTGTCCAAATTATCCTCTCTTACTGAGCGTTCATTTGTCTAAAGGCTGAAAAGTCAAGAATTACATGCACACACACACACACACACACACACACCCGCAAACACACATCCACACACCCACACACACTCACACTCACACACACACACACACCCACACAGACACACGCACACACACACACACACACACACACACACACACACACACACACACACACACACACACACACACACACACACACACACACACACACACACACACACACACACACACACACACACACACACACACACACACAGCAGCAGCAGCAGCAGCAGCAGCAGCATCTGAGATAAGAGTTACAGTTGGCAGCAGGTTCGCTCCAGTGTTTCTGCTCCTGCGTTGTATCTGTGTGATCCTACTTTACACCAGATCAATTAATTTAAAATTCACTAGAACAAGACTTTTTCAGACTGTCTTTCAGAATCTGTTGCATTGTAAATATCCAGAAATATCTATCGTACACTTTGCTGTGGTTCGATTTTATTACATCAGTTCTACAATAGCTTTGCTCACAGTTTGGAGACACTGAAGGCAAGACATTCGTTTATGCATTTACACCTCCGCCATATGGTTGCTCCTCAGAGAGCCACCACACCACCACAAAGAAAGCAGAACCAGACTTAAATCTTTTGTGAAGCAGAAATGATCATCGGATTATTCTCTCTGAAGTCTACTACCTACTGCTTCTGGCTCCCAGCTGTCACTAATACGGTCTTGATGGTTATCTTGATGTTTCTTTGTCAACACTGACAGATGATCACAACATGATTAAATTAATTTGTCATCTTTCTCTTTGACTTCACAGCCTTCGATAGGAGGCTGAAGCAGGACATAAGGTTGAGATAAACTTTGGAATATAAATTTTTGACATTCCTGCAGCTCACCAGTGAAATATACAGCAAATATTGAATATTGGAAGTCAACATTACATGACTTCTGGTCTGAAAGTCTGCAGGGCTGCCGCCAAATTAGGGCTCTGTCCACTTGACCTTTTTACTTGTGACTCTGTCAGCCTGAGCTGCAGGCAGAGTAGTGAATGAGAAAGAGAGGGAGAGAGGAGGAATGCAGGCGGGGGGGAGAGAAGGGTGAGCCATCACCTCGACTGTAGCCAGAAAACTTGACTCAAGCGAGCAGCTTTAACAAGAACATGGATCAGCCTCGTCACTTTGACCTGCCGCAGAGCTGCTTCAGCCTCATTAGTATTCAGTATTCTGGCCTGAGGATGCATGTGTACCTGCTTTATCGTGCATCATGTGAGACATTTATAGACTATGAATTTGAATGTCATAAATGTTAAATGAATCAGTCATTGAAATAGCAAGAAAACATTCATGTGATTCTAGGTGTGCTTAGCTGTGCAGAGTGCATGGTTCTGAGGTATCTTTCTTTTTGCAGTACATAAAAGCAGAATGTAATCCCAAGTGAACATACCCCAAGTATTGGAATACTCAAACAATGTATACATAAAATCTCCAGTGACAGTGTCTCAGTTATTCTGGAATTTCTGCAGAAAAAAACTGAGTTGATTCCACAGGGACTAATTATTTGGTAGAAAAAAGTTCCACCAAAAACTTTTCATGGCAACATCTGTGGATCATCCTGAGTATCTGGGACACTGATGTTGAGTTTTTAATGTCCTTTTACAAAAAATGTGAACACTCAGGCATTGTGGAGTAAGAAATCTAAGACAGGAATATTCTGAAATCTTAAAATATAGAACAAAAAGCATCTTTTTGGCTTGATATTACTGAATCTGAGTCAGTAGTCTATATTAGTCATAATTTGGCCATAAAATAGCTCCACTTTTAGCAATTTAATGAGGGCAGGTTTTTGCCCTACAGACAAACACACATGCACACACATCTGACATCTTCATTTTCCACCTTCCTTGACTCTGACTTTACTTGGGAACTTTTTGCACCTTGACCCTCACCATTGTAAACAAACACCCTGAGAGAGAAATCAAAGAACAAGGAGGGAAAAAATCAACCAGAGGTGGATTATAAAGAAGAGGCTCAGATAAGAGGATGGACTAGCACAGAGATATGAACAGGATGCTCGTGTCACTCTGGCTTTACACGGTGAGACAAATTCTGAGCTCTTCTGTCTACAAAACCAATAAATATGAACTCGTATTTATAGTCATGTGACTTCTTTATGATCATTATGACTTGTTTGTTCTCAGACAGTATGTTTTTGCCTTTGTAGGTTTAATCCTGGGATTAATGTTTTAATTTCTGACTGATAACACATTTTCCTTCAGAAAATAATACCACCACAAATCAGAGCTTAAAATCCCAAATTATGATGAATGAACAGAATTAAACCAGCACTTGTGATAAAGAAGGAGAAGCACAGTCAGTACTCGTAGAATTTTTTTTTACTGGGACAAATTGAAATTCAAAAGTATGCTAAAAGAACAACAACTTGATTTTTGTGGTGCTGAAATACTTTTAACTGCTGTCTTATGCAGATAGCTAGTGTTTGGTACATTGAGAAACAAATCTTTGAGGGAAAGAGATAGGTTTACTCTACCACAATATATAGAATACAGTTTTGTTAAAGAAAAATACTGTTTTAAACTGCTGTTTTGGATGAAGAATTATTTTTTTAGCTGGCAATTGTTGAAGTTTAAAACACTTTCTTAAAAGGACATCTAATTCTGGGAGGACATTTAAATGACATGCTCTTGAAAAAGACTCTTAAACTCTCATATTCAACCATGCATAGTAACTACCAGGTGTCAGAGTGTGTCTCTGCAACTTCACCCAACTCCACCCTACAATGTCCTTTGTTCGTACCTGCCTCAAAGTACAGCTGGTTACAGAAAGGTCACAACAGACTGATGGAGACAGGTAAAAAGTGCCCGAGGTGAAAGAGAAGGATGCTGTGAATGAGGAAGACAAGAAACGTGTACTGGAAAAACTGCAAAAGACTTCTGGCTTTGACTCAAGGAACTAAAGAGAGTGAGGCAGGTGTTAGCTGCAGGGTAAAAAGGTGAGGAATAAGGAAAGTAGGGTCACAGCAGGGAGGCAGAGAGCAAGGAGACACATAACACAGTGAGATAAAGGTGAGTGTGTCAGCAGGATGGGAGACGACAGCATCTCCCCGTTCTGTCTTCATTTCTCTGTCATCCTCTCTTTTCCTGCAGAGATTGCATTTGTGTTTGTGTGATTGTGTATATGCACACAGAGTAAGGATCCCACTTGTTCCAGCATGGGGGAAAGCATTTGTGGTGCAGTCCTGTCACAGACAAATTTGATTTCCTTGCGCTGAAGCAATACACAGAAACTGTCAAGGGGTATTGTAGTGTTTGTGTCAACTTCAATTTGAGATTTAGCTCTGACACAAACCTTCCTGTCCCTGAGGAAACATATTTTTGCGAGATTTTTGTCACAACTCACATTCTGTGTTGTTTGAAAACTCTCTCAGAAATTTAGTATTGAGCTCTGTCCACATGTTTCCATGATAGCCTCAGTTTCTACTGATGCTGTTATTGGCCTCTATGTTGTCTTGCTTGATTTCAATGTATTTTATTTTAGTCTGTTTGTAGGTATAGAGTGAGACAGGAGTACAGTATTTCTGTCAGATTGCACTACATTTTACTCGTGGAAGCTCAGCGTCAACTATACTCTTCCTGTGTAACTAAAGGTCCATAAGAATCAGGAGAAGGAACATTTTCTGTCCAGACTGTCAAGAGTATACACACACAAACATTATCAATCATGAAACATTATTCATGCCTAAGTTATTCCTCTATCCCCAACCACTCATCTCTGTCCTTCAATCCTCTATCCCTCTACACGGCTCCTGTCGAACTTCTGACTGACAGTTGTCCATGTGAGGCTTAATTTCTCTCTCTCTCTCTCTCTCTCTCTCTCTCTCTCTCTCTCTCTCTCTCTCTCTCTCTCTCTCTCTCTCTCTCTCTCTCCCTGATGTGTCTGTTCAAGCAGAAAGTGCTGAGAACAACCTGCACATGTGCACTTGGTGATAACAAAGACATGCGTGTGTGCAAAGACTTCCGTGCGTTTACACAGCATGAAGGATTGGTGAAGTTGTCTAATTAGACACTGGAGATTCAAGTCGTTTGAGAGGAAGTTGTGTAAGAAAAGAAGACAGGGAAGTTGCAGTTGCAGTTTTGTAGTGTTGAATGTTTACATGGTTCAACTAAAGTGCAAAAAAGACAAAGAAAATCAGTCAGACATGCCAGAGCGGTACACTCAGTGTTGTACATGCTCAAATGTTTTTTCAGATGAAATTAAATGTTCTTTGTGAACCGTATGAGCATAAACTGATAATGAAAAACATAAAAGCAGAACATTCATTGATTTCAAACGGAACAAAGAAAACCCAAAATTGGCTCAGACACACAGAAGAAGTTTGCCAAGTTAATTGAGGCAGTCAGTATCACAAACTGACACAGCTAATGGGATGAAACACAAGGAGATGAAAAGAGATGAAAAGTTAATAATTGAAGGCGTAGAAAGCTGTTATGATAACAGTTGGAAAACGTACATGATAGAGAATAGAGTGCAAACATGTGCAGAAATAGCAGCAAACTAATCATGAAGAAGAACAATTGCAGAACAAAGTCAATATAATTAATGTGCGTGTGAAAGTTTTGGTTGGAGGCTTTTAGGAGGGAAGACAAAGCGTTGCTCTGCCTATCTTTTTCTCAAAGAGCGGTCGCTGTATCTGTGACTGTCCTATAAAACTACAGTCACATTTATTAGCTGTGTCCAAGGTTAGCTGGAGGTCTTGAGGGCTGTTTGAGGCTCACAGTCCTGGGCGTGAAGCCATGAAGCTGGGACAACGGGCTCATGATGAGAATAGATTCATCTTTAGTCCTTTTAGTATCGCTCAAAACTCAAACAGCCCTTTAACTCGCTGCCAGAAAGGGTAGCGTTGGCACAACTTCTACCCCTTCCATATTATGTCATGATAGGCCTTCATTTAGCTGTGAACCAGACCTTCATCTATGCAGTGACACTGTCTGGGTTTTTCCTTGGCTATCATTCTCTTTTTGCCGTATGCAGAGGAACACTCACTTAAAAGTCTCAACGAGAGGAAGAGCCCGCAGCTTGAGGCACTCTGTCTGATCTTTGTCCACGGTATCTAAGGCAGAGTTCCCTCAGGCTTCATCAAAGTCTATTGTAGCGCTCTCTTTTACCTCTTCCAGAAAAATATATGTTTTAAGAAAAACAGAAGCCCAAGAAATTATAGAGATAGTTTTTTTTCTCAGTAGTATAAGAAAAGACCGCAACCAATGAATGTGTTTTTTTAGAAGTGTCCGTAGAGATATCAATCCAATTATTATTATCCTGCCCTTCTTCTCTCCCTCCCCCTTTTTCTCCCCCCTCTGCCCACCTACCTGCTTACAAACACACAGCTCATTCTTTCTGGCAGCTTGTCATCTTGTCCAATCTCAGGAGCCTGCTGCTGAGGTCAGAGAGGACCTGAGACACACATGTGGCAGCCTGCCAACCTGTTTGTGTGTTTTAGATCACTGGTGTCTTCATCCAGCAGCTCAGTGTCTGTTTATGTATGTGTGTTTGAGAGCACA
This sequence comes from Notolabrus celidotus, assembly GCF_009762535.1. NCBI lineage: Eukaryota > Metazoa > Chordata > Actinopteri > Labriformes > Labridae > Notolabrus > Notolabrus celidotus. Next base: position 23,467,803 of record NC_048284.1, read on the forward strand.
GATCAGGTGAGGAGTAACAGTGATGAGCGTTGAATGGGTCGTAGTACATGTAATTCTTATTTACACAAGGTCCTCAGCATAGGAGGCATAGCTCAGAGGGTAATGTACTCACCAGGGGAGAGACCGAGTCCTGTTCAAGGACCAGTTATTGTTCAAAAGTTTATTCAACACTCAGATATAAGAGAAGAGTTTTTCATATATCAGTAAATGTTTTTTATTCAAAGATTTGTTGTAACGCTCATGTATGTATGTTTATCACAGATGTTGGTGCAGGTTGTCCTCTGAAGCCTCCTTTGGAATTCTTCCAAGCGTTGTGGCCTTAGAGATGCTGGGACAATCAGCTGACTCAGATTGTTTTTAGGGAGTTACCATTGTGGGTGGTTTCTCCCCTTTTCTTTCCTTGCTGAGTGTCTTGAGTCTCATCTACAGGAGTTCTTCATGTAGATGTTGACAGTCTCTGATGCTAATGCCAATTGAGAGCCCCCAGGCTTTCATCAGTCTCTAATAATGTATAAACATGTTCACCTTGCTTTTGAAGCAAAGAAAACTTAAATGTCAGCAACAAGCTAAAAACACAACACCCAATAGCTACTGCAGCAGTCTGGTGTCTGAGAGAAGCTTTGATTCAATCTCGACTCTCACTTATCTTGTAGAAACCTCCCCTGATTGCTTCTTTCTCCCCTCTATCCTTTGTCCACCCCAAACAACTCCTCCCTCTTCCTTCTCCTCCTTTGTCGTGTAGGTGTAGCAGAGGTGATAGTTCTGGTGGGAGGGCGTCAGTCGATTGGGATGAACCAGCGCTCCCTGACAGCAGTCACCTGTTTCAACCCCCAGAACAGTAAGTGGTACCCGCTGGCCAGCCTGCCCTTCTACGACCGAGACTTCTTCAGTGTCATCTCAGCTGGAGACCACATCTACTTGTCAGGTGAGCTGAATCCTCCACTACACCTATGATACTTCCTGTTCTAGGTAAAGTGGCATAGAGCAGTAGATGGCTTTGGTTTGTACGAACTGAAACAGTTAGTTTTAAATGGGCGATCAACTTTCAATCTTGTGCCGACAAATTTGCCTTCGCTCAGCACTGAGATCTTAAATGTCCTTTTCAAATAGTCTTAAAAAATATATAAAATCTGTCTCATCTCTTTACTGTCTGTGGAGCATTTCCTCAACTTGATCTCTTTCACTCTGGTTTTACAGTCACTGCAGTGTTCAGTTTATTTAGTCCCATAGCTACACACTGTGCACTCTGTGACTCCCTCTATGAGACACCTTTAGTTGTTTCTCCAGAGATAGACTGAATTTCTCCCTCCACGGTCCATTTGTGCAAAACCCTGCGCGCTGCTCAGACCTTGACATCGAACAGTAGAAATGCAGCAGGATTTGTCCTGCATGTACCTGTCCTCTCTCTCTTTCATATAAATGTAAATTTGTGTTTGGGCGTTGGAACAGGTCTGCATGTGTCCACTGGGAGTCAGACAGCCAGAGGAGAAATCAGAGGTGTTCTAGCCAGCCAATCAACAGACTCAGCTCTGTAACCTTCCTCAGACTGAGAGAGCAGGATCACTGAGTCACTGCTAGTGTTATACTTAAGCAAACAACTCTGTCGCTTCTCATTTTTGGAATTCCCTCAGTTTTATAAACTTCTGAGAACAAAAACATAATTAGGTGTCAAGATTTCATGATTCAAAGGAAAACAGGTGAAGGAAGATCAATTATAATTTTTAACCTCCTCCTGTATGTTTTTGGGGAATGTAAATGTTGATATACAATAAATGACTGTATGACTCCAGAGTTAACAAATCATTGTTTTATGTGTTTTTATCTCATTCTTTCTACACATAGCCATGATGAGAGGCAGAACCTGTGAGTTGTTAGCTAGTTATATAACAGTCTAAAACTAAGCGGGACGTTTAAAGTTCTAGGATGTTTTGGAGGCTAATACTGATATTGTTCAAATAGTTTCAGCTTATTTTTCATTTGATTAAAAAAAAAAAAAAAGCAAAACTTAGAGCTACCCCAGTTAAATACATTTAGTTATTGTTATTTGGTTACCTGAGTAAAGTTCCTTCAAATGTTCTACTAATTACCACCTTACATCCCCACTTTTAATAACCCATCTTTTATCTTTCAGGTGGCACAGATGCCGGTGTGATGGTGGCTGACGTTTGGTGCTACATGTCTCTGCTTGATAACTGGAGTCTGGTGTCCCGGATGACGGTGGCTCGTTGCAAACACAGCAGCCTAGTGTATGACGGAAAGCTGTACACCATCGGAGGACTGGGAGTATCAGGGAACCTGGACCATGTGGAGAGGTGAGAGTCACACATCAACAGCAGCCTGCCTCCAAATAAGACACCTCCAGCAGCTCCCAGCTGGTGACTGCACAGTGACACACAGCTCAAACATCAACCTGACAACCATATCAGAGAGTGTGATTCTGAAGAAAGTTGCTGAGAAATCAAGTCAGAGCAAATAATCCACACTGTTCAGCAAAATGTAGCAGGTGGTGTGTGATGCAGTGGTGTGTTGCAGTATCTTGCAAAAGTGATTGGACGGTTTTGTTAGCATTTTCTGTGAAAGCAGGAAGGTGCAAAGGAATGATTCTGAGCTGGAGTGTTTTAAGCAGTAGGAGCTGTCAGTGTCCTTGTGCAGCAACAGACAGAGCACCTCTTACTTGATTGTGAGTGAGAGGATTTTCTTCCAGAGAGCAGAGTGGCATACTGTGTCTGATTCCACCCACTTAAGCATCAACACATCAACAATGCTTCAGGTGAAGGTCGTCCTCTGTGGCCTACTCAGCCAGCTCCTTTTTTGCAAGAAGTCTTCAGACCAGACACAGACAGTTTCCTGTAGAGACAACAATCTTCAGGTGACTTAAAACATGAGTCGTTTTTGTTCAGATTCAATAGTCTGATTAATACTCTTAAGTTTTATTATGATTCTGCTATAACCTGGGCTGAGGAATGAGTTCAGCAGAGAAGCTTCCTTTTCCTGCACGGCAGAGCGAGATGAACCAAAGCAATCAAAAGAACATTACTGGGTATATTTGAGCAGGCCGCTCATTACCTAGCAGCTCAATTGATCTCCAAAGCTTTTCACAATGCACCTGTTCTCCAAATGAAACAGGCTAATTTGATAAATCCTAGTGATGCTTCAACACAGTGTTGTTGTGGCGGGTTACATGGAATGTTTACTCCGTCTCTGAGCTGCTTAATTTGAGAGCGCCAGAGCATCCAGGGCATTCACAGCTCCAAAGAAGTCAGTGTTTCACTGTGGGATGTGCTGGTATGTTTGTCTCTTTGTTTCTTCATGTGCATTTTATGCGCAATCATGGAGATTGTAGGAGGCCCACAGCAAGTGGACTCAACTTTCAGCACTGTGAAACAAATCAACTCTGCCTCTCAGAGAACCCTCAGAGGCCTTCTCTGCTCTGCCTGAAATTCCTAGTGCTCCAGAACTGAATGGCTGTGAAAGTGAGGGAGAATAACCAACACAGCAAGCAGGATAGTTGAACTCCTAATAGTCAGGAGGAAAATGCTCGGGCTGCAGCTAACTATTTGTAACACGAGGTCAGGGTCATGTTCAGCAGTCTGATCATTTAATAGCTAACAGGTCTCTCAAGCGTTTTGGACACACTGTGGGAGAAGTCAAAGGGCGTGTTTCTAAGCAACCCAGAAATTCATGTTGTGTTTTTCATGAACATCTATGAGGAGCAAGAGTCAGGATCGAGTCAGATGCAATAAAGTCCCATGATTCTTAAACTGAATACATAAACAGTTGAATATAATGTGCTTTTAGATAGGGCACAGGCTGCAGACTTCATGCTTGATATTCGTTGTCATGCTGAGACGCTCCGTCTAGGTTTGTTTTCCTTGATAATGATTACCAATGCATTATTCATTATCTCAGATTTCCATCTGAAATGTGTTGTTTAAATAGTCAACCTTTTCCCCCAAGATATGTGCTCAGTTTTTAAAGCTTTTAGCAGATATGTTGTTGATATATTGTGGATCAATAAGCAGGAAAACACAGACAGGGAAAGCTGCATTCATCTTAATTAGAGCAGAGTAAGTATCTATTAAACATGAAGAAAGTGACAGGTTACTGGTGAAGAACAGGATAAACATGTATGTGGTGATGTTTACAGCATTACATTTAGAAAAATTTTCTGTTTGACCCTATTTAAAAAAACATTTGATGGCAGATCATAAGCCACCAGTTAGAAATAATATTTTTTCTCTGTTGAGTCAGTGTAGCAAAACTAATATGATGTGTTATGCATAATTTATGAATAAAACATTTGTGGAGGCAAGGCTTGTATGAACGCAGCTGTTAACCTCCAACATAAATGGTGACTATAAGGAGTGAAAGAAAAATGGCCATGTTTACCAGGAGAGCTTATCCCTGATGTTGGTGCAAAAATGTCCCTTCACTTAACAGATTGACAGCAGATCTTAATTAATCTAATACTGAATATTAAAACTGAGATTCATTTTGTATAAAAATAATGTAACAACTAATATGTTATGAAACGTGTTCAATCTTAAACACTTCTTACAGCTATGCTCTTTATAAGAAGGTATGCAGGACCTTTATAACCTTGCCAATGCTCCTACTCCTACACACAGCTGCCTGGTAGATTATTCTACATACTCTGAAGAACTTTTTCTCCTTTAACTTTATATTCTAACAGAAGTTGCTAACAAAGTTTTATGTATGAGTCACTCTTGAACTCATCACCAAAATCCCACTTCTGTTGAAGATGATCCAGATCACTTTCAGTTATTTTTTGAGACATTTGTTCTGAGCTGCTTTAATAAATGAGCCCCATTAACAGCTTATCCTTTATTTTGTAGCTAACCACCAGATTTGGCAGGAGTGCCTCTGCTGTGAGACTCAGTTGGCTCTTCTGCAGCTCAGCACTGTTGGACCAAAACTCTAAAGATAGTTGAGACTTTAGCAGGGAGGCAGCCAGTCTACAGCCGGACTAAACCTTGACCCAGAGGAGATAAGGAAGCTGGTAATGAAGCCTTTGTGTTACCTCCTCACAAAGAGGAAGAGCTACACACGTCTCAATAGCTAGATATCATTAGTCAGTGTCTGAATGGCTGCTTTGTTGATATGTGGATGTCTGCTGAGGATTTCATCTAAAGGCTCTGGATCAGCATGAAATGCTCGGACAGCCAGAGTTGAATTGCTCTGCACATAGAGTGGTCAATGTCTACTTCTTATTCCTCCAGTGTATGTGCATCTGCATGTCTCTGTCTACACACTTGTGTTTATATGTATGTCTGCTTACATCAGCAATCTTCAGCCAGGGTTCATCGCCTTCTAGCACCCTAACTCTTAATTTGCAGTCCGTCTTGCCTCCATCACTCCTCCATCTCTGCATCCATATCACTGAGGGTTTACACTCCTTGGTGAAATTTACCCACATTCACAATCATGTCTTCAGTCAGAGCCATATCAAAGTGAGTTGGATGCAGCCTTTCTTTGGAAAGGTCCATCCAACTTTCAGAGGAACAACCACACTAATATATTTCTCATCTCTCCTCACTAATGACTGACACATTTTTGGGGACGGAAGCACTCAAGTTCAGGAGGCTTTTAACTTGTAATCAGGTATCCTCGGCCTGCTCACTCCTCTACATGTTTATCCTTTGGCAAACTCGAAATGGTTGCAGTTATTGCATAATGCATGGGTAATGATGTGTCAATCACAGATGGTTTTGTTTTATTTATTGAGCACTTTAACCAGGTTTGTGAGTCCTCAAAGCTCTATTGCAAGTTAATATTGCATGAAGACAGTTAGCAACATGACACTGGGCACAGCAATTTGCTTTTCTCATGAGAGATGTTTAGCTGTTTGGCTAACAAGTGAGAGAGGAGCAATTTGCACTGATCATGTTCTCTGGCTTTTCTATGGCTGTCCAGACGAAAGTTGACCTTCTGGACTGCAGTAATACACATGTCTGTAAAGAGCTGTGGAGGGAGCTCCATATGTATTACATCCTTGCACTTTTACCACAGTGTGCTGTCATTCAGGTGTAAGTATTCTCACACCTAGAGCAGATTTCTGTGTCTTTCCATCTCCATTAAGGTCTTAAAGCTCCAGAGTGGTCAGCATTGCCCTGATGAAGTACCTTGTCTTCCTCACAAAACCTTTTCTGCCTGTTTCTTTAGTTTCACTTTTTCCATCAAGTAGTGTTATATCAGTACAATGGGCCATTTCAAAAATGGTGTCTTAAGTCTGACACAAGAAGCCCATCATAATGCTTCCAAGCCAAGACCTTGCTATAGGGAATATCAGTCTTTGAGTTGTGTCGAGGAACGGTTCACCTCCTGGCTGACTGTGAGGATGCTTTGACTGGGATCTGAAAACTTCCAGAAAGGAAGTAGCACTGTTCGATTCAAACTTCCTCACCTTATATATAATGTCATGCAACTTGTCTGCATAGTACAGATGCATTGTTAATACTTATGCCTAGAAGCAGGCCCTAAAATGAAGAGAAGTAGGTCCTTCTTTGTTCATCTCAGCTTTCTGCCAAACAGCACTCGCTTTTGGAGACAGTTGGGGAAATAATCAACAGAGTGATGATGACAAAAAAAAAGGTTTCAACAAAAAAAGATTGTCAGCCTCAGGTTTTTGGACCCTGCAGCAAAACTGTCAAAATAGAGAAGAGGAGTAAGTCAAGATGAAAGAAAATCTTATCTCAGGAGCCTTTGGGGATGTGTAGATGCAGCAGCCCTCAGGTGGACCTGTGAGCTCTGTGCAATCGGTCAAAGTGGAACTAGTGAGCTCATATGAAGACCTCCGCAATCCTTTCTCCAAGGCCTCCACAAGCTCCCCTCTCTGCAGCAATACTGAACTGTTGTACATTTGTTTTATACTGTATGCCTTTGCTAAATTTGGGGGTAGGAGGTTGGTGGTGGGGACATTCGGCCTGGGTAGCATAGCACTGTGGTCATGGACAACATAGCCCCCCCTACAGAGCTACTTCCCCCTGCTGAGCTGATCCCTGCTCCTGAGGATTAACCAACTTCACAGCGCTGTCCCCTACTGTGCTGTCAAGTCATCTGTTAAGCCTTCACTCCAATACTAGCACCTACCTCAACTCTCCACCAGTTTCAAGTGAAGAACAGCAAAGATGAGTGCACATCCATCTGTTTAGATTAAACATTGGTATAAATACAAACACTGTCATCAAAACCTAGGTCTCTGTGTCATCATCTGCCATTATGTTGTAGATATTACACCTCAGCTGCTGCAGCTAGATTTTGTTCCCATGCCCTGCTTCCTGAGATTAATCTCTTGTCCCCTGTCCATCCCATCCTATGTCCACCCTTGTCCAACAAGGTAGACTTCAGTGTGAGGGAAATGTAAGAACAAGCAACACTAAGACATTTTAGCTCCTGTAAATATCTTGAAATTTGTAAGAGACTTTATCGCAGTGATTTTAGATCTCAGCACCTGAAACAGAGTGACTCTCCAACCATCCAACTTCTCTCTTCCCCTGAACCTTCTGTACCATCGCTCTCCTCGTCTCCTCACTGAGCTGATGAGGTGGGCAGGAGTTGACTGGATTTGGAGCCTGCAAGGCAAAGACACAGCGTCTCCTTTTCATCAGCTTTTAATGGGGTGCTGAGGTCTGTGAGACATGGAGTTATACGATGCTAAGAGAGTGTGAGTGTGCATGTGGGGGCGTTTACGTGACAGTTCTAGAGGAACACTGGCAAACAGCAGCAGCTGAACCTGAGGATGGTGTTAGTGAAAGGCAGAGAGAGGCCCCAAGGAAGGAGCAGTATGAGCTCAATGTGCTTGTTCATCATTGATGCATGATGAACAGACACTGTGGACTGTGGGTTGTGTCAGCCAGTTCACTGACCCCCTCAGGAGGAAGCAACAACTGATCTTTAGAAAGCACAATCTGGGCAAACTGTCCAGCTATCCAGACACCAACACGCAAGGAGAGATCGACAACTGGAGGTGGGGATTTTTCATTTATAGATTTGTCCTGTGTTTGACCAAGCTTAAGGTGACCATGTCAACTCAAGAAAAGAGCTGACACAGTGCTATTTTTAACCTTTGTAGAGATCTGTCTAGTGGGTATGCACCATTTAGCATTTTTATTATTTAAATAGCAAAAGTGAAAGTCTCTTAATGGACCCTATTACTGAGGACCCTCTCTGCATACTTAAGGAATATATATCTCTGCCGGGATGTTCTGTACAAATGCTAAGTGAACATTGTTCCTACATAAATCATTTTCACATGATGTCCAGACATGCTAGCTGCATAGCCTTAAAGGTGACATATCATGCAAAATCGACTTTTTAATGGTTCTCTACCTGAAATATGTTTCCCTGGCATGTCTACAAACCCCCCGAGAATGAAAAAAATTCATTCTGCCCCTGTTCTGATTTCTCCACCTTTCTGTAAATGTGTGTGAAACGAGCCGTTTCAGACTTCCCGTGTTTTTGTTACGTCACAACAATATCCGTCTGTCACGGAGTCAGAGCTCGGAGCTTGTTCAGCCCATAGACTGTATAAAATGATACTGAACCCCTCCTCTGTTTTTCATTCCCTGCACACATGTGTGCTAACAAGGAGCTTAGGAGGGAGGCATGCTAGTTGTAGGCTGTCTTAATAAACACAGAGGTCGGTTTTAATCCCCACGTCTGCAGATTTGAAGATCTAGTGGATGATTTTTATTTTACATGGAAAAGTGCTAGCGCTAGTTAGCATAGCCACATAGCTACATGTCGTAGCTGTAGCTGTGTACTAAGACACACGTTGACATACTGACAAATAAAACAACAAGAAACACAGAATCTGTGACCAATCCTTCAGAAAGGTCCCGCTGCCTTTCTGGCAGAGGTCGGTTTTACTCCCCACGTCTGCAGATTTGAAGATCTAGTGGATGATTTTTGTTAATCATGGATAAGTGCTAGCGCTAGTTAGCATAGCCACATAGCTACATGTCGTAGCTGTAGCTGTGTACCAAGACACACGTCGACATACTGACAAATATAACAACAAGAAACACTAAATCTGTGACCAATCGTTCAGAAAGGTCCTGCTGCAGGCGCCTCTCCGTCAGGATCAGATTCTGGATCAGATTTAGAGGGTTGAAGTAACGCAGGTCTGTGAGCAGCCGTGTATATTCAGCCAACATGTAAACATTAGATCAACGTGCCGGAGAGCCGAGGCCACATCCACTTCCTGAGGGGGCATGGTCAGAGAGAAAACGGAGTGTTCTGAGGAGGGCTGAAGAAGAGGGTTCTTCAGGCATGCCAAAATCTGATTTCAAAGTGTTTTTTTGAGCATAAACTGTAAAGACATTTTTTGGGGACCTCTTAGACCAATATATATTGATGAAAAAAGCGTGATATATCACCTTTAAGGAGGAATGTGCCGATCTGTCTGCTGGCCCCAGATTAATGTTTTGTAAGTGCTAATTTGCAAGTGTTGCATGCATGCTAATATGCTTTTTTGGATTCTGAATGTGGTATGAGTTATATTTGCCTCACTTCAGCATGTTAATATTGTCATTTTGAGCCTACTAGTGTTCTCACATTAGCATTCAGCTCTGAGCACCTCTATTGTACAACATTACAGAGCTTCTAGCATGGCTGTGGACTCCATGCTCATTTCTTACAGCAGTTTATATTTAAGTAAAGTAGCCAACAACTGAATCAGCTGTGCTGATAAACTTTTTACTCTATTGTCACTGTATGCAGTAACTTCTACCACATTTGGAATACATGACACAGTTGAAGCTTCCTTATAACACACAAAACACAACATTCTAACCTCAAGCTTTGATGCAACTTTTATTTCCCCAGTAATTTGGGTGTCAACCTTAATTTCAGAATGTTTGCCAACATCACAGCAGTTAACTTCTGTAATGTAGTGGGGCCTCAGTCTTCCATCCCTCAGCAAAGCTGCTTTTCATTATTACATTTGTGAAGTAGAGAAGAGCTAAAGCTGAGATTTCCTGTTACTCATGTAAACTTTTTCAACCTCTGTATGTCAGAAACATTTGCCAGTCAAGCTTTAAAGCTGCATAATGCATGAAAATGTTGAGATCATCAAAGGATCTCCAGGATTACTCCAATAGAGCTAATAACCTTCAATATATATGTTTGCTGCTTGACTACATCTATATACCAAGGTTGTACTTATAGGTTTGCATGTCTCTTAGCAACCTTTTAGCACCACAGTGTAATACATAGTATAAATAAAAGCTAATAGCTAATGGCACTTCTTGCTGCACAGATGTGGATTTTCTGTTCAAGGACAAGTGATAAAACAGAGGAAGTTCCTGGCTGAAAGGTGGTTTTGGTTCAGCTGGACATTTAAATGTCATTGGCAGTCATTAAATGTTTGATATTATCTAAAGGTTTCCACATTTCTGGTAGAAATGTACTTTTTCTGCACTTTTTCTACCAGAAATGTAAAAGGTTTCTACATTTCTGGTAGAAAATGTGCATTTACTTTTATATACACTGGCCTTTGTAGCCCAAAATGTATGCAATAGGGTTGCTCTAAAGTATGTCCCTCCAAACACTTAGAGCAGCTGTGTGCTTTGGGTACTAACATGTTATTGGTTCTTAGTCTAGGTAGAACGTAACAAATATGTACAAGCCTAATGATGGTGGTTTAGAGACGTGTATTTGTGTTTGCTTGTGTTTGTGGTCGGCAGCTAGCAGGGTGATAGTGGAGATGTGGTCCAGGCCTCACACTTTCTGATAAAACAAAGCTGACGCAGTAGGACTGTTCACTCCTCCACCACCTAGTTTCCTTCAAAATTGATGTTTACTCTCCATGTATCATCTGATTTCAGGGTCATTCAAATGTATTCAAAAATGCTGTCATCATTCGTGACTTGGTTTTCATTTCCTTTCCTTTTCCTGGCTCTTCTTCAATTTTTCTATCTTCAGCTCATTCTTTCTGTTGTGCTCGGTATCTTTTTCTTCCTTATTTTGGATGAGTTTCAAGGAAATATGCATAAAACCAGGATGTCACAGTTAAATCATTTCAAATGAACATCACTATTAGCAGCTTCCTTTGTCAAAGCAGCCCACATGCATTTTTATAACTGTTTAGCCAGTTTACTTATAAAACTCAGCAGACAATATCAGCTGCATTTGTCTTTTCTCCTCCAAAGACTGTGTAGAGTATCTCAAAGAATCTGTTGGGATTTCCCTCACATAGCTGCTAATGAGAATCTTGGCAAACATGAAACATTTTAATATAAGCAAATGACGTCTGTAATTATGTGTAAATGTTTAGAATGCCCTCCAGGCTGAGGCTGATCACAGAGTAGCCTTGTTTTCCTCAAGTCAAATCACAACCTCTCGGTTCATTACCTCTGACAGGACACAGGGACTTTGGAATTAATGGCACTCACATTCTCATATTTGGGTCGCCGGTTTGGCATAGAGGTTACAGCGCGTGCCAAATGGACGGAGGCTATAGTCTCTGTCACAGCGGTCACCGGCTATAGCCCTTTACTGCATGAAATCCCCCCCCACATTTCCTTTCTCTCTTCAGCAGTCCTGTCAATAAAAGCACAAACGCCCAAAATATGACTTTAAAAAGAAAGAAAGAAAAGAACATACTCATACCTTTCTACATCAGTTGCTGTATTTGAATCAAATAAAACAGCTATCAAACACAAGGCAGCATGCAAATGTCTTTGTATACTGAGGTCTTTTGGTCTTTTGGTGGTATGGTACTCAACAACAGATGGAGAAGCTTACAAACTGTGAGGTTGACTGTTGAAGGAAAGTGAACTTTGTTAAAAAAAAAAAGGGAACACACAAGTGATCCATAGACTTAAGCGGGAGGCTGCTTAGAGTTAAATGCAATTTACATCATGTTTTAATGTCACTAAATGTGACACTGTAGTTTGGTTTCAAATGTAATTTTTTGTTCCATTGCAAACAACAAATTCATCCACATATACATAACTATAGCCATCCATACTATAGTGTGCACTTGCAGTTCAGATTGCATTTGTATAGCAGAAAGAGAACGTGAGATATAGAGATTAGTGAGATGGATAGACGGTGTGTTGCAGGGATTAATGAGGATTGTAACTTGGGGCATGACTTGCAGCTCTAAAGCATCAGCTTCTCTCAGTAGGCGATAAAAAAACAAGGGGTGCTTTTTTTCAAAACTTCAGTTGCCTTCCAGTGCACACACACTCAGGCTGTAAAGGTTACAGTGTTGTTGTTCTTGTGGAACTTTGTACTATAAGTGTAGTCACTAACCTGAACGAACAGCATGCAAGTTTTCTCAGTGGGTTTTCTTGCATTTGCATCATCTTCCATGACAAACTGTTTGGCTTTTATAGCTAGTGGGATACTGTTGGCTGGGACTCTTGATGCTGATCTAATATTGTTATAACTGCAGCATGATTCAGCTATTCATCCTCTCAATGGCTTTTTGTCAGTGTTGAGGTGTATTCAGTCAGAGCAGTTTTGTTATCAGACTGAGGCCTCTATTTTCACTCCAACTCCCCACTTTCAGTTATTTACTCTCAGAATGCTTTGGTTTGTGTCTGACAGGAAATGGATATGTGTCAGTATCTCAGAGACTGGCAGGCTATTTATTATGGCTTATCACATGTGTTTGTGTTAGATTGTGTGTGAAAGAGAGAGGTATGAGGAAAGTATTGTTCATCATTCCCACTCCCCTTGCAGGTAAACATATCGAGGAAATGGCTGTGATACCTCAGGCACCCACACAGGAGCAAATCTATGGGCTGGTCTGGTTGGGTATGATAATACATATTTGTAAATACCAAAATTTAATAACACTGAACGTTATCATTTATTTTACTCGGATCTGCAAAAGAAAACAAAATACTGAGGCCCATCCTAATATACCAAGGCCCATCCATTAATGATGTTCCATATCCACCTCTGCCTTCACATGTTTAGATTGTTTGCAGATGACTCAATTACACACTGTTTTAGGCACTGTTCGAGGATGAAGGGTCTGGGTCAGCTTTAGAGCCAAGACTCCAAAGTCTTTAACTGGTTTTGATAGATGGAACCATGAGTTTCAAAATGAACATCCTGCTGTATGAAAGGAGATTCAAAACAAATGATTGAGACCATAAACTCAGTGGAAAAATATTTTTATGAGGCTATAAATCATCAAAAAGGTACAAAGTTATCACAATCAGACTTCAGTCAGACAACTCACGTTTAAATTGTTTATTGTAGCAGCAAATACATATTCATGTTTGGCGCCCAGGCTCCGGCCTCATCACTCCCTGCAGATAAGTTTACATGCAGACTTTGAGGAGTGATGAGCAAAACATACTAAACACCCCCGGAGCCTGCAGGTGGAAGCTGGGGAGACGGCGGGGAAGAAGAAATATCAGCAATGGCATGCAGCAGCAGAGTCGTTGACAGGCAGAGGGAGAGATGGGAGATTTTTTCCCAGTTTAAATAGACCGCCAATTTGAGAGGCAGAGGGCAGGATTGGATGATGGATAAGAGAGTGGGACATGTGACGTGTATGGCATTGCAGCTTGAGTTGTCTGCCTGAACTAGCTCGCAGGCGTCGCTCCATTTCTTTGATACCTCTTTTCGACCAACGCGAACTGGGTTGTACTTCTGGGCAGGTGCTAGCGCTGGTTCGGAGCTGGTTGAAACACAGCACTCATTTGTTTGTCCAACCGCTCTAGCCCATAGAAGAGGCACGTCACGACGTCAGATTTACGTGACCGCTTTTCCAAGCAGAGCTGCCGCGAACAACAAAAACGATGCTGGACAACGGCAGCTTGCCTCCTGAGCCGACCACTGCTTTGCCTTGGAATCCATCAGTCTTTTTTTCTTTTTGCACTGCAGGACAATGGCAGAAACATGTTTGGTTTGTGATTTTGATCACGGCTACCCCGCTCCCCACCCCTCCCCTGATGTAAGCGGTTCATGGCTCTAGACCAGCAAAGAGTTGGAGCCACTCTGGAACCGGTTTTCAGGTTGGTTCACTCGCCGTCGAAACATGAAAAACCGGTTCTCAATTGAGTGCCGGCTCCGAACTGCCCTGAAACTGCCCTGAAACTGCCTCAGTCAAAATGGGGTACAAGTAACCTGTGGAGTCTCCTCCTCCTGGCCATCAGAAAGAAAGCAGGTAAAAGGTCCTTCATTGCATTTACTTTTAAAACAAGAGTAAATGTTTCCACTTATGTGCAGCCTCAAACTGGTCACACTTTTACTGGATAACTTTATTATTTATTAAAATGAAAAAAGACCCTCAGGTTATAAATCAAGTAAACCCAGAACCACACTGTCCAAAGAACTACAGGTCATATTATAGTACCAATATTCAGTTCTATTTTGCAGTTTCACAATGCAGCGCAAGAAAACAGGTGATGGGAAATCCATCTGCTGTCAGCATACACAGACATGGCAGGCATGACTGTACATTTGTACAGTACCTGTCAAACTTCACCTTGGGGTTTGTATGCAGATAAGTCATTTAGAACAAAGACCAGAGAAACATGATTTAAGCTTAGACTTTTCCTTCGTGATGTGTTTTTGGTCACATGGAGAATGTTGTCCAAAATCCACTCTCGATATCTCTCTAATTTTGGTCACTTTAGACTTCCACAAGAGTATATGTATTTAACAGCAACTAACTTTGTTTGCCCGCTGTTTGATGCATGGCAGGAAACACATACACGCATCTTTGAACAAGGTTTTTGAGGAAAGTGAGAGTGAACCAAAACAGAGCTGGTGCTGTGATATCAAAATAATGAGCTGAACGGTGATGAAAATCTTAAAAGAGCTGAAGAGACAGGTGATAACTCTCTGTTGGTTTATCACTTTAAGTATCCAAGTATCCAGTAATCCATTAATTGAAAAGAAGAATAAATTAGGGCAAAGTGTATCATTTCTAGTTATCAAAAAATCAAGTTCTCCTCAAAAATCTTTACATTCGAAAACTTCATGAGGTCTTGAGTGACGTTAGAATAGCCAAACAAACGTAAATTGCATCACAAAGTCTAACTAAATCAGAAACAAAGGGGCTGTTTGTTAATTGTTGTCATTTTTCATCCCGAGCAGCTGTTTTCAGTCATCTTGTTTGCCTTTTGTTGATACCTTAATCAGCTTTACTCACATGATTCTTAAATCTATGAACCTCCCTGATGTGCACAGAGAGGTAATCACAACTGCTAGAGACTGAAACACATGTCCGTCCTTCTCCCCCGGCAGTGCTCAATCACTGAACCTGATGCTTCTGTGTGTGTGTTTTAACAGAGTTCATTTGGACTCCTCAGTATTACCAGTCCACCTCTCCCGCAGTGTGTTCTGTGTCACTGCTCTCTCAGAGTGCCTGTTGATTTCCTCAGCATCTGATTCCAGTGACATTGTCAGATCCCAAAAGAGAAAGTTCCCAAAGACTAATCCACTGGTTTATACTCTCACTTTATCTGGCAGCCTCCTCACGGTGAGCTGGATGTAGCCTGTGACATTCAAGTTTAACTTCAAATGCCACAGGAGTTGCAAAAGAGAAACAGTCACCTACTGAAAAAACCTGTGCACACCTGTTTTCTTATGGGTACATCAGATAAAAAGACTAGGGGAGGATAAAAGTAAACACCTGTGTGCTCGCCAAGATTAGGCAAACTGTCGACAGGTTGGGAAGTTTGATGTGTTTGGATTGTTGTCCTGGGGGACATCCGTTTTGAATGTAAAAGCGTTTTCATTTTACAGCAGAGACAACCTTGATGTGGCTCTTTAATGAGCTCTTCTCCAGCTGGGAGGCTGTCGGCTGCTTTGATCAGTGGCCCGTGGACACAGGATTACACTGCTAGCACTTTACACTAATAGAGCCGGGGGCCATATAACGCACACATAACACACGAAACACAAATGAAAAGTCAGGAAAATTACATAATAAAGCACTCACAACCTCTGATAGGGGATGCCAAAAGCCAGTGTTTTGTTCACACTGTGTCAGAGCCTTTCATGTGGTGTCCTCTGTTTGAGCCAGTCTGGGTTGGCTGAGTTTTGAGCTTTGCCATGAAGTCTCTGCCAAAGACGGCTCAGTGAGAAAGGCGCTGACACACAGCCCAACTCTAGAGACTAATGGTTTGAAGCTCCAAACATATGTTGCTCTGAGTAGTTGCTTTAATTGCTGTCATTGTATGTGATGGTTGGTCTTTTTCCTCTTCTCTGGTGTTGTAGGCTTACTGCTAATTATATCTGTCAGCCCCGCAGCCAAAACCAGCGTTTCACTGTGAATTCAGCACAGTGGGATATTTAAAATGAGAGTTTCAGTATATTATTGGTGTGTGTAAATGACTTCCTGTAAAGTGCTAGTAGCTAATCATTTGAGGTTTTATAAGTAAAGCTGAGAATCTTCATTGTGGATTTGCTTTATGAAAGCAGGTCTCATGACTCATAAAAGTCTGCATCTCCTTTTGTGTCTCTACAGACTTTTGCTTTGTTCTTTTTAGACTCTAAATTATACTGGGTTGAAAAACATAACTGTGTGCAAAATCCGATCTAAAAACATCTTGTTTTTCCTCTCCAGGTATGACACAATCACCAACCAATGGGAGACGGTCTCTCCTCTTCCTAAGCCGGTCCATTCAGCAGCAGCCACAGTGTGTGGAGGGAAGGTTTTTGTGTTCGGAGGTGTGAACGAGGCCGGCCGCTCTGCAGGTGTCCTCCAGTCCTACGTACCACAGAGCAACACCTGGAGCTTCATTGAATCACCTATGATAGGTAAGCCAAGTGTCAGCAACCACCTTTTAACCTTATAGCAGTGTCACACACACATTCTTCTTTCAACACAGAGATGTAACATCCTCAGGGGACTCCTTTGGTAACATGAAAGAGCTGTTGTTTCCTCTTTGAACCTGCATGTACCAGTTTGTGGTTTGATATTCCCAAATATGTGGTTCCTTTTTCCTCATTGTGACTACATCTCCTGTTGGAAGAGAATAACTGGCTCACCAGCTTAATTTGTCTCCATCAAGTCATGAATATCAATTTTGGTTTTAATCTGTAATAAAAAACCCAAACTGGGGTAGGCTCATATTACAGAATTATCTTTGTAACCATTTGCATGTGCATTTACTCCTTTAATCAGTCCCTCCAGGAAGTTGCGATTTCACGATTGCAACTGTCAACGCAAATTTAACCAATCAGCAAGATTTTTGTATGGCCTTGCAATTTAATACAGTCACTGCAACTTTCCTGCAAATTTGACCAATTACCTCAATCTCAGCCCCTGTAGGTTATCGGTTTCATCATCAATTTCACTTCCTTGAACATAAATGTAAGTCCTCACTTCATCAGCACTTTTCAACAGCAAAACACGCACAGAGAACGGGTGAAAAGCGAGGACAGCAGGCAGGACAAGTGACGATGAGAACGTTGTTATTTATAGATAGAGTTGTTATTTGAGGGGCACAGTGTTAGCTTGGTCTCTACCTGCAGCAGGTGTGCTTTATGAACCAGTTCTCCCCTTCTCCATGCATCTGTCTTATCTTTATTGATGATTTTTACCCCCAGTGTGCGTTAGTGACAAAGACACAACCGGGGGACGTCTGTTTAATATTTGAGGTTTGACGTTTTTGCTGCTATTACCGTAAAAAAGCGTCTTCAGCTTGATTTATTACAGTTTGGTGCTGCATCAGACACACTTAGTAAGTTTTGATCAACTCCGAGGTTGAAAGATGCAGATGCATTTCAGAGTGCCGTAAACTGACTGTCTGTCAAGTGCCTCTGTCACTG
Source organism: Notolabrus celidotus (assembly GCF_009762535.1). Lineage (NCBI taxonomy): Eukaryota > Metazoa > Chordata > Actinopteri > Labriformes > Labridae > Notolabrus > Notolabrus celidotus. The sequence continues at coordinate 23,485,572 of NC_048284.1, forward strand.
CGAGGTGCATTCATGGGCCGTCGTAATTGTGCACTACAGCCCTTTCATGGCATTTTTTCTGTGAATCAAGAGAATCGAAATACAGTCACAGTGGCCACATCTAGAATGTTTTTTAAAAACAACTGTAATTTAGCGCATTTACTTGTCCCTGAGATGTTATAGGGGGGGAAAAGCAAAAAGAAAAATTGCAACTTTCACTGCAATTTTTTCAAAAAGCTGTCACAAAATCAGGCTTTTTGGGCCGCAACGATCACAAAAAAACTCTGCGAAATCCTGGAGGGACTGTTTAATATTTGGTCAATGATGTCCCGCTGTTTCGTTAGAGAGCAATGAGGAGTGTTTGGCTTCCACTGATGTTGCCTGGTTGCCTAGAAACAGAGCTTTTAAAACTGTTTCCTCTCAAACCCCTACATGTCTTTGCTTGATATCACCTGTTTAAACTCTGAGATCCTTGATTGTCACTTCAAGAAAACATCTTGTTGTGAAGCAGATGACTGTAGAGAGGTGAATATTTCATGCGGCTTATGGTTCACTTTGCATTTCATACACTAGGGACTCATTCGTGCTTACGTGTACATTTGAATGTGTCAGGCCAATTTTTTTTCCAAAAGCTTGACAAAAATATCTCAAACAAAAGACATAAACTTTTTATTTTTTTTATGTAGCCTAAATGAAGTAATCCAATCGACTTATGTGGTCACAGTCTTTCATTGTATTTCAGGTAAAAAAGGTCAACAGATGAATATTGGTCAGTGTTTGACCTTTTCTGTGTTGTTTTGCTCATTATTTTCATCGGTCTCAAACTTTCCATCATCCCCTCTTCCCTGTGCTAGTACTGTCATGTAAGGTCAGAGCCACCAGGGCCCTGTGAAGGACGCAGCAACAAAAGAAACACTTTAACCAAGCTGTTGTTACTCCAGAGCGGCAGCAAAAACACACAGTGTATAACTCAGCAGGATATGAAACACAGACAGCTGTGTTCTATGGGCTGAAATTTTATCCACTGGCAAGTCATAACACAAAAATACATCCTTGAAAATGTGGCACAGCACAGGGGTGATTGCTGTCGATTTCAACTAGTGAAGAATCCAGGACGTGAAGGGTTCCAGTCTGGAAATAATCAAGCAGCAAACAGCCAGATAAACTTGAACAGTCATTTTAACAGTTCAGGTTTTTTGCTAATTAAAAAAAGACATAGAACATGTTGGTTTTTGGTTGAGCATATTTTGTTTCCATTAAACAAGACAGGCTATCTGTTTACCTGTTCACAGTCAAGGTGCTAAGATAAGCCTACCAACTGCTGGCTATAAACTCACATTTAACCAACACCCTGAGGAATTCTCTTATCTATCTCTCCGCTATGAAGCATAAGCATACTTCGCCAAACTGTCAAAAGAAATGCTGAAAATAAAAAAGAAGGAGGTATGCACTTTGAAACATTTTCCACACAATTTGAGATTCTATATCGGATGTCAGATGACCCCATTTAATATGCTGGTTTATGATGGATTCTCAGGGTAAAGATCTGTCCAATAGGGACATATTATCTCAGATTGTGGCATTTCATAACTGCAAGCAACACTCAGAGAGAAACTCTGGGTCAAAAATGTGTTTGAATTTGAATGTTTCCTGACAAGAAGTTGATCTTGTGTCATTAAAGGGTCATTGTTGAGGCACTTCTCTCAGCTCTGTTGCCAAAAACTTCCTCTCTGTTATTGGAGCTTTTTCAAAACAAGTGAACACTATTAGGATTATGTAACGTGTGTGTGTGTGTGTGTGTGTGTGTGTGTGTGTGTGTGTGTGTGTGTGTGTGTGTGTGTGTGTGTGTGTGTGTGTGTGTGTGTGTGTGTGTGTGTGTGTGTGTGTGTGTGTGCTGAGAGCCCAACAGTTTAAAGAGCTGGCAGAGGAGGAACAAGAGAAAAGTCTTGAGAGAAACACACACATGTGGAGAGATGTAGGCGCACATAACATCCCCTGATTTCATCTTAACATTACGGAACACAGGGAAAGAGGTACACACTCACATGCACACACATGTATGATTATGTAATGTGCCAGGAGGTTTGTCCAGGTGTGTGTGTGTGTGTGCCAGCATGGTGTTTTTATGTTGTTTTATTTGTGTTAAGGACCTACACAAAGGGACTAACTTTCATCTGTCTGTCATCAGTGTGATGATCTCACGTCTAACAGCTATCAAGCCAAAGGATGATGGACAGCTTTAATGTGTCTTGTGAAATTGGGCCAGTGATGATTCTAGTGAGCCAAAGAGGAGCGTTACTTTATCAACCCTCTGATTCTCTCCATCTCTCTCTCCCTCTTCCTTAGCATGTCTCTCCTGGTCTCTCAGCTCTGTCTTATCCCCTGATATAAATACAGCTGTGTGTGTTTCCTCCGACTTTCTGTCTGCATGTGTGTGTATGTGTATGTGTGTGTCTTTCCTCTGCGTGGACCACCTCAGGCGGGAACTGCAAATGGAATTGCAAACACCCATCAGGACTCACTTCCTATCTCTTGCAGAGTGAAAAATGATATATCGTGTGCCAAAACAGTCCCTTCGACAAGTCTTTTGAGATGTGCGGCACCTCTGCAGATCTGCTCATCTGTGTCCTTCTTTGTCGTCAGTAAATCTTTCTGCTGAGCAGCATACGTACTGAAACATAGTGGTGTAAATGAGCCTCCTCACATGCAGCCTCATTACTTTCCTTTAAAGGTAACTACACAGACAACTGTAATGAAAAGGGTCTGAGATATCTGTTAGAAAAAATAGTCACACAGATACACACAGGCCAAATAAGCATGGAGGTGGGGGTTTCAATGGAAATCAAAATGGTTATGTTCTCTATCTTAGCAGTGACATTTGAAGCTTCATCGTCCTCTTTCCTTCTACTCCCTCGTTCTCTCTGCAGGGACACAGGTAGCAGCAGAGGACACTCAGCACCTCGTGTCCTATCCTTCAGAGGAGATTGTCTTGTTCATGTTGATGCTGACCGCACATTTCCTTACAGCTATGCAATGATGATTGCTATTTAGGATTCTTTATCAGACAGAGAGGTCTTATCTGGATCAGAACAGTAAACAGCGAGAGGAGAGTTAAGTGTGTTGTGATATATTGGTGTGAGTGCTGATTCACAACCTTGTTTTGCTTTCTGTTTTCGGATTTATTTATTCATTAAGTAGGATTTGGTCAAGGGTCGATATAGACTTTTTTTTTCTGAGTTGTTTAACCCAATCCAGACAAATATTCTCTTAGAGGCTTGAAGAATAGCAAGGCCTGTCTCAGAATTTGAAAACTTTCAGCCGGCACAGATGGTACTTTTTTTTTTTCGGTATCTCAGTGTTAGAGTAAAAACCATTTGATTTTCGAGCTGAAGGCCAGGGGACTGAGCGCAAACACACCACAGTGGAGAAATGTTGAACAACAACAGTAGTCCATTGAGGCTGGCCGAATCAGAATGAGATAAACCTGCCTGGTACTTCAACACTCAAACCTGCTGCTTACAGCAGGTGAGAGAGAAAGAGAGGGGGGACATAGGAAGCAGTGGTGAGAATTTCTGCAGGGAGAAAAGAGAAAAAAGGTTTTTCCTTTGACAGCATCCTGTAATTATTCTGCCTCAGGCACTGAGCACAGGGAAATGAGTGTCCTGTGTTTATTAGACCAGCACAAAACATGCTCATGGCGAAATACATACACACATGTGCTGGGAGTGACTGGTAGCAGTATATCAATGAGATGCTGACAAGAAAATGTTTTCATGCTCAAACTGTCATAACAAGGTAAACATGCCAACATGGTGTATGAAAACTGCTTAATATCAGCATGTTACCCTGTTATTGTGAGCACATTAGCATACTGAGGTTAGCAGTTTGTTGTGAGTGAGTACAGCCTCACAGAGCTGCCAGCATCCCTGTAGACTCTGAGGACCAGATGTATGGGAAACCCTGTGTACATCATTTTCAAAGCATATACTGCCATTAATGAAAGAAGAATGTGAGGTGATAAAGTGTAATTAGGAAAGTGATAGAAAGAACTGATGAGTTCACGGCCTCACCACTTCTTTCTTTCTGTGCACATTTTTTCTCTTGGTTGTTTGCATCAGGCCTCTATAGTAGGTTTGTTATTGCTGAATATTAATGGTTGAAAGCATGCAGCTCATTCAGAGTGTCTGTGTGCAGGGCAGCAGGAGCACCTCTCCACATGTGAGCTGTTAATTAAACATGTCTGACACCTCTCAGCAGCTGGGGGACAAACACTAAAAGGAGGAGGTGGTTTCGACAATTTAAGAAGCTTTTAGAGCTTTTTTTACTGCCGTTATTGAGGCATCAGACATGACGCCCCCTGTTTTCATCCCCAAGAAGGAATGTCTGTCCATTACAACAGTAAACACAGAGAATGGCAGCTTACGGCACAGTGTCTGTGCATTATTCATGTGGCTAGTAAATTTGCCAGCTGCAGTCTGCTCAGAGGAAATTACTCAGAGAAATAAACACAAAAACAAAGTGATTCAATTAGAGTGAGAAAATGATATCCATGAAAGGTCTGTGCCTTCTTATCAGAAATGTCTTCCTCTGATTTCTTTAGATAACAAATACGCCCCTGCAGTGAGTCTGAATGGTTTGATATTCATCCTGGGAGGAGCCTACGCTCGAGCCATCACCATCTATGACCCAGACAAAGGCAACATCAAGGCTGGTCCCAACATGAATCACTCTCGACAGTTCTGCAGGTAAGAGTCGATTAACACTGAAAAGCCACAAGGTAGTTATAGATGGACAACAAAGAAGCAGACGTTTCATCTTGCTTCAGGACTAATGGTAATGCAGAAGTGCCTTAGACCTGTGTTCCCTCTTACAGACAGTGAGAGGTCTTTCCAATGGGTGTGAAGAGAAATCCAAATGAATAGAACCAGATTGAATTATGGCCTCACTCATCAGTATATGTATATGTCCTTCAATGCAACACAATGCTAACTTTAAAAGAAGTGATCCCATTCAGAAATACATGTAACATGGGTGTGGATTTAGCTTAATCGTTAAGATGCGAGACCATGTAGCGGACGGCCCTGGCTCAATTCAAGCCTGTGTCATTTGTTTCCCCACTCTCTCTCTCTCCCGGTTTCCTGCTCTGTCCTCTCCTCTATAAATAAAGGTTAAATAGACCCCAAAATATATCCTTAAATAAATAAAAATAAGTATAAATGCATGTAGCATGAATGGTATGCTTTATGACATGGATAATTCATTCTTCGTTTTTAAGATTTCTTGCTTAGAAACAAGTATGCCTGTCATGCTGAGAGGAAAAAGAGATCTAGTGAAAAAGCGGAAACTCAGAGGGATTTAATACAATGTTCTTTTAAAACATTTAATATCTCGTTTTAGGCTCAATACTGTGACTCACAGTGATTTGCACAGCATCAGGAGAGTGTATTGTTTTTGAAAGAAAACAAACGTCACTTGCCTTTTACAATCCATGAACACATAATGGCTGAAAAAGAGAGATCAATGAATGTTAAGAGCAGTGGGGTCACATCCTATTATTTCACTCAGCAGGATCCACTGAGATGTGAAGTCTGCAGAATAATGAACACACCAAATTTAAGGTCTGAGCCTGCTTTAGATTTTTTTTTTGCAGGAGCCCAGATAGTTAAATGCAGCAGAACAGCTGCCTGGTGTGTGCTGGTGCAGCTTATCAATAACTGACAACATGATTTATATTTATTATATCTCTAAATGTATTTCCTTTTTTTCTAAGTATGACACAGAGGAAGAGATGCAGGAAAGGAGGGAGGACAGTGAACGCAGCACAGAGCCAAAAGCGAAAACACACAAACACTCAGAAACAGCACTATCTCCAGTGTGTGAGGAGGAAGGCTAGCAGAGTGCTCGTGCAGGAGAGCTGATATTCTCCCTTCGCTGCATCCTGCTCTCTGCAGGCCTGCACCTCTCCTCTGTTTATCAGGAAGAGCAGCTCCAGGCTTTGTTCTGCACTCTCTCCATTTGGGATCAGCTGTGCTTTCTCTCTGAGTAGATTTCGGCTTTATGTAATAATCTTTTTAAGTCCAGTAGAGATGTGAATTTGTTTTGTGTTTTAGTGTGCACCTCATGCAGATTGTTTAAACTCCAGGGGAACAAAGCTCCAATCAGTTTACAGGCAAAGTTTTAATCCTCTCCACATGCAAACTCCTGTTTATGTTTTTCATACCAAATGAAAACATTTGTACAGATATTTGATGTCTGTGTTCCCTCTGCCCTGAAGAAGGAATATTATGAATGTGTGTGTATTTATGTCTATCATTTATGCATTGATGATGTCAAATGAACTCATTATTTGTGGAAATGTGGCTTTTTCAACCTTTGATAGAATTGGGCTAGCTCTTTACCCAAGTTTATAAGCTATGCCAACTGGCCGCGGGCTGTAGCTTCATATTTAATGGTGAAAAAGCTAAGAGCTGATGGAACCTTATTGCTCCTCTTAAAGAAGCTCAGGTTACTGGAAGTCCTGAGCCAGGCTAGCGCTTTCCCAAAGTGTTTTAACTTTGCGCAGTGTTTAATAAAACATGGCAGCAGAATTATTAATAATTCTGGATCATAGCTTTTAAAGAGGATAACTGTAAAATGATTTTTTTTTCTTTTGTTGTTTCTGCCCCTGCAGCGCTGTGGTCCTAGATGGAAAGATCTTCACCACAGGAGGCATCGTGAGCAGTGAGGGTCCCGCCCTTAGCAGTATGGAGACCCTTGACCCTTGCACCAACACATGGACACCCCTGCAGTCTCTGCCTTGTCCGCTCTTTAGACATGGCTGTGTGGTCATCAAAAAGTACATTCAGAGTGGTTGAGGGTGACTGGGACTCCAAGGTACTGGTTTTAACGCCAAAAACTACTTGAGCTCTGATTGGGACAATGTGTGACAGCAGCTTTGGGCAATTCAGTATGTGACCTCTGGACTTGATGCCAGCATCCATCCACGCCTCTTTCCTGTCCCACTCTACAAAAAGCCCTGTGCAGAATGTGCTCATGTTCAACTACTCAGCCATGTCAAGTGACAATGCCTAACTCCAGGACTGTACGTGCCAATGTAGTAGATCATCCTCTATACAACAGGCACAGGGACCCTCTCAGTAAACTCCTTTTTGTTTTTTTAACAAAGTCTTTATTGTTTCAGTTTTGTTTCTGTAAACACATCACCCCATATTTCTTAACTTTGGTTAAACTCAGTGACAGCCAATGCAGGGTGACATTTCTGAACCTTTGCAGAATGATGTTCGACAGGTGAAGCTCTCAGGGCCAAATCTCAGAGAGCAGAGTTCCTTTTTTACACATGAATACTTGAATAGTGAATAGTGGTGAGATCAAGTGAAGGAAAGGACTGTTTTCCTCTTTCAATAGAATTGAGTCCCATCTTTCTTCACTTTGTCAGGACATGACATACTTACCGAGTGTGGATTCATGAGATAAATACAAAAAAAAACAGTTCCTTTGAACTTGGTGAGGAAATAATCAGGCTAGCTACAGTTAAAAGGAAGAGAGAATCATGATCTTCTTTGTGTGATTCAAGTAGGTTGAGAGATCATTTGGATAGTGAGTAATTTGTTTCTTCCTTGCTCTTTGGGACAAAGAATGCAATTCAGTGAGGGACAGGCAGGCAGGCAGGCAGGCAGGCAGGCAGGCAGGCAGGCAGGCAGGCAGGCAGACAGACAGACAGACAGACAGACAGACAGACAGACAGACAGACAGACAGACAGACAGACAGACAGACAGACAGACAGATGGTTCAGTCACTCTGGAAAAAAGCACAATTATCACCTGTGACTGTTATCGTACATTCATCTGTTGATTCATTGTTTCTGTGTTTCATAAGTTTCCTTGAACCATCTTCACACTTTGATTAATGTTTTTATTGCAAACTGAAATAAGTTGACTTTGTATTTTGTAAATAAAGGGAAGAAATATGTATATTTTACAACCTGAAAGACATTCTGTAAAAATGTTTTTAAACCTAAAGAATAATCTGTATAAAGCTTTTGAGAAAAAAGTTTGGATTTAAAATATTAAGTCCGTAAATACAGTTATCAAAGATAATTTATGAGCCGTTATTGAAACCTAATACAAATATTAAAACAATAAAACTGCTCCATCTCTTTTTTTTGTATCAAGTAGAACAAAATCAAGTATGCAGTGAAGTATTTGTCAATCACATGTTCATTAGCATCTAGCTGTCACATTGGGTGTATGGGTGGGCAGACGAATGCTTCATACCTACAAATCATCAATGCAGCTGCAAAAGCAGCATCACACATGAGACACCAAGTTACAGCACAACACTATAGAAAAGTGTTTGATGCCAGAAAACTTCATTTACCTGTCTTTCTCTCTGCGTCTACCACACTCACATACCACTTTACTATTTCTAATAGAGCATGACATTTTTAACAATCAAAATATACAAGAGTAATGACAGTGATCACGTGATACAACAGGGTGCTTTATCATGTAGCCTACACTGTCTGTATAGGGTCAATATGATGCCTAAGAAAATTCACCTCAACTGTAATGACTGCCAAAAGATAGTCAATGAAACTTTTTATCACAATCGTTTTCCATCACCTTGTGTAAAACATCATGTGTCAAATCAAGCAGTTTTATAAGCAGAGCAAAAACAACAGTCTTGTGAGAAGAGGCAGGATAAACATAAAGAGGAAAACTAAAGAAGCCAGGTTAGGTGGTCTTTAAAAGGCAACACTCATTCACCGAACACTTAAGGGGCTAACAGCTTTAATAAGGAGGACAAAATGGGTTCAAGTCCTGCTGTGCTAACCTCAACCAGTTGGTGCAAAACTTTGTGAACTATTGTTCTGGGTGAGTATCCTTGACGCTGGCTCAGATATTGAATTAATCAGGTAGCTAAGATGGCAGAAAAAATGAGCCGGATAATAGTGAGGTGACGACTGGCCTGTGATGAAGCTTTTCCACTTGAGGGCGAGACGGGCTCAGCGATGTACTTCAGTGATTCAGAACATTATCTGTCCTCATCTCCTGGCGGCACTCTGAATTAATTCTGCTGGCGAGGATCTGAGCGAGTATGCGTGTGTTTGTAGTATTACATGCACACCCAAGTGTCAGAGCATGTGTGTATGTGTCTGAGTGTGTAAGAGGACTGCTCAGAGGGGCAGCAGCCATGTTGCAATATGACATCACCCGATCTGTAGGTTTTGCTAGTCATCCAAGTTAAGAAGTAATCACAAGAGCAGCATGGATTAAAAGTTAGGACAGCGCCCTAGAGATGCCCGTCCTTAATTGTGTGTGTGTGGGCTGGATTTAGAAGTTCCTTCACTCTTTTCCTCTCAGTATGTGTCTTTGTGGACCTGAGCTGTTCTCAAGATGTATCTGCCAGGTTTTCTCACCGACTCACAGGCATGGATCAAAATATTGGATTCCCCCCTCTATCTCCTGAACACACACACACACACACACACACACACACACACACACACACACACACACACACACACACACACACACACACACACACACACACACACACACACACAGTTTCAACCAACACTGCAAACTGGATTGCTCTGTAAAGAAGTTTCACCATGATAGATGATATAACTGAAGCAAAGCTGTGCTGGAATGAGACGGCTGATTTTTCTCAGCATGAAAACAGCAGAGTTTGACACTGACTGAATCTGAACAGAGCCGGAGGAAAAGAGACGGATGTTAGCCGGCAATAGACCATGATTAATGCATTGAAGATGTTACACTGTGTGTGTGTTCTCCCAACTGAAAGGCTGAGTCAGATCAACAGACACTGATATCTCAAACCAATTTCAACATCGAAGAAAAGTTAAAAAGTTACAACTTTCCTGTAAAAAAAATTGACTAGAGGGGGGAAAACTTTGTACCTATCACCAGAACAACAACGTCATCACACAAATGATTGCATTTACATTTAATTGGTCGATGTTATTAAAAACAACATTTATTTAATGTGCAAGCCATTTAGAAATGATAATTTCATCACATCCAGCTTTAGAAGGAGCTAAGCTAAGGAGTAAACAGTGGGCTGTCCACAGACCAGATGGTTGAATTTTATGACCCTGAACCCCAAATTTTTCCTTACGCACCAACCCTAACACTGTGTGTGTGTGTGTGTGTGTGTGTGTGTGTGTGTGTGTGTGTGTGTGTGTGTGTGTGTGTGTGTGTGTGTGTGTGTGTGTGTGTGTGTGTGTGTGTGTGTGCAAGCACATGTGCATGCGTCTGACAAGGTGAATGTTCAGCATAAACCTGATGAATCTGATAACAGTGCAAAGAGTAAATGTGTTCGATACATGTTGCTACTTCACTTAATGTAGCCCCTCTAAAGTATATATTCACTGGTTTTCCATTACCTCCAATATTATAACCTAAAAGGTTTAGTCTGTAAACAGACAGTTGCAGGCCTAAGTATCATCATGTCTAACATGCTTTGCTAAAAACACTTTGATTTTCTTTTTATACTGAACCCAATATTTTTCCTCCTTTAAAAGGTAAGTTTAGAGTGCTCTTGAAATTGGGCCTCATTCATGCAAACCTGTTAGCTGCAAAATGGCATTGAGTTTCAAAGATGAAATCTGCCATTCAAAACTATCTATAATCCTCTTATACCCACAATAGAAACTGAACTAACACTTAAGTGAATACCACTTGAAGTGAAGGGTGGCCACCCGTTCATTTGAAGATTCACAAGATGAAATACAAACTCTCAGTTTTATTCTTAATACATTTACGAGGTAACAGGACTGATGTTATTCTGCATGTGATTTTAACCTCCCATCAAACTGAAACTTTAACACAGTTTTACCAGAGTCCCATAACTTTAAACACAAGGTCAGGTAAGCTTTAAACTCAGGATTTGAAAAGGTATGAAAAACAAAGCTAGCATGCTATTGAGTAAAGTTCACTGATGTGGAAAATTCCCTGAAAGCTTCAGCTCATCAGGCACAGCCCATGTTAAGACACACTGATGCTTTTTTAACACCTTTCTGTTTGCCATTTCTCGCTCTGCACCCACACACCACCACGCAAATAAACTCCTCACTGCTTTGATGCTTTGCACCTCTGATGCAAAGTCTGTCTGCCTGAAGCTATGTCACCTTTTCATCCCTGAAACGCAGGAGACAATCTAACCTGCACCGACACCCTCCATCTGAAAGTACTCAATCTACTATAATGTAAGTTCTGTAGAGCTCTTTTTCTCTTTAACAGGAGTGAAAAGTAACAATGAGGTCTAATTTCTCTATAGGAATGTTCACAAAATGGGTAAAACAAGGCAGGTGAATGAGTGCTGCCTCTCATAGCCACCACCAACAAAGGGAAATTCAGCATCATTTATTATATTATGTTTACATTTCATCAGTTTGTGGTGTGCAACTCATTGTTTCCTACACCATGGAAAACACAACGTTAAAAGCTTGCACTGTAAAGCAAATAGTGCCACAGAAGCTGCTGTGTGAGACAGTTGTGTTTTTATATAGGTGTTTTAAATTTAAGTGCACAAGATCTTAAAGGTTTCTAGCCTGATACTGATGGACAAAAAATGGCTTCATTGTCCTTTTTTATCCAAGAATGTTCCCATGGACACTGCTTTCAATAATCACGGAGGCCAACAAATATATTGAATGACCTGCAGGGCACACTGTACAGCAGTAAACATACAAATAAGCAGAGAAATAACCATCCAGTATGATTATAAGCTAATGCAACAGTGGCTTGTAAAGCCTTGGCAATGTTCCAGTCCAGGTTAAAGGTCAAAGGCCCTCAGAGGAGCTTATTTTGCTGTCTGAGACACAGACAAATGAAACATTAGCCCTGGGGCAATATGAAAGCCAATTTGTAGATCAGAACAAAGCTGGCATGTTGTGTATAGAGCACATAGAAGGTTCCTCTGACAGTAACAGGGAGCAGGGAGCTGTTCATCTGCTGAAAGGTCAGCTATTCTGTAAGACCAAGATGAGCTGTACCCAGAGGAGGACCAGGAGTGGACGGAGACAAATGGACATGCTCCATTTCATTTGTCAATAAAACATGGATACCAACACCAGGTACTGCAACAGAGTGCAACGGTATCATTCATGATTAAATGTGCATCTTTTACATTTACAGGGGGCACAAGGAGATGACCTGCTGGAGGGGTGTGATGAGTGCTGGAGACAAAGGCAAATAAAACACAAGCCAACAAGCTGACATCTCTGCTCTGCAAACACTAATTTGGGCTTGGAGGATAAAATGAACCCAGACACAGGCCTTCCCTTTCTCCACCATCCACCAGCCAGCCTGTCAGCAGGCGGGACCACCTGGCTGACTGTTTGCTCCCCCTCTTTCTCTACTAATTCCTCTCTCTGACATCCTGACAGCCAGTCCTGACTACCAGCACCAGAATGCTGTCTATCTTGGCCAGCTGTCTTCAATGACATATACAGATGTAGCAACAGATGACAAGGAGAGATTCTGGGAAAATACTGCAGCTATTTTAGTGTCAAATCAAGAAATCTTAGAATAAAAACAATACAAGTAAAAAAATGTTTTCATTATTAAACGTTTTGAAACTTGAATGCTACCATAAAAAGTGTATTTCTAAGTCAATCCAATGCAATGTAGACTTCAAATGTATCTGGTTCCAGAAAGCTAACAAAGGAACTTAATGCTGTCCTGCTCATATTTGATATTAGTCCATGTATTTTCATACATGTGATCTTTCCTATTTTTGTACTGAAACTACAGTGCAACAATTTCCCATGAATTTAATAAATGTTCCTATGTTACTTTTCTAAAGCTAAACAAGGGTGTAACAACAAAATGTTTTACTATCCCCACTGGCATAATGTGCTGGTTCTTTTTCTGATTATAATAAAATATGTCTTGAAATATTAAATTTCCCCATCATATATTGTTTTGAAATTGAAGTACTGAAAATACATTTATTTATACATTTGTCAAAAGGACACACAGTATGTATTTACATCTTTCCATAACCCAATGTTCAGAGAAACTATAATGAGACAAACACAATCACACCGTGTTGAATAACTGATCACACGAGCTAAGAGCTAATGTTGGTTCATGGAGATGAAGTGTTTGGGGGTCAGCTGTATTCAAAAGCCATTAATATCAGAGTGACAGCTAATTAGAGCTAACCATAATAAAACGGAAGTTAACATTTCAATGCTACTTTAAATCAAACCCTCTGGACAGTCAAAGGCAAACATGTGAATCTGGACTGAAATGAAACACTCTATGAGAGAGACTGTGACTATCTGTTACACGTAAATCCAAGACAACGTGAAGTGAAATAAGATGAGGATGTTTGTCAAAGCCTTATCAGCTAAAGACTGAGAGATAATCACAGTGAGTCGAAGCAGAGGCTAAAAGGTCAGCATTTTAATAGTCTGCACACTTTATGTGGTGGCTTCAAGTCAACAAAAACTTAACTCATGATTTAACTTAGAAAGCAACACACACATTTTGAGAGTGATACTGATGCTGATTTTACAATGGAGAAAATTAATACCAAATATTTATTATTTAGTTGCTTTTGTAGTAATTGTTCTATGTTATGAGAACAGATGGACTACAGAAGGTGCTCAAAAATGGAGATTATAAAATAAATAAAAGTACCTGACATTCATTCATACATTATACAAATGGTATACCATTTTTTGCAGATAATATATCTTTAATTTGTTAATATTGGTCAATAATGTTGCTGTGAGGTCAAACTCTTGTTAAAACCAACACTATTCTCACTGTGAACACAAAACTACAAGGATCAACTGTCAGCTATTTAACTCTGAATACAATAACACCATGTTTTTCTGCACAGCTTTTAAACATGTATGATGACATTATCTGGACTTTAATAACTGGTGACCTCATCTTCTATGCCTTTATTCAGATATCGTTACACAATGTTCTTGATGAGCACTTTGCGGCTTAAATCTATGAAAAAAAACATTTATTAACTAAAGTTAATCAGCTATTAATGAAGTGTTTCAAGGTTTTGTATTTTCATTGGTGAAATAGCTGAAGTTCATACTCAATGAAGAGGGAACTTTTCTTTTTGTATTGGGAGCAGTTGTTCTAGTCTTGTTTTTTTCCTTGTTGGCATTGAATGCAGACTCATAAAAGTAGGTCAACTCCTCCCCTGGTCCAGCCCCTTAATTAGCTGAACCATATATATAGCACCTGTGGCAAAATGGCTGGCTTTCTGTCGTGTCTTCTTGCTGGTTGCCACATGCTCCTTGCACTGAGCTCCTTGTCTGCCTCCCTGCCCCGTGTGAACTGGTGTCTGGTTTGCCAAGTGTCTGTTGTCCTGTTGGTCCTTTGCTTGAGGCGTAAAGACTTGAAGTCTTTGGAAGCTGTCACCTTGTGTAAGTTTAATAGCAAAGCCAGTTAACTGACCTTTTATTGGCTGCTGTTTTGCCGTTTTTTGGGTTTGTACATTTCCTGGGGTAAAATTCCCCAGGTGGCGTTGTTGGGTCAGTCAGATTTTTGTTTCTTCTTTATTATACGACAACTCTTAGTGTTCCGCCCCCACCTCGCCACATTGTGTTCTCTTACTGGGAAAAAAAAAGGTTTTGCATAATTTTCTCATCTTTACTTCCAGCCAGTGCTTATCATACTGAGTACATCAAGTCTGAGGAGCTTTCAAACTTCTTTAACTTAGAGTGGTGGGTTAAGAGAATTCCCCAGTAAAACATCTTTTTGGCGTAAAATCCTCCACTCTGACACTCACCTTGAAAAATGAAGTGCACAGACAGACAGACACTAAGATGGCTAAATATTCATTCCAAAAGTGTTTTTAGTGGCTTCGATCGGAGTATATTTTATTGGTGTTTTTTTAACAGTAACATTTGTCTAACACCAAGAGAGTTCTCTCGTTTCAAACCAGCCATGATAATTCATGGCTAATTCAACGAAAGCACGTTGGCGAGATGCCATTTTTAACAACAGTAACATGAAAGCTTTAATTGGCACCATTACAGCCCATCTCACATACGTATGTGTAATGATGTGAAACTCCCTGTAAGACATTGCAGTGACCTTCCTTTCATCGAACTACCACTGCATTTCTTTGTATTTTTCACTACGTTTTCCGTCTCTAGCTTCAACAGTAAGTCACTTCTTTAGAGTGTACCATGACTCCCTTTTCCATCTTCTCCCTCAATGATTAATGGAAACTCTTCAACCCTAATTTTCACCAATTTTCTCCCTCTCCCTCTGATATATTTGTCTTTTTCTCCTTTCATTCTTTCCTCCTTTCTTTGCTTCCTTGTTTTCTCTACCTCCATTCCCTTGAATGGATTCTCTTACAGTAAGCCATCTGATTGCAGTGGTGTAATTTCCAGCCTATGTCATTCAGGAGCTCTGTGACAGTGTGAGGTAAACGGTGTGATTTGGCCTTACACAGGGCTGTGATTGAATGAGGCCACAAACAGGGCAGTAATCCCATGTGTTACAGACTGCTACTGACACGGACCATTTAACCTAAAACCCCTGTAAATTCCCTCTTCCATCCTACCCTCGTCTTTGCCCAAATCACTTTCTGCTCTCACCTCTCTATCCGACCCATGATTGCTAACACAGCAGATGGAGCTAAGGGGGCCTGGGATGAATCTGTATTTAGGGAACAAAGCAGGATAACAGATGAGATTTAAGCTTTTGTCAATAGATCCGATCACATATTTTTCTATTGTGCACAATGGCTCCATGATACTATTTGTTAACATCTGATGTTCAGAATTGTAAGAGGATAAACTGTGCTATTTATAGTATACTACAAACTGTGTTGTGGAGCTGCACTTAAATCATTGGTAAATGTCATGGTGAACTCATCCACCAGCCCCGCAATATTTTTATGTTGGTACTGCAAACTTCATTGCAATCAGTGTTTTGTTCAGCACTTGTGAAATGTTAAAAATGTTGCTGTAGTGAAATTAATGTACCATCATTCTGTTTGAAGTATGTCCACAAAAAGCCAGTGAATCATGTATGAAGACTTGAAGTAGTGGTGTTACAGTGGAGGGTCCAACTCTTAGATTAATAAAGAATGCTTAGTTGTGTTCATTGTGTTTGCAAAACTATACTCAATACTGACTGAGAGAAAAGAGTCACTGCCACCAGGTACAACATGGAATCTAAAATATCAGCCTCTAAAAGAACAATCCACCCCTGTCCTCCTAATTTGACCAACCAGGTTTATCTTGTCTTAAACCCTATCATAAGAATGACAAAATAAATGACTCTGGTTTACTTGTTTCTGTGAATATCATGGCTGCATTTAGTGAGGGCAGAATGTGGATGTAACACTAGTGGTTGGTCATTTGCTGAGGAAATAAAGTCAAGTTGCAGTGACATAATATGGCTCACAGGGCACTCAGTCACACAGGTAATACACTATGGATACTGATATAAGGGTTCATCGAATGAAATGGCCTGTCTTTTAGCTGTGCAGGTAAAATCCCTGATGTGGTTACTGACTCCTCTTTAATATGAACTGAGTGATTTTACTTGTGACATCAAATCACTCATTTCATTGTCATTTTCAGTCTTCAAGAGGAAACTGTTTTTAGGTGTGTTCATTTGCACAAGGTCTAAATTGTATATCATCTTTATTGATAAACTACATTTGTATCTTTATAAAAATAGCAAAAAGTGATCATGTACTTTGAATATTCTTCCTCCATAACAATTTGTTTTGGTTTAGTGTTTCATCAACTGTTCACATGGAAAAAATGTAATTTGCCAACAAGTGTACATATGCATGGGGCGCCCCATGTACAGAGGCTACAGTCCTTGTTGTAGTGGTTGCAGATTCGACTCCCAGCCTCGACCATTTGATGTATGCCTTCCCTCGCTCTCTGCTCCCCACGCTTCCTGTCTCGCTCTAGCTGCCCTATCAATTAAGGCGAAAATGCCTGAAAAATACAACTTTATACAAATGTGTACATCTGCAGGAGAGTTGCAGTTGGACTGAATACATAAAATAAAAATGAAGACATAAAGTTTTGACAAAGAAAAATGTTGCACAGTCTCTTGTAGGACAAAGATCAATGCAGGAGTTACATTAAATCAATACAGAGCTCAAAGGTTTAAAGGCAGTTTCCTGGAAAGATGAATGTAGGCACAGGCAATCTTGAAAAAATTGATCCTGATATGATAAGCGGCTCTCATTGACACTGAAATAGTTGTTTCCCACTGATTATATGCAAGGGAAAGAGCTACACGAGAGCAACTTCCAAGTTTTTCCTCAAGCTTTCAGGATGAGATAGTTAAAAACACATTGCATATCAGCTTGTCATTCTCAGATCTCCAAAATATCAATATCTGCTTTAACCTCTAAATTCCAGTATCTATTCTGCTCAACTACTGCAATTCATTTCAGCCAAGGTCTTAACAAGCACTGGACAAAGAATGGGAAATACAAAGTAAGCCCAGAATAACAAACACTGTCTGACTGTTCCAGCAGCAGTCCCTGAACAAACCATAGACTACCACATCAACTGATGTTATCTAACCATGTCGGACTATGGATGTATACTATGGATGTCATTATTTGGTGTTAAATCCTGCTTTGTCATCATGACATTCTGAAAGCATGTGAAAAAGTAGATTTTCGTGTTATAGCCACATAAACTCCAAATGAACTCCAGTTATGAGATAACAGGATGCATCCCCATTGTACTGTAGGAGCAATAATGTCTAAAAGAAAGGTCATGATTTTTACTGATCTCTCATTTTTACCCTGAGCTTGAGAGCTCTTCAATTAAAAAAAAAAAAAGTTTAAAAAAAATAAGATGTTTGGTAAGAAGGCTGCAAGACAGACATATTTTATAGATTTTAGACAGCAGAGATCCAATATTACTGAATGTTAATCCACAAGAAACCCATGAGACTTTACACAGATTAAACCAAACATGCCTCACCACAGGCCTGAAAATTCACTTGAAGCAAAGATAAATTCAAAATATTGCACTAAAGACAACACGTCAGGTTTGTTCAAGGTTATAGAAAAGAACTGCTTTGAACCGGCAACTGTAAACCTCAAGAGAAATAAAGGTTAATTGATGCAATGTCCTTTTACATTTATAGAGCAAACACAGAGTGTGTATTAGAAAGGGAAGGTTGATAAACAATGAAATATGCTGACCATGCACAAACATTTCAGACTGTCCGTCATGCAAACTGAATATATCTTAATGGCAAATGATGCTTGAAGCCCTATATCACATCTATGTATTCAAATCCTACTTAGGAATTTAAAATCCTTCTTCTAACCTACAAAGCCCTTAAAAATCAGGCACCCTCGTATCTTAAAGAGCTCATAGTGCCCTATTACCCCTCTAGAACTCTACGCTCCCAACATGCAGGCTTGCTAGTTGTACCTAAAATCTCTAAAAGTAGTATGGGAGGTAGAACCTTCAGTTATCAGCCCCCTCTCCTTTGGAATCATGTACCAGTCAGGGTCCGGGAGGCAGACACCCTCTCCACTTTTAAGAGTAGGCTTAAAACTTTCCTTTTTGACAAAGCTTATAGTTAGAGCTGGATCAGGCTTGGACCAGCTTTTGTCATGCTGCTATAGGCCTAGACTGCCGGAGGAACTGGCACTCTGACACACTGGGATCCTAGCTCACCCCCTTCCCCCCAACCCCCTCATCACTTACTTTAACTCTGCCTGTCCCATTAAAGTTACTAACCATAGACCTTTCTGGAGTCCCTGAGCTCCATTGTCTCGTAGATTCCTCTGAGCTGCCGTAGACGTCCTCCTGCTGCAGACGATCTGGACTCCAGCTGATACGTACCTTCTGGACTCCAGCTGATACGGACGTGCTGGACTCCAGAGGCAACAGCTTCTACGACTCGTCTCATCACTATCACCTCTCTCTTACTCCCCTCTATCTGTCTTTCCAGACCCAACTCGGTCGAGGCATGATGGCTGTCTAACATGAGTCTGGTTCTGCCTGAGGTTTCTTCCTGTTAAAAGGAAGTTTTTCCTTACCACTGTAACTAGCTAAATACTGCGGTGTGCAATGCTCATGATGGATTAAGGTGGGGTCAGACTGAGTCTTACCCTGTCTTGAAGTTGGGTCTCTGTTCATAATTTGACATAGAGTGGTCTAGACCTCCTATGTTTGTAAAAGCGTCTTGAGATAACGTTTGTTGTGATTTGGCGCTATACAAATAAAGATTGATTGATTGATTGATTGATTCATAAAGAGGGGGTTTATGCTAATTATTCAGGCTTTATGCAGTTCCTATGATATCTATAACTCCAATACAACTTATTTAGCTCAGGCTGGTGTCTTTTAAAACCCTCATCTAAGCTTCTGCCTGAAATGCTTAATTTCAGCTCTGTAAGTTTCTCTTTTTTAAAAATCATTATAATCATGTACAACCCATGATGAAATTGATAAATGAACACAAAAGTTAGACTTTAATGTTGCATATGGTTGTTTTTTTCTGACTAGGATTTTCTCTAAATTATTTAACTGAGAAATGTAATAACAGACTTTTTTTTTTTTACATTCTCTCCAAATGACAGAGTATTTTCATTTTGCTTTAAGTGGTGGACCAATACCACCGGTCACTATTGTACCTTCCTGGTTTGACAAAAGTAGAGTCAAGCATTCAAAGCTCTTTAACATGTGCAGTGTAACTGGTCAAGGGGACAATCCTTTAGTTATGACAGGCTTGTCAGAAGAGTCTTGTATGTTTCCCTTGTGTGGGCTTTTAACACCACTCCCTCTTACATGCACGCTCAGCTATAAGAGTGCAATCACGCCCAAATGGCTGCACTGTCGAAGTCGCCATTCACACTAAATGGAAATAAAAGCAGCTCTTTATACCTGGTCTATTTTTACTGCCAATCAAACCCTGCTCCAGCACTACTATTAAGCTGTTCTCTTTTCAACACATGCATGATGGCCACTTTGCCAGAGGGCCCCCTGCTGTTATTAGGAGTAAAAATGACAGACAGTAGAAAAATGAAACTGGACCATTCCTGTTGACAGGCTTCTCTAAAACAGGAAATACTGTAATAAGCTTAACATCAAGCCAGAAGACTTCATACTCTGCTAGGGACTAGAAACACTAGCTCCTTGGGCAGCAGCTGCAGAAAACAGCTGAGTAGATGATAATCTGTGTGTTCTAGGTTTGATGGAGGAAAAATTGCGGCCAGATTGGATTTCTTGTTTGAGTTCTCATCTAAAATCATCTGTACCCCTTCTTCCAGTCCATCTGTGGACAAGAGTCTGATTACTGATGAAAGCAAATGGCTGACTGTAAGAAACATGTTGCCTCGAGACCTATTTATTTATGCTGAGTTATTAATTTCCATCCAGACAACATCAGGTATTATTTCAGTCAAACTGGAAAAAATAGAACTTGATTTTGTAAAGTGTATCAGAGCAAATAACTGTGCTATGCCTCAAATATAGGTATACAGACATGATATCATCCCAGTTTTGAAAGGGACAAACCCTACACACTGATGGTATTTTATTTCAGAGAGATTTCAGAGCCTCTTCCTTCAACTCAAATAAGAAATAACGAGACCTCTACAATCAATGAATACCAATGATAGAGCAGTGCACTGCTTACTTCAGGTCCAAATACACATCAGGCAGCCTGCCAGTCTCTGCCCTGCCAGCAAAGATTTGTTTAAACATGGACTCTTACCCTGCTCACTGGATATTCAATTAGTTCCATAAGCTGGGGATGACTTAGAAGCCCTTCACTGTCTCCTTAAATGTTACTTTAAGATCTTCCTTCTTCCATTTCAAAGAATAAAACTCCACATTAGCTTTGTGTGTGTTGCTGTTTATAGGGGCAGCCTGCTGAGGCAATAAGGTCAAGTCGACTTGAAGCCTGTCAATCACTTTGAAAGATGGAGCCAGGTTGAGGAAGACTTGATGCGTACCCCACTCTCCCCATCATGTCTGGGGGGACACGGGTAAAAGCCTCCAGATAATGGCTTTAACATGGGATGTCACTTTGTAGCATGGGGGTAAGAAGTACACTCGTGTCAGAAGAATACTTCTTTTACATCAGTTACAGCACACAGAGTGCCCTAAAGTCAAGCACGCCCCACCTGATCGGTGAAATGCTGTCAGGGGAGACCACTGAGCCGAGGCTCTAATTTATACTTTTGGTATTAGCTGGGACTCCAGTGTGACAGTGCAAAGCAAAGTGGAGCTGCTCCACGTGTTCTCTGTTACTTGGACACATGCTGGGACAAGTTGATGGATGCAGTGAGGCAGAGAGAAGCTCATGTTTGAGTCATAACCTTCTTTCTTTTAAATATTGCAGAAACAACACCTGTTGATTGTGAGATTCAAACATGGTCTCCTTCTGTACTTGGGTTCCTCCAAGTTCAGATAGCAGAGATGCAAATGCAAAGTTATAAAATGAAAAGGTGAGAGAAAAAGTGACATGACTAAAGTGTGAATGGAAAAGCGAGATAAGACTCAGCACTCAGAGTTATCCATCTGAAGAGGACAGCGTGACAGCATCAGCTCCACCCTGCACACATGAAGCTTAAAGCTGGTCATCCATGGCTGAGTTTCTCCTTCCTCAATACCTAAAGCTCCATTTCATGGAAATGTTCAATGTATGAGCTGTCCTCCTGTAGGCTCATTTTAAACAAATGTAGACGTCTTATTATCCAGAAACCAATTTTGTTTCAACATGTTCTATTTTTAGAATTTAAAGAAAGGATGAATGACAAAGAGATGGCATTATGCCAAATGTAGAGTGTCTCTGAGATGAGCAGCATAAAGCGCATGTGAGAGCCCATGCCAGCACGAAAATGGAACCTGTGGAGCTATCTCCTCTGGCTCTCGAAAGATAACATGAATGGTCCTCATTCAAAGGAAGCAGGGCTGAGCTGAATGTTGTGGTCATTACAATTTTGAACACAATTCTAGCCAGTGGACATGAGCTGGTTCATTTTACACATTTTTAATACAGTATAAATGTCTGCACACTAAAATAATTCATTGTTCAAAAGGAAGCATAAGTGACCAATTTAGAGAACATAAATGAAGTGCAGCTGTTTCTCTTACAGAGGGGAGGAGAAGGTTATCACAATTCCCTTCACCCACGCCGTCACATTTAATATGAGGAATTTAAATGCAGTTTGGGTAACAACTCTAGATTAGCGTTCATGTTTTATCTAATCACTGTCTCATTAGTAAGCTGCAAAATGTGACAGTTTTTCCACAGATGTCTCTGCTGTATCACAACACTTTCTTTGAGGCAGTGGTTTTTGAAGGTTGCACATTCACAAGGCAACAAAGAAATTTCTTCAGCTCATGTAATATTTCTAATGGGGCATATGGCCAACTGTTGTGCTTGAGTGCAAACTAATTAGCATGAAACATCTGAATGCACAACTACTTACTGTTAAAGGCAGAAATTGTCCTTTTGAGGCTGATGCAAATCTTTAATGTTAATGCCCTTAACAGCTAATTGAGATGGCATGTAGATATTACTGTGGGTCCCTCAAACTTGTATGCATGGTAACTAAAACTGTCTGATGCAGTAGCAAGATATTTTTCAAAGGATCAAATATTAGTTTACAAACAGTTATTTTTATGCTTGTGTGTCGTTTCATTTAAAGTATCCAGTGTTGATTTATATAACACTTTTTTTATACACACATTAATGAGTGTTGTAGTCTATTAGAGCATCAAAGCAAGCCACAACAGTGATCCGGCATGCACAAAGATCACCAGTCTGACGGAGCAGGTAGATGGACTTCAGTGGACAATCAATGTACTATTCACTCCTGTGATTTCTTTCTTAGGACCATGACCTCAAACCACATTAACCATTCGACTGAGATTTTAATACACCAACAAGCATAGTAAATAATACATAGGACAGTTTACTGAAAGTATCTGGTGGTCAGAAGCTGCATTAATCCTGCCCTTGAAACCCCCTGATGAATGGATTATTGATGGAAGAACAGTTAACAGTGATATCTGTAAAGATTTAATGCAGCGCAACAGCAATCACAAACAACCTAATAAAAACTAATGAGCTAAGTTTGAGGCTCCCTTTTGATTTTGTCATGAACCTCTAAAAGGAAGAAATAACTTGTAACTACCACTGCTCCATTAAAGCAATAACATAACATGAAGAAATTCTATTCAAAGCTACTAACAGCTGCTGAGGGCTCATTTTTTAACATCTGGTCTAGTTCCTGTTCATTTTCATCAATGATCAAGGTGCGCTTTGATGGAAACAAAAGACTGATCAGCTTGATATGAACGTTTGGGCAGTGCAGCAGACTTGTCTGTTGTTTGATGAACCACAGTTTGTTTGTGTCATTTTGCCATCCTCTGACAGCTTTTCTATATTCTTAGGGCAGCATGAACTCTTATTTCCAGATGATTTTTTTCCTTACAAGCAGACTACAGGCCTTTGACCAAACACATTGACTTATTGGCTTACCACTGACTCAAACATCATGCCATTGTATTTCAGGATTCATGTCAGAAGATGAGGAGTGTATGGGAGCCCCAAGCAGACATGCATCCATTCATATTTTATTTACTCTGTGATAATGAGTTTTTTCAAATTATTTTCTTGATTTATCTAAGGATGACAAAGCTGTGCTTCATGTAAGTACTTTATCTCCTTATCTAAAGATGACAGGGTATGATCTCTCATGATAACTGGATAATTTTCTGGTGCTTGAAATGGGCTGGTCATTATGATAGGCCGTACCTCAGCTGCACATGCTACCCAAACTTTTCTTCTCTGTTTGTTTTGTACCTGTGCAACTCTGGAGATGTGAGTATGCTCATCTGGCATTACAATGGTGCACTCGTTATCACAAAGAACCAAGGCACAGTATGTCAAGATGACAACTTAAATTAAGTTATGGGAAAATGGGGTAAATAAAATGTATGGATGCATGCCCACTTAGGGCTTCCACAGAAGTGTCTAAAAGCCTACACATAAAAACCTGAGTTTCTTTAAACTCTCTGCTATGCCAGGAAACACCTCTTTTGTAGTCTGTATTAGTGGTGCTGCATTATTCATGCACTCTATTTAAAAAGCTGAAGCGAGTGAAAATCAGAGGAGCTGGATGATAATCAAACTCTGATGTCTCAACTTAATTATAAGGTAGATGAAGCACTGGCTGGATGTCTCAGTGAGTACATTTTGTTAACGTGCTTAATTGCTTATCAAGCACAAAGATCACATGATCAGCAAGTAAAATGAATAGACCAAAGTGAGTGAGTGAGAACCCGCACCCTTCTCTTCTTACTCCCTTGAGATGTAGTTTGAATTTAGAACATCAACTATTGGAAAACCCCCCAGCTCATTTGTAGCTTGTCTTAATATCTGCAAAAGTGAGAGGTTTGCTCATAATCAAGAACACTGAACGTTTTTTGGGAGATGATAAAGAATTGGCTGTTTTTGGATGTGAGTTTTTGTGAACAATTGTAAAATGATTCACTTTAAAAATTCAGTGCTCAGCCCTTTAACAAATTACTTTATTACCCTCCTGACACTATGATTTTTTTTTTTCAAGCATATCATTAGCTGAAAATCAGGAAAGTTTACCAAAACTTAAATCAATAAAACTGAAAAACTATGACTGAATTTGAAATGACACTCTTATTTTGATACCTACTTTTATGTGATGTGACCCTTATTGATATAGTTTGAAGGCTTTTGGGTGTTTGGTATTCCAGTTGTCATGGACTCTCATGACAACAGATGGTGCTCTGAGTTCTAAGTGGAATGGAAAAACCAAATCTTGTTCTCAGAGAGCGCAGTTAAAGTGTCACAGCAAGCAAGAATGCTAAATGCTGTGAAGCTTCAAGGCATTTGCCTTCATTTACTGCTTTCCCCCAGACAGACACTGAGAGATAAACGTGAGAAACATAGAGAAGAGCAGATGTGGAAAAAAGGGTTAAATAGAAAACATAGGGGAAAAAAACAAAGTAATCCTTCAGATTGTAGGCTTTGCGCTTGAACATAAGCAGCATTACCATTACCTCGCAGTGAGCACAACTGTGGGTAGACACAAGAAATCACAATGGGCTTATTAAAATCCATAAAGTCCTCCCGCTTTAATCTCTGTCAGGGGGCACTATAACAGTCTACTGTCAGAGTGGGATCTTCTGCAAATTAATAATATATGCATTGAGGAGAACCTTTACCCAGGGCTGGACTGGGACCAAAAAATGGCCCTGGCATTTTTGGCCATTGCGGCCCACCATGATTATTTATACGATATGCGAAAGCACACAACATACCAGAGGATATATGTGCACATTGTGTTGTTTCAAAAATTTAAATAAAGTTAGGGTTAGGGTTAAGGTTGTGATTAGGGTTAGGGTTGTGATTAGGGTTAGGGTTAGGGTTAGGGTTAGGGTTAGGGTTGTGATTAGGGCTAGGGTTGGGGTTAGGGTTAGGGTTGTGATTAGGGTTAGGGTTGTGATTAGGGTTAGGGTTGGGGTTAGGGTTGTGATTAGGGTTAGGGTTAGGGTTGGGGTTAGGGTTAGGGTTGTGATTAGGGTTAGGGTTGTGATTAGGGCTAGGGTTGGGGTTAGGGTTAGGGTTGTGATTAGGGTTAGGGTTGTGATTAGGGTTAGGGTTAGGATTAGGGTTAGGGTTAGGGTTGTGATTAGGGCTAGGGTTGGGGTTAGGGTTAGGGTTGTGATTAGGGTTAGGGTTGTGATTAGGGTTAGGGTTGGGGTTAGGGTTAGGGTTGTGATTAGGGTTAGGGTTAGAGTTGGGGTTAGGGTTAGGGTTGTGATTAGGGTTAGGGTTGTGAAGGGCTAGGGTTGGGGTTAGGGTTAGGGTTGTGATTAGGGTTAGGGTTGTGATTAGGGTTAGGGTTAGGGTTAGGATTAGGGTTAGGATTAGGGTTAGGATTAGGGTTAAGATTAGGGTTAGGATTAGGATTAGGGTCAGGATTAGGATTAGGGTTAGGGTTAGGATTAGGGTTAGGATTAGGGTTAAGATTAGGGTTAGGATTAGGATTAGGGTCAGGATTAGGATTAGGGTTAGGGTTAGGATTAGGGTTAGGATTATGATTAGGGTTAGGGTTAGGGTTAGGGTTAGGGTTAGGATTAGGATTAGGGTTAGGATTAGGGTTAGGTTTAGAACCAGAACTAAACTTAAGCATACAGAACCAGAACCAAACTCATGCAAACAGAACCAGAATCAAACCTGAACCGAACCTGAACCGAACCAGAACCGAACCGGAACCGAACCAGAACCGAACCAGAACCAAACCAGAACCGAACCAGACCCGAACCAGAACCGAACCGAACCGGAACCGAACCAGAACCATACCAGAACCGAACCAGAACCGGACTCAAGCAAACTGAACCAAAACCAGAACCAATCTCAAGCAAACAGAACCAGAACCAACTCTGGTAAACAGAAACAGAACCAACTCAAGCAAACATAACCAGAACCAAACTTGAGCAAACAGAACCAGAACCAAACTGGACGCAGGGTCGCTAGGCACTCCGAGGAGAGGAAGGGAGGGGTTAGAAGGAGTCCTGAGGAAATGCTACATTCAAATTCATGCTATTTTTCCGTGACTACCACCATATTTTTTAATAACTTAGGGTTAGGTTAATGAAAATTGTAAGGAGCAAGACCCCTACCACAGAGGACGCCATTTGCTCTGAAATGTCTCTAATGTGGCACAGAACAGCTAAGCTAGCATGTGTTTTTCCATTTAGTGGGTGGTCAGAAAAGAACCAGAAGAAGAAGGAGTTCCACCGTCGCTTCTGGAATTGTACCAATGGCAGGGATGAATAAAGGAGTGTTTCAATCTAGGGTCTGACTGCTAGATATTGCTAAACATTCCCATTTTTATACACTGTACCTTTTAAACTACATTTTCACAACAGAAAGAATGAAAGAAAACTGTAGCACCAACGGAAATGTACACACTGCCCTCCACAAGGAAAAATAGATAATTAATAATTCAGGGGTTGTCAATGTGCTCGGGGCTCTCCTTTCAAGAAACTGTGTTTGCAAGTGACCCTCTTAGTAACCACACATTTTCTGTCAGCCAGAGCAAACACAGCAAATGACCCAGAGGGGAATGATCACACTTTGTGCCAGCTAATGTTGTACACTTGTTTATGCAGCTATTACACTGGTTATACATCATTTCTTCATGTGTCCTTTCAGGGATATTTACAAATGAGTCACCTTGCTCTTCACACTGGTTAGACATAGCCTAGAGAAAGTATTGCTTCAGGTATTTGTGTGTGTATGTTTTTCTCTATAGCATGTTTCTTATCAGACAAAGCAGAGAGAAAGCAACCAGAGTGTGGGAAAGTGAGACAGAATGCCTGCAAGTGACTCATTATATTCAACTTTTCAATAATGCATGAAAACTATGAGAGCGTTTCTCATATCTCTAACTGACTACACTACATTTTGCTCACTCGGAGGAGAGGTGAAACATCTTCTACCAAGTCCAGTTGCCTTACGGATCAAGCTCTGAATTACCATGACCTGGATGACTGAGAACCTTCACATACAGATAGGAGACATGATGATTGGGGATGAGAGGGAAGGAGGAAGTAACTAAGAACCAGAGCACTCTAGTAATTTTAAAAAGTGGCAAACCAATATAAAGTTAATTAAGTTGGGAAAATATTTGAAGTTCCCATTGTATGTTATGTGTTCAAACATCAAACCCAGTTTTACACATATTTCATTCATTAATAATTGCTATCATTGGGTAATCAGATCAAAATTCAGTGACAAAAAGTTACGCCTCTGAATAATGGCATCAAGATGAGGCAAACCTGAAAAATAATCTTACAATCACAATGCATTTCTTCATCTGTATGTTCAGTTTGTAGAAGGGTCATCGAGGGAAGCTTTGAAGCACTCAATGCCTAAACCATTATGCAACATAATGGTACAGCTATTTATTACTATGACTGACTCATGAGACCCACAGGCAGCATAATGTGTATACATTTCAGATAGATTGGTACTGTAGGCCTGTGGGCACAATACTACACTATCATCAGTACTGACTCACACCATATGCTCTTACATGCAACCAATTCATACTAACTCTGTTGTAACTCTGGATCAGTTCATGTACTTTATGTAAAGAGTAAACATCTTGAAGAGCTTTACCTCAAAGCGTCACATGCTCCATTCAAAGCTGACCGGAGATGTAAAAACCACCAATTACAATTTGAGAGGATTTGTGCTCGGCCCTTTTTAAGTCAGGATCATTAACTTCCTGGATTTCCTGGTTGCCAGGCAACTGGTGTAATTTCCCCCACCGGCCAACACTCATGCTGCTCATGATATAAACTGAGGTAACCAATAACACAAGCGCCATGTGTTAAAGGTGACATATCACGCTTTTTTTCATCAATATACTATATTGGTCTAAGAGGTCCCCAAAACATGTCTTTAAGGTTTATGCTCAAAAAAACACTTTGAAATCAGATTTTGGCATGTCTGAAAAGCCCTCTTCTTCAGCCCTCCTCAGAACAGTCTGTTTTCTCTCTGACCACGCCCCCTCAGAAAGTGGATGTGCCCTCGGCTCTCCGGCACGTTGATCTAATGTTTACATGTTGGCTGAATATACACGGCTGCTCACAGATCGCGGTACTTCAACCCTCTGAATCTGATCCAGAATCTGATCCTGACGGAGAGGCGCCTGCAGCAGGACCTTTCTGAACGATTGGTCATAGATTTAGTGTTTCTTGTTGCTTTATTTGTCAGTATGTAGACATGTGTCTTGGTACACAGCTACGAACATGTAGCTATGTGGCTATGCTAACTAGCGCTAGCACTTATCCATGATAAATAAAAATCATCCACTAGATCTTCAAATCTGCAGACGTGGGGAGTAAAACCGACCTCTACCAGAAAGGCAGCAGGGCCTTTCTGAAGGATTGGTCACAGATTCTGTGTTACTTGTTGTTTTATTTGTCAGTATGTCGACGTTTGTCTTGGTACACAGCTACAGCTACAGCTACAGCTACAGCTACAGCTACAGCTACAGCTACAGCTACAGCTACAGCTACAGCTACAGCTACGACATTTAGCTATGTAGCTATGCTAACTAGCGCTAGCACTTTTCCATGAAAAATAAAAATCATCCACTAGATCTTCAAATCTACAGACGTGGGGAGTAAAACCGACCTTTGTGTTTATTAAGACAGCCTACAACTAGCATGCTTCCCTCCTAAGCTCCTTGTTAGCACACATTTGTGCAGGGAATGAAAAACAGAGGAGGGTTTGAGTTGTATTTTATACAGTCTATGGGCTGAACAAGCTCCGAGCTCTGACTCCGTGACAGACCGGATATTGTTGTAACGTAACAAAAACACGGAAGTTTGAAACGGCTCGTTTCACACACATTTACAGAAAGGTGTAGAAATCAGAACAGGGGCAGAATGGATTTTGTTCATTCTCGGGGGGTTTGTAGACATGCCAGGGACACATATTTCAGGTAGAGAACCAATAAAAAGTCGATTTTGCATGATATGTCACCTTTAAGATATGTGAATAAACATAATCAAAACAAAATAAATGTTTTTGTACTCTCATTGAGTCCAAATAACTTAAGATGCACATCATTCTCATAATGGGAGCTGCAGATCTAAGCAATGTTTAAAAGTAGACATGAGCACAGCAAGTCTCAAGTTTTTGAGAAGTATTTATTATTAAATTATGTTGATATATACTGTATTCATATCTGTATTTAAGCATTTATATAGGCCCACATTATATCCTCCTGTTATTTAACTGTTTGTATTGGAATTTGAATCACAATAAAAATAAACTCCAATTAAAACAAACACAACTTCATCTGAAGCTAATTATTGACATAGCAATCTACCATCACTGTAACCAATAGTCTTTGTGCATGTTTATGTTCACATGCAGACCCGCTGTGCACGGTCACAGCAGGTCTGCCCTGGTTCATTGTAAATCGACTGGAGTTGAGGCCTCAATCCTGTAACATTAATGAAGTATTGATCAGTCTTTTCCTCAGCACCTGCGACTGATCGGGAGAAGCTGGAACCTTAGAGTTACGTGACAATACAAAACAAAACATTAACAAACACTGAACAACTGAGACCTTTGTTACTACCACGCAGACTGTCTGCACACTCAAGGAGGAGCAGCACTAATAGTTTATTTGTTTTAAAGCAAAAGTACTTGAAAATGACAAGTTGCTGTTACACTGAACTTTTGTATGAAAACATCATAAGAATGCCCAGACCATCTATTGCTCTGCCCACCAGATTGTAAGACACAGACATCCAACAGGTTGTATTGATCGTGAAAACAAAGAACAATAAAAGCTCTTTATTTGCTCCATATTTTCTTTTAAGTTAGCTTGATTAACTCAGAAAAGGGAAAGTATATTCAGGGTTTACTGTTACTGGTTCAATAGAAATAATTTAGTCCTATAAACAATGTTTTTCCAACGTTTTTCTTCTCTTTGAGTTTCTGCCTTTCAGTTATTTCACTGGTCTCTAATTAACTCAGACATAGGCCATACATCTTCTGCCATCAATGTTGAATAAATCCTGGTTTTCTGATGATTTAAACAAAAAATACATTTTTGTCTGGAGAAATACACACAACAAAAATAAAATTAGAATGACCACTCTGGAACATGTTAAAAAAAACACTAATTAAGATAATGTAAAAAAGTAAAGAGAGGATCCCCTCGAAAAAGTTTATACTGTAGCATTAGTGATGGGCATGTATATTTAATAATTTATCTATAATATCCTTTCTCTATTGAAACTGTAAATTTAGAATTCTAAGCACAGGGGGAGATAAAATGAAACATATTTATCAGTCCAGCATCAAGCCCAGATTAATCTTGAATGACTTTTGTTCAGCTGAGGGGTAAAAGTCTCTCTCGAGCATAAACTTTGCTTAAACTTGAACTGCAATGTTTTTTTATAGACATTCAGATCTCTGTCTAATGCCTTACATTTCCATTCTCCATTTATATTTGATTTCTGTAATGCATTTTTAACTATTGCTATAAAGGATGCACAGAGAACAGTAAGTACCGCATTTGCTTTGGGAGTTTAACTCAGCACAAAGATTGTATGAGAACTACTCAGTTAATAACAACCTGAAATCAACATGTACGAGACACAGAGAGCCAGAGAGGCTGTCATGGCGACACAGGTCCTCAGGGTCTGTGGGTCATCAAAGAAAGGCAGCAGTTTGTCTCACCATGTGACACTTCACACTGACACCTAACGAAATGTCCAGATCAATAAATGATCCCATCCTTGCTTCTGGACATGAAGGAGATCAGTCACATCGATTGCTGAGTTGCTTCCTTCCCCTTTTCCACCTGAAGGCCTGCACAGCAACATCACAATGCTCTGTTTAAAGGAGCAAGTCAACATTTTTGGAGGTAAATGTCCACTTTCTTGCAAAAGGCTTGTTGAGAAGATCAATCCTTGTCTTGCAACTGTATACTTAATGAGAAGCCAGAGCCATTTAGGGGTTTGTAGCTTATCTCAATGCAGCAATGGGACAACTGGCTAGCCTCTATATCATAACAACAAAGCCTTAGACTGCAGCTTTTTATTTTGTTTTCAAAATACCTAATTTTGAAAATGTGGCATTTAAGCCATTTCAAAAAGCACTCAGAGTATTCAGAGTACTATGAAAGAGGACTTAATGTTAGTTGTTTAAAAGTAAGACTGTAACAAATGGACAGCAGGTCCAAAGAGGAAATAAGCCACTAGGAGGAGGAACTGAAGGTGTAATTCAGTCAACACACACATTTATTTCTGTCCCTCTCTTCTCTGCTGCTCAGTAAATGGTCAGTGGGATGGTGCTCCCTGTGGTGACCTCTTATTAGAAGACAGCTATGCCGCAATGCATCAGCAGCTCCAAGTAATGTTGAAGATGTCAGTGTGAGCCCACACATACATACAAAGCAGGATGTGAAAACATTCTGGGGGACAGGTCTGCTGCTCCCTGTCAAAGCATGCACTCCAACAGGCTGTAAGGCAGGGGAAATGAGGGGGAGAGATGTGTAGTGGCTGGCTTGACTCACTTGACTGACGTGAAATTTCACACAGGTTAATAGAAGAGAGTTTGCACCTCTCTGAGGAGAATGGCAGAGGCCACCTGTTAGCTGCTGTTTTAATGAAACACTTTCTTGAAATCCCTGTTTGCTCTCAGTATTTAATTTTAGGACCTCCAGATCAGCGATGGAGAGATGGCTCACCAAGCAGCATCCTCTGTCTGTCCTAGTAAAACAAGACATGCCTTTGTATATGATGTGTATACCTGGGATATGAATCCTGTGTTTTTACACATAAAATGGGTCCCTAATCAGGATCTTATTAGCTCGATTACTCCTGGATAAAACTTTACAGCTATGTTTGCTTACACTCTGCTGACCATCTCACAAAACCATGATCTGTAGGCGGATCACGCTCACTGTGAAGGAGTCATTGTACTCTCTGTACTCTCACGCTTGCCAAATTGATTAAATTGGTTACAAATTAGATTCTCTGTGGGCCTGTTCAGGGATTCATGTTGTCACAGCTGTATAGAGACAGGAGTTAGCGGAGAGAGTTATTAAATTAAACACTGTTGACACAGGGATTCTTTATACAGTTCTTACATGACACTTCACCGGCTTTAGAATTAATTTACTTTTTATATGATGGAAAATATATTTTCTTCTTTGATGAAAATTTAGATATTGGTTCGGATGAACTGCTAATCTTCCACTGCTGCTGCAAAACAATGTCTGAGGCACATCCCAACTCATACTGCCCCATGCAGTTGGTGGACTTTGAGGTGTTATGGGTTATTACTGATTGTTTACACCCTGCGAATAGTGATCAAAATAGAGCCAAAAAAGGGCCACATTAACATTCAAGCTAAAAAAAATGGTCCTCCTGGGTGTCAGTTATCTTGCTGAAATAATGTGAAGCTACTAAATTTGGCTGAAACTGAAGTGTCATCTGAACTCTTTGATTGCAATTCCCATCTCAGATTCCACGGTCTGTACTGGATGCTATTTAAAAACATGCAGTATAATGTTGTATCTGTGCAATGTTGGATGACTGATATAAAATATTACGTTGAAACTAAATGATCACATTTGAATTATGGAATCCATTGGTACCCAGACTTTTTTTTTTTACTTTATTTTCCAAAATATATTTGTAAAAGCTAAGAAACAAGTACAGAACTTAATTGGATTTTCTTTTCCAAATGATCTTTCTGAGACAGGCCTTCAAAAAGGTGTGAGAAGCAAGAAAGAAGTTGAAAACTGTAACTGGGATTTGGTGACATTGAGACTAAAAAAAGGAATGGTCTCAGAAAAGAAAACACATCCTTTAACTTTTCCAAAATTCTTGTGAGATTGAAAGATCAACTCAAACAGAGACATATACTTTACAAAAGAAAATAACAGTGGCAACAGTTTTCTTATAGCTGGTAGAAGTTATGTACATACTACTTTGAATAAACTTTGAGCAACAGCTTTCATTCCAAAGTGCATAGCTATATTCATTTAAAGCTGGATTTGTATTTGGAGCAACATGAATTGAATCAATCACCATAATTTTCCTTTCTCTCTATAAGCCAGGTGTACCTGCACCTGGTCCATTGTAATTTGAATGACTTGCAAGCCAGAGAGGAATCAGTTCTAGTTATTCATCAAGTTAGAGCACAATTTCTCCCACACAGGAGTTGGAGGAGGTGACAGTAAGCATGCCCTCTTTTTTAGAGCCATTGTATCTGAACATCACAGGTCTTTCTTGACTCTCAGTAAAAAGGAAAGATGAATCAAATGAAAGGAGCAAGGCAGAGGTGTCCCAGATAAAACCCCAGTAAGATATCAGAACAGCTCCAGATAGGCCTCCCCCTGAAGATAATGATTTAGTACTTTAACCTTCCTGGGCCCTGACCTTTAACAGGAGATAGAGGTTAAACCTACAGGCTCAAAATGACCTAGCTGCAGTGGGAGCAATTTCATGAACACTTTCTTCAGCACAGAAAATTGATCTCCTCATCACTAGATAAACTGTGCTTTCATTGTGAGGCTGTATCATATCTGCAGACACGACTGACTCAGTGATCAATTAGCCTAATAGCTGCCTTGCTGAGGTACTCCAGGTGAAAACTATCTGCCGAAGTCACAAATTAATCACCTCAGTCAGGCTAATTAATTAGGTCTCTGGTGGAGGCTGATAACTCTCCAAAGAGTATTTACTGGTGGTCCACATCTGTGACATTTGGTTTTGTAGATAACAAACACAGCCGAAAGTAGCATATACAGGTCTACTCTGTGTTTTCATCCTTAGAAGAGAAAAATAGGACTCTCCATGAATCACAAAATGTAATCAATTAGTTGATGAACAATGATATTTTGCCCTCTTTTACTTTTAGCTCTCAACTATTAACTGAAAAGAATACACCACTATTCAAATAACTATTTGCTAATGGCTTGTAGGATAAGATAGTCAGTGACTTTGAGGGTCCCACAGTATTGGTGGATGCCAACAGAACCCTCATCTCTCAAAAAGGGACAAACTCTAATGGAAGAAATTATTTACCTACACAGCAGGGATCTATGAGAGATGCTTTCATGAAGGACATGGGTCTGAAGTGCTACAGAGAGGTATATCTCAAGTGTGACAACACACACACAATGTATTACTTATAACAAGGATCGAGCCATCAAATTGACATATGTCACATCTTTGCTGTAAAGACGAATGAAAGTCACACAAATAAACATCTGCAACTTTGAGTAAAAAAGTTATTTTTCCCACTCAGATGATATCATTACACATGCAACAAATACCTCATTCTTGTATGCATCCAGACTTGGACATCTCATCAAGACTTGGATGGTTCCTGTTTTGGTGGATCTAATGTGCCTTATTTTTAGCAGGTGGAAGCTAGAGGCTATAACAGATTACATGTTAAACCTGCTTACCTCTGATCTGTTCAGGTAACAACCTCATTAGTCTGCCCCTTTGCCCATTCCCAGCCCTTGTTTCACCCTCAGGCACCTGCTGTTTGCCACAGGTGGGCCTGTAACTGCTCTATGGTGTGGTCATGTTCTGAGTAGTTAGGAGTAGGAGAGGGCAGCCTCGAAAAAAAATAACATAAAGTTAAAATGAGACGACCACAGTATTAGGATAGTTGGCCTCTTCTACCAAGTTCATCATGAATGGGCAAACATGTCAATAATAAAATAAATGAAGGCTGGATTGCATATTTGCAGCTCGGTTTCAGAATTTCACCAGCTCTTGGAAAGTCTGCCTCTTGGCCAAGGTTTTTTTAAGCACTTTCCGTATCTCCATGACCTCTTCAAAAGCAACAGAGCTGATATTTGTGCCTACCTTATGAGTTATCACTCTCTCAGTGAGACCAGATGAGGAGTCCATTGGTTTACTGTTGTGATGCTCCTTTGTTGTCCTCTTATCTGCGCCTATGTTACAGACACACACAGGTGTTTCAATTAATTAAATTGATTAGCTTTCCTTAAGCAGCGAATTGACTGTTTGACATTTCTATTGGTCACTCATCAATCATGACATCAAATTTCTGTCAAGCATAGCTCTGCCCATCATCAACCTCAGCAGGGGGCTAAACACACTTAATTAATCACACCTGTGTGACTTAAAGTATAAAGACTGGTGCTCCGACATTTAAATGTTTGGGAGCACCAACAAAAATTATGGAGCAACACAAGCTTTAACTATCAAACCTGGTTCTGGATCTGTCTGTAAACACTTCAAGCAATTTCTTGTGTTTGGCACTCACTCAGTGTATAGTCAAGCCCAAATGTGTGGGTTCTAACATGTTCACTGTAACCTCTGTCCTGCAGGCTTGACAGTAAATGCAGTACATTGTGCCATTTTCAGTGGAGCCATTCAAATGTGGTGGTGCATCCACTTCAAAGTATCAGCGTTACCATCACCAACTACAGGATTTACATTTCACATAACGTAGGTAGTCTACAAAGTAAATCCCTCAGTGTTCATCTTCAGTGCCTCTTAGCAGGCATTATTAAGTAAGTGGTAAGTGAGTGTAAATAATGAACATAATAACATGTATAAAGCTAAACTGCTTTAGTTTCAGGGTCCTGGCTTGTCTCACCTGAGTAGAACAGGGCCTTTTTTCAATGTTTTTACCATTGACATTTGTACCTGTCAAACCATGAATCAAAATATTTCTTCAAAAAGTTGTGATATTTGAAATTTTGGAGGAAAACCTCCCATTTTTTGTGAAAAATATCCAAGCTTTGGTCAAGTTTTTTTCAGTTTTTGTAATGCATCAAATAATTACATGTTATTACAGCATTATTACCATCTCAATCAACGTCTTTACTCTATTTATATTTATTAATGGTTGATTAATGCATCAAGTTACTCTGAGTTGTTGCAATTAGAAAGCAATGCCCCTGTGAGACTTCTTTAATTCCCAAGCTATCAGTTTAAAAAGCAGCAGAGAGGATAATTGGGTATTGACGAAAGAATGTAGAAAGCACTGAAAGCATGCAAGACCACTCTCCAATTTACTCTTTCATCTTGAGGCTCTGATTATGCTGCTTGTGGACCACATAATTGGGGCAGTGTCAGATAAAAACAAACAATTAAGGGTAAGGCCTCAAATTTAAGAAACTTAATCAACATTAAACTGGGATGATGCTTTCAAAGTTCCCATAATTTCTAATGAGGCCTGAAAGACTCATGATTTTCAGGCTCCCTGGAGGTGAATTTACTGTTATTGGGTAGGATAAACATTTTTTTTAAGGGAAATAGGGTTAAATGTTTTCCCCTGTGTATAATGATACTAAAGGGCTTGTTAAGACTGAATTATCAAATTAATCATGGGTACTGCTAAACAAGCTTTAAAGGGACAGTGATCCACCATTACTTCAATAAACCAATTAGGATTTAACAACATTTGAGTCTGAAGCTACTTAGGCTGTGTGCTTATGTTGTCAGATCTGGTTAAACCACACCAATACTATTTTTGAGTGATCAAATTTTAATAATGAATGACAAACAATATAACACTTTTGTTAACTTTTGCCCATTCAGTCTTTAGTTTGAATATTATCAAGGCACTTTAAAATTAATATGGCACCAAGTTCTAAGTCTTTTGTTGTTCCTTTCTGAAAAGTCAGTCAGTTAGATTTATTTTTCTTTAGCACAAAGTCTATAAACCAGCTTTGTTTAGTGAACACAGAGCCATGTTTCCCTCTGAAGTAACCAGTATGTTTGAGTTTGTCTGACTTCATTCACACACACAACATGGTCAACAAGGCAACTTGTCTGGTAGAAAAATGAACACACATATGTATGTTCAGGACAAATTAATAAAATATCCATACAAGTATGTTGTTTTGGTTTTACACAGCAGACAGAAATGGGAGTTTGCATGTGGAGAGGATTTAAACATCGGCTGTGAGCTGATTATGGTTCTGTTTTCCTACTTGGGTTTGGCACTATCTGCATCTATATAAGGATCACAAACAAACACAAGCATGCATAGTAAACATGCAGTCCTTCTGCAACAAATTCAAATCACTGCTGGACTTCAGAAGATTATTACATAAAGCCTAAATCTACTCAGCGAGAAAGCACAGTTGATCCAAAGCAGAGAGCACACAAGGCAAAGCCTGGAGCAGCTTTTACGGATAAACACAGGAGAGGTGCAGGTCTGCAGAGAACCATAAACACAGTGAAGGGAGAATATCAGCTCTTCTGCTAGGCGACTCTGTTAGACTTCATCCTCACACATTGGAGTGCTGTTTCTGAGTCCTTGAGTGTTTTCTATTTTTGGCAGCTCTGTGCTGCGTTCACAGTTCTTCCTCTTCTCCTGCACCTCTTCCTCTGTGTAAGACTTAGTTACAGTAAATGTATCAGAACATCTGCCTGGTGTTTGCTGGTGCAGAATATCAATAACTCTGACAACATGATTTTATGTTACATATTTCACGTATAAGACCAGTGTGTGTAATTGCTTCTCTGATGTATCTGCTTTTAAAAGCAGTAATAGGTTCATTACTCAGCAAACTGCAACCCTGAGCTGAATGTAATATTAGGTTGTGATCTCATTAGTATTAATTTCTCCCTCTTTATCAGCAACTATATGTGACCATAACTTGTATAAAAGTTAGGGGCCTACTATAATTTTCTTTTTTAAATAGATACATTACTACTTTTTGTAAAGAAACATGAAATTAGAAATTACACATACATCGAAGAAAAATTATTGAAGAACACCAAGAAATAGAGTCTTTCAGATCAGATTTGAAACCATCAGGCTTAGTTTTGAAACCAGTGGTCGAAAACACATTGGCTGAATCCACAGGCTCCTGCCACTTTTTTTTTCCCTCTTTAAGTAGTACGTACACATGTCCATGTTACTCGCGTTAATGATTTCTCACCTGCAGAACTGTTGAGAGTGATTCATCTTGGTATCAGCCATCTTTTCTTTGCTGTCTTAATCACCAGACCACATGGAAAACCTATCTTCACTTTGCAGGCATACCATTGGCAAGAAAAAAAACAACAGAGAATGGCTGATAAACCAGTGAAAACAGAGTTCATAAATCACTGTGGCTCTATCTGATTCTGTGTTTTTATGTTTGTTCTCTGCGGCAATATAAAAGAGTTATCAGGGTCCCAATAGTTCACAATTGCTTTTTGCCCTCTGGCACGTTCATAGATTTACAAAGAAATATGTGACAGAAAAAATAAAAAAACTGAGCATGTAGTGGAAACATAGGGGTGAATAGTGCACTCTGTATACTTCCGTGTGATACAGTATAGAGCGCATGAGGAAAACAGAGGCTTTAATGCAGCACCACTGCTGAGCAATAAGATGGGAAACTAAATGAAACAGTGGCTTGTGAGGTTGATGCTGTCGGATGCCTGCAGCAGCAGTCCTGCTGGGAAGGGAGAGATGTGGGCAGCAAACTCAGAAAAACATTCTCCTGAGCAGACTGCAGCTGACCAATTTACAAGCAGCATGAGTAACGCACAGTCACTTAGCCGGGCCGTTTGTTACCAGAATGGATGGACATTTTTTAATGAAGGTCGGAAACAAAGACACATGTTGGCTTGATTGGTCCTTCTCACATTCTGCCTGATGAGTTTATTTTCTTCTTCTACTGTCTTCAGCTCATTTATATGCTGTCAGTCTTTACCAGCATGTGTGAGTGTGTGTGCTCGCAAAAGCCAATCATGATGTTTTGTGTTGGTCTCATAAGCACTGAACACTCATTTCTCTCTGCTCGCTGCCTGAGGCAGAATTATAGCAGGATGCTTTCAAAGAACAAACCTTCCTCTCTCTTATTCCTCACAGAAACTCTCACCACTACTTCCAGCTTCTCTCTCTCGTGGACTTGCAGTATAGAGCAGGTTTGAGTGTTGGAGACGTACCAGGCAGATGTATCATGCCCTCATTTAGGCAAGCTTCAAAGGTCTGCTGTCGATGTTCAACATCTCTCTACAGTTTTGCCATTGCTCTCATTCCCCTGGTTTTCAAGAGGGAAAACAAACTGTTTCAGCAGAAACAACACTGAGAAACAGAGTGCACAAGTAATGTCTGTGTTGGTTTTATAATGCTGAGGAGAACCTTTCTGTTCTTGAAGTCTCAAAGAGGGTTTTGTCTGGATTCACAGCTCTGAGGTTAAAAAATAAACAATTGACCACATTACACACAGAAAAATATATCAGTGAAGAAAAGAGAGAGCAAACAAAGGTTTAAACATGACTGCAGTGAAAAGTAACAGCTGTGTCTGCAGAGCAACCGGAGCTGATGTAAGTTCTTACTGTGAATAACAGTTTTAGACACCGAGTCTGTAACCTCGGGCTGTGGTCAAGGACAGGTAACAAATGAAGACACCTAACCACACACATACACACACACACACACACACACACACACACACACACACACACACACACACACACACACACACACACACACACACACTCTCTCTCTCTCTCTCTCTCTCTCTCTCTCTCTCTCTCTCTCTCTCTCTCACTAAAGACAACTAATTATTTTCCTTTATTCATCTAATTTAAAGGGTTGTTCATCCCTATGTGACTGGCCAGAGACATCTTAACTACAACAGTTGTAATAATAAAAGAAATAATTGCAATTACAAAACACAAAAAGAACTGCTAGGTTTATTGATCTGATCCACAATTAGCTTTAGCAGTGTGCACTTAAGGATCACCACTGTGTCTGATTCTGAGGTAAGATACATTTTAACACTAAAAGGTCAACCTTTTTCTTGTGATTAATATTTTTATTATCTAAGGATTAAAAAAAAAAATTCAAAATCACATGGAATGCCTTGTTCTGAATAATGTATACACAGTGGGAACAGGAATGGCAATGCTTTAGGAATCATCACAGCCTCATCATAAACCCCTGCCCACCCCTAACCAACTGCCTGCATGTAGTTTGCACTGCACAAAGACCAAACGTCACGTCAGACAGCCTGCAAAGAGCAAAAGAAGCATTCACAGTAGAAGGAGGATGGGATGGCAGGAGGGGGGATGAGGGAAGGAGGGAGGAGGAGGAAGAGGAGGAGAAAAGAAGGAGCTTCTCAAATTTTATGTTTAACAACCTGTACCGGTCACTTTCCCCGCATTTGTCCCTGAACACACTGCTCAGCGGCTGGACCCTGGCCTGGTGCCGAAACCCCCTGCTGACTGCCTGTATTGTTCACTGCCCCCTTCTCCATCTTGTCCCCACTCTGTCCAGGGATGAAGAACGTATTCACCCATAAGTGGAACATTTTGTCCTTCTTCATCATCTTATTTTGTTTAGGAAAGAACTCCACTTTGATGTCTCCACAGACAGGCAAATCGAAAGACATGTGCTTTTCTTTGCGCCGCGTGTGAGCGGCTTTCAGCTGGTACACTGCAAACTGAGGATCCCAGTGCCAATTCCCATTTTTGAAGCCCTGGTTCTTCAGTAGTCAGCTGTAGTAGATGACATAGCAGCGCTGGCTCGGGATCGTTACTCCCTTCTTGTCACTTGTCATGACATCCATAAAAGTCTATCACTTCTTGGGCCTTCAGGAATTTGCGCGTATGGAGGAGGTAGGCGCAGATCATTACTCGGGTGTGGTCCTTCCTGGCCTTACAGCTGATGGCTGCCACGTGATTGTCATCCTAGCTGAGCCACTGGTCCAGGTCTTCACAAAATGGCTTAATTAGCTCCAACTGATGGCCCTGTCACACCATGACAATTTAGCTAGTGTTTTCCCAACATGTCAAAATGCCTCTAAAACACTGACATACGCTGAATTATTGTTGTGTTTTTTGCAATTTTGGGCATAAAGATACTTTAAAGTACTAACACTAAAGTACAACAAAATGATTGACATCCAGTGCTTAAGAAAACTGGTGAGACGTGTACTTTGGACTGAACAAATGTAAAGGTCTAATGTCAAATACAGTTTTAGTGTTTAATCAAAACAGAAGAAAATTAGCCCTAATGTTGCTTTACAATTTATCTGGGCTGATTATCAATTATTTTCTTACTTTTATATTCTACAATACATATTATTCCACTGCTCTCTGGGTAGCTCTTTGACTAAATCCAGTTTTTTGAGTTGAAAACTTAAAACATCCTGTAGAACTGAACCCAAATATTTTATCTAAAAAGTAAATAATAAGTAATCATATTTCAAGAGACTGATTTGTTCTCTAAGTACCCCATTTAACAGCCTGTCTGAAAAGCTCCCTATGGCTGCATGGCAGACACACAATAGAGGAGTGTTAAGAAAACAACGTGTGTGAATGGGTCGTTGTAATTCCTGCCCCAGGCGGTAGGGGCACTACTGAGTATGTTCTTAAACACTCACACACTCTCAGGTCCCTTCTTGGCAAAAGTTGTAAAAATTAACCAAAGTGGGTTTTGACATGATTTTAGTTTTTTTTTAGTTAATGTCCAAAAGGGGACCTCAAAAATGTCCCCTTTTGGACATGAAGTCCCCTGTTGGTGAATGTGTAAAGACGCCCGAGCTCACTGTCAGATAGGTCCAGGAGTACACACACACCCACACACACCAGACTCACTTGATTATGCCAATACCTTATAACGTGCAGATCCAGATAAGACTGCTCTGTCTGATAAAGACTCCAGAATCACAGTATAAATCGCAAATCAGCAGAGAAACGCACAGTCAGCATTAACATAATCAAGACAATCTCCTCTGAAGGATGTTGGACGAGGTGCTGGGTGTCCTCTGCTGCTTCCTGCTCCCTGTGAAAAGAACAAGGGAGCAGCAGGAGAGAGGAAACAGAAGCTCAAGTCATTGTTGCCAGAAGCTGAAACAAGATTACAGCAGGGGAGCTGGAGCAGTAAAAACTTCTGTTGCACAGAATGAGAGTAGCGTTGACTAAGACAGACCAAAAAGGAAGATTTGATTGAATTCAGTATGATGGAAATCATGTGGGGAACATGTCCTATCAGGTGTCTATGGAAACACTCCACCTACCCTCTCTCTGTTACTTTCCCCTCCTGTTCCTCCACTTCTATAATTGCTCTCTCATGCTGTGTCTGTCTGGACTGTTTGTTATTTGTTAGACTCTTTGTTCAGCAGACAATTTCCCTGATAGTTCAGTCTGTACTCTCTGTAGTCTCTGGAGCCGGCCTGTTGACTGTGGTCAATCTATCAGCTGTGTGTGTGTGCTGAAACAGAAACAGCCTTGTGAAAGCTTTTTCTATCCCCATTTCTTTAGCAGCAATACATGTGTGAAGTAAAAATGCTAACATGCAAAGACAACAATGTCATTCCATTGTGAAGACAGTGATGCAATTTTATTTAGGATTTAAGAAAATGTGTACATGTTACACGGGTGAAATATAGGCCGAATCAACTCCTTTTCCCCTCTGCTATGTCAGGGTTGAAGTAGAGAACTCAGATATTTTGAGGACACAGGTAGACACAGATGATCAGATTTGCAGAGGTACTACACAACTCAATAGACTTGTTGAATTGACTTTTTTTTAGCACAAGACTTATCATTTTTCACTATGCAGGAGAGAAGAATTCACTCTTGATGACATAATGTTGCGAAGTCGTGTCCTGAAGTTGTGTGCATGAAAGGCTTGGCTGTTGCTAGGTAGCCACAACATGGACACCAAAAGATCGATCATTATC
The DNA here is from genome assembly GCF_009762535.1 of Notolabrus celidotus. Lineage (NCBI taxonomy): Eukaryota > Metazoa > Chordata > Actinopteri > Labriformes > Labridae > Notolabrus > Notolabrus celidotus. The sequence goes on from NC_048284.1 coordinate 23,528,794, forward strand.
CTCCTTGTTTTCTATATGAAAATGCGAAGATTTGTATTCTTTGAATGTGCTGAAACCAAGCGGCAACCTCTGAGTCCAATGCAGAAGTGCTAAAATCTGCAGTTCATCGAGGATCCGCTTGAGGCTGGCTCCGGAAGTACCGGAAGTTGCATACACATGAACCGGAAAAAGACGATCTTTGCAGCAGAAATAAACATGTTTACAGCCTGGTACAAAAGACGAGTGTAGTCTGTATTGCTAATTTCTCGATCGGCACACTGTATGGGGGTGAATTTTTTTCTAACGTGACAATTTCGAAGATATTGAGATTACGAGTCTTCCAATGAGAGGCACAGCTGCCTGTGGGAACGCTGCAGCAATATGGCTAGGAGGCTCAAACTCCGCCTCTTTACGTCACACTGTCTCGACAGCAGCAATATGGCTGCCGCCAATTTGCCTCAAACAGCTCTGCAGAAACAGATGGGTTATGTCACGGATACTACGTCCATAATTTATACAGTCTATGGCTGAAACGCAGTGCAGAGGAACAAAAAATAGAAGAAAGTCTAGAATCTAGATTAACGGTTGCCATAGCTCCTTTTGGTCCCATACCCGGCTAACGTTAATCAAAACACGTTGTACATCTGTGCTCTTGCTAACTTTAGCCAACTTAGTTCCTCTAACCACAGATCCTGTCAGTTACAAAAAAATATACAATGTATTTATGTGAATCTGGATACCATGAGCTCCACCATTTCTGAAGACATCATCAGACACGTAACAACTTGTGAACTCAAAACTCTCAGAAAAATTCAACTTACGATGTCATGAATACGATAAGACGGGGGCTTTCATATGGTCTCTTCTCTTGAACACGAGCCCATTTTAAGGCATCATAAGTAACATCTGACGAATGTGAAGGCATTCAGATTTTCCCAACTCTGCAGTTGTCTTTTCTTAAGTCCTTCTAAACACCTTTCCTCAACCCCATGACACTTCCTATCAGGGTTGAAGAAAAGTGGTTAGGAAAAGGGGATAATTACTTGGACTTTCAACTGTTCCCTGGTTCATACATAATTTATGTGTGTGTGTGTATGTGTGTGTGTGTGTTTGTGTGTGTGTGTGTGTGTGTGTGTGTGTGTGTGTGTGTGTGTGTGTGTGTATTCGTGTATTCGTGTCTTCGTGTGTCTATGTATGGACCTGTATTTTTTTCCAAGGGGATGTATAGTTGAGATGAGGTAATGAGGTTTGAGTGTGTCTGGGTCACTCAACCCTTTTCTTACATTCCTCCTCTGCCAGCTGCTCTTCCAGCTTTCCAATGCCATTCAGCGTTCAGCACAAACACACAAACATTACATAATCCTGATTTTACTAACAGTGTTCCTGCAGTGAAAAGGCTCTACTGCCAGACGATAAGTATCTGGGCAACAGAGTTGACCCTTTAATGACAAGATCAACTTCTTGTCAGGGAGCATTTAAATTCAAACCCATTTTTGAATCAGTGTTTCTCTCTGATGCCTACTGCTCTGAGTGTTGCCTGTAGCAAGAAAACGCCAGATTTTGAGATAATGATTACTTTTTCTGTGAAGGATTTGGGCAGATCTTTGAGTTTCCATGTAATGCCAACATGTTAAGTGGGGTAATTTACCATCAAACAGAGACAACACATCCTCAGAGTGGACATCCCCAGTGTGTATGACACTGCCAAAGAGTTCAACTGTGGTTGCTGGCACTCAGCTTACCTCTCATAGGTGTTCATTGAAGATCCATGTGTTGCTTTGTGAGTGTAGGACTGGAGGATACCTGCCAAGCCTTGTTCACACCTCTGGAAACATAAACCCTCCCTTCAGACACTGGGGCTTCTGCTGAATGGAACAGCTTAGGAAGAGGGGAGACTGTCTCGAGCTGGTTGTGATCGTCTTGTACCTGGAGTGAACAAAAGAAAAAAAAAAGTTGGATTATTTACATCTATGTAGTTTGACTCTACATGAATTAGAACTGGAAAATCACAGAAACAGACTCAAGAGGGGTGTAGGCCATGTTAAAAAAAATGTGTAAATGATAAGTGAAGTCATAACTCCACTTTAATTATACAAATAAGACAATAATTTGAACAACTCACAAAACCTTAAATGATTCTTTAACAATTTCAAAACTTTCCAATCAGTCATTCCATCTGACTTTAAGTCCCCACTGTGCTGAATTCACAGTTTTGGTTTTGTCTGCATGGTTGACAGATATAATTAGAAGAATGCCTACACCACCAGAGAAGAGGAAAAATAACAACCCTTATGTACAATGACGGCAATTAAAGCAATTACACAAAGCAACGTTTGGGGCTTCGACCTATTAGATTCTAGGGTTGGGCTGTGCATCAGCACCAAGCTTTAGACCTTTCTCTCAGAACTGTCTTTGGCACAGACTTCAACACAGAGCCAAAAACCCAGCTGACCCAGACCAGCAAGAGTTAAGTGGACACGGGGATTGTGTACTTGCGGACTGTGCTTTAATGTGTATATTTCTTGACTTTTTATTTCTGTTTGGTGTATCTATTTATGTTTAATGCCCCCCGGCTCCATCAGTGCGGTGTGTTGCCAGTGTAATCCCATGTCCACAGGCCACTGATCAAAGCAGCCGACAGACTTCAAGCTGGAGAAGAGCTCATTAGAAGAATGAAAAACTGATTCTGGATCTGTGATTAAAACACACAGCTATTCGGACAAAAGCAAGTTGTTTTGATCAAGGTTGTCTCTTTGTCATAAAAGATAAATACATTCAAAACTAAAGATGATGTTCCTCAAAATGACACCTGGAGGTGCTGGTGGTGGTATCCAGCTCACTGTGAGGAGCCTTCTGGATAAAGTCAGAGAGGACACTGGTGGATTAGCCTTTGGGAACTTTATCTTTGGGGGTCTGATGAGGTTTTAGGATTTACCTGCTGAGGAGAAAAGTTTAAATCGACAGCAGTCAGAGAGACTGATGACACAGAACACACTGCTGGAAAGGTACACTTGTAACACTCAGAAGAGCCAATTAACCCTGTTTAAACAAGGACACACACTTTCACACAATCACACGAGCATCAGGTTAAGAAGTGATTTCCTGTTGAGGAAGAAGGACAAACACGTGTTGCAGTCCATAGCATTGGTAATTACCTCTCTGACCACCTAGATAGGTTCATAGATTTAAGGATCAAACACCTCTGAGTGAAGCTGATTAAAGGATCAACAAAAGGCCAACAGGACGACTTAAAACAGCTGCACGGAGCTTGTTGTCCTCAACTACAGTACCATGCGGCTGAGAATTCTGGGGCCCAATGTCTCCACTACGAACCTTTATCCCCCATCCAATCCAGCTTCAAACTATATCTGATCAACATTTAAATAGATCTACACAGTAAAACCGACACAGACTTATAAAAAACATGCTGCTCTTTCATTTGCTCTTCATTTGAGCCAACTGTTTGACTGAATGTGCAGAGCTCACAGGTTCAGTTGAGGGTTGCTGAATCTACACACTCCCATCAGCTTTAAGCTGCTACAATCTTCTTGGCTCACTCCTCTTCTCCTTCTCCTTCTCCTTGACCTTTGGTTTTCATATATCAGTCTTTCATTGCAGGGTCTGAGAAACCTGCGGCTGCCAGCAACAGGAGTCTTCAACACTACTTACTAACATCTTTGCCTTTTTATTATTTTCTACCGTCTCAAAGAGAGAGATCTGTTGAGCATGCAGCTGAAATTGAGTTTAGGACCTCAATCTCAAACTTTTTGGGCTGCAAAAATGACAGTGTGTCTTTAAAACGCATCAGCATTCAGAAACTGAGAATTCATGTTTGAGCTGAGAATGTTTGGATGGACCTTTGTCCTCACACAACCAGCCAGAAGGTAGACCAACTCAAAAATAAGCCATGGCCTCTTCATTTCATAAATGCAATGGGACATCTTTCCCACCACTTGTGTCCTTTGGAAGGGAACCTTTCTCTGGATGACAGGCATCCTTTCATGCATGCCAACCATGGACATTGAGTACCTGTATTAAGGAAGTGGCCCAAAGTAGAGCTTTGACTGTGTTGAATTGGAGGAAACCATCTGCTGGAATCTCCTTCTCTTTGCAGTGTCTTTATCGTGGTAAAGTTAATGGCATTCCCAAGACGTGTTAAGAGGAAGATGGAGGCATAGGCATCAAAGAAATCCATTCAGTGCTTTCCCCTTAATTTGCAGCTCCGCCCTAGGGTGTTTGGCAATTTAAAAGCCTGAAATAAGACAACTTTATTATCTATTTGTTATTGAGAGACTAAATGTAATGGATAGTCAGGCATAACCAATACATGTTCAAGTGTATGATCCTGAAAACAACCAATGAAAGTAGAGGTCCCTCTCTTAACAGACACCTACATATAGTATCTGTACTGTATCCCAAAAGGTAATTTTGGTTCAAAACGCCATATAACGTGGTCTTTGCAAACTTCTCCTCTCCCCCCCAGACTCGTCAGCCAAACAGCTCAACATCCTTAATGAGAAAAGCTAGTTGCTTTACTCTGTGTCATGTTGCTAACAGTCTTCATGCAGTATTAACTTGCAAGAGAGCTCAGAGGATGCACAAACCTGATTATTGTACTTAATAAATAAAACAAAACTATCTGTGATTGACACATAATTAGACCCCCTTGAATTATTCAATATCTGCAATCATATCGAGTTTATGAAAGGAATAACATGCAGGAAAGAGTAGGCAGAGGATACCTGATTACGAGTTAAAAGTAGACTGCTCCAATTCCCAAAAATCTGTCAGTCATTAATGAGGAGAGCGGAGGCAGGAATGAGCACTCACTTCTTTGAGAGTTGATTTGAACCTCCAGCTGTTTTATACAAAGGCTGCATCCAACTAGCTTTGAGATGGCTCTGAGTGATGTAGTGAATCCAACCAGAGATAAGGTCTTAAAACTATTGATATCTAGCCAGGGAAGTTCAGTCTTAAGTATTGTTCAGTCTCTTTTTATTCCATCTTCAGTTTCACGTTTTTTTTGTAATTTAGTTTCTTATGTTATTTGCACTTTTCCCTCTTCTTTTCTAAGAGAGACATCAAGGTCTCTTTCCATCTGCTGGTGCAGCCTGTGTGGACCCTGGGCCAGCAAATCACTGCATATAGTTCCAACCCAGTGCAATCAGTTTGAAGCCACCTGCCTAGAGCTGTAAGTATAAATGGACAACCTGAGAAATAACTTTTCGACTGTGGTTTCTGTGAAAAAGGGTGAACAAATTCAACTTTTACTGAAAATTGATCCCTTTCATAGTTTAGTTCTTCTATTTTACCATCTCATCATTCAATCTATAATCTCCAAGTCATTTAAATGTAATGCCATTTTTATTGTTTCATTAATTCACCATTTATTGATGTTTTCATCGTAACCATTAACACTGCTCATAGATTCACCTGTTATTTCATTATTAGTTTGTATATACTCACAGAGAGCCAAGTCCTTTGAGTAATTCTATCAAGGGTTGAACAGATCCCTGATTGAGGATACTCTAACTTTGGTAATGAGATTGATTACTAATAAACATTAAGTTGTTTAATTTCCTCCTTAGAAGGAGGTGGTGCCTCATTTTCTACTCTAAGTATGTTATGAAATATTAACTTTATAACCTATCAACTTAGAAACATTACACTGAAGACCTAGTTGTGAATGTTAGTGAATGTCACAGTTAGGAGCATGAAATCTTCAGTGAGATTTGTGGGGAGATGGAGGAGTGATGGAGGCAGGGAAGACGAAATTCTGAGTCAAGTTGCTGGAAGGTGAGGAGCCCTGACTGAAGCAGGGGGGTGTGCGCAGGCATAACAATCATCTCAAGTTTGTGTGTACACGGAGGCATAGACACGTACATAAACTGAAAGAACAAGAAGTACAGGGAGCACATGGAAATGAAGTCTGAAATAGATTTTGAGTGTGTAAACAATCTCTACATCAATTGTTTCATGAGCAGATCAAATTGATTTCTGGCAGTCGCATTCATGCTGATCCCTGGCCTTCAGCTACAGTCCCCAGTAGCCATCTGAACTACAAACAAAGCAACCATTCACACACTGACTAATGATTTCTGAATATTATTAGCTCTCTGTATTACAAACTACTCATGAGACCTGTGCTTCATCCCTGTTTGGCAGTGACAAAAAAAAAAGTTTGAGTAATAGCTTCCTTATCTCCTCTGTTCAGAGTTTACTCCTGCTGGACTGGCTGCCTCCCTGCTGGAGTCTCGACTATCTATCTGAGTCTCACAGAGACACACCTGTTGTACCTGGTGGTTAGATACAATACAAAGGAACAGCAGGTACTAAGGTTCATTAACCAATGTGACTGCATTGTTTGTAGTTGGATTTGTTATGCCTCCAGAAAAGAACTGAGAGGATCCTATTCATCTTCAACAGTGATGAGGTTTATATCAGGATTTCAAGTGTGACTGATGAAAAGTTTAAGGTCTTCAAAATTTCAAATATGGAATTTAGAGGTCAAGTAGTGCTGCAAAGTATGTAGAGGCAAAAATCAGGCACTTATGTGTGGGAGCAGGAGCATTGAAAGGTATTATATATTTATAAAAAAGGTTTTTCAACTAGAATGCTGTTCAAAACTTAAGCTTAAATATGGGCGGGACAGTGTTTTAAGTAGTAGTTTTAAGCAAATAATTTTTTTTTAGGTGAAATATCTGCATTTTTGTGCTTAGGTGCTGGGCTTTGAAAAAAAAAAAGAAATAAAAAAAGAACATTAACTTCTGAGTCTTATAAGGTAAACTGCTCTTAATCTGTCACACTCCTCCATGAGCTGTTGAGACGTCAACTCAGGAAGGGAGGCTCCAGAGTCTTAGGCTGTTTCCGAAATCGCCTACTATACTAGCAGTACGTACTGATATGTCCAAAATTCAGTATGTAGTAAGTAGTATGTGAACAAGAGCAAAATCTGCAGTAAGCCAAAACTCCCCAGATGTCTACTGATACGGGAAAATATCTCAGTATGCATCGGACCAGTCTGCCTCGCGTACTGTTTCCCATAATGCACAGCGCTTGTTCTGCTTTTTCTTTTTCCTCATTTTTTGACGGGAGGACATCTGTTTTTGGGTGCTGTGAAAGTTATCAAGTTACATATAAACCATTTCCTAACTTTTTCAATCATAAATGGATGCTAAATAAGCATTTTATTTATCGGCTTCGCCGTTGTTTACTTCCGCTTTCCGAAACCGGAAATCCAGCGAAGTCTGGCTCAGCATGCTGCATGACAGATCGAACAGAACAGTCATACTACATACTAAATTCAAACGCAGTATGTAGTAGGCAATACCTACTGCCTACTACATTAGTAAGTAGTATGTAGCAGGCCGTTTCGGAAACAGCCTTACTTTCATGTGACAATGTTTTGCCAAGTTGCCCAACCTTGATTCACAGCTGTATTGAACATGGTTGGAAGGTAATACTTCAAGTTTGGGGAAATTGTTTTTTGTAACATTATTCAGACAGGTATATACTGTATTTTATAGTTCATGACAAAGAAAACTGTTTATAAGGCCTTCTACCTAATGCCTTGAAATGACAACAGAGGCAAATTGCACAGATGTAATGATGGGTTGGAGAGGAACTCACCTTTGTTTTGAAAGGATTTTTTTTTTAAGTGGCACACTTTTTGAACAAATAAACTAACAATAAAGTCAAGTCCTACATAATGTGAGTTTAGCAGACTTAACAAAGAGAAGATGTTCTTTTTCACTGATGGCATAGTGTGACATCTTTTTGTTAACAACACGTTCATTATTAATTCCCTCCTCCCAACCCAATCTCTAGAGGGAAGTATTTTTGCAGTTTCTGGCTTTACCTGTCTCTATCCTTAACAGCACCTTTGTTTTTGTCAGTAAAAGCTCTCACCAAGCCTTGCATTTATTAGAGTCAAACATTTTGTTCCCCTTTAAATTGCATGCAGCTCACACAGCCAGTGTGCTCCTGCTGAATGGTCTACAATTCATCAACAAAGAATCCGCTCAAGGCTTTAGCCGCAGGTCAACACATCCTGTCTTGGGAAAAAGGTAGAATATTCAAATAACACATTTTAGATGGAAATCTGTAATGACGAATAATGCATTTGTAATCATTATCAAGAAAAATAACAACCAAACATCACAATAGAACACATCAGCTTGATAAAAAAAAAACATCATGTATTAATTATCCCGTCTGTGGCCTATTTAAAAGCACATCACCTTCAGTCTGTTCATGCATTCAATTTTAAGAATCATGGGACTTTTAAGCATTTGACTCAATCCTGACTCTTGCTCCAAGTTGCTATTTGTGAAAAAGACAAAATGACAGCCTAGGTTGCTTAGAAACAGGCCCTTTGACTTCTACCACAATTTATCGGAACAGCAAGCGAGAGCTGTCAGCTTGACCCTGACCTCATTTTAAAAATGGTTTACTTTGCCGGAGCACCGAGCATTTTCCTCCTAAGTATTCAGAGTTCAACTATTTTTTTCTGTGTGTGGGTTAATTCTCTCTTTTGTTTGTGAAGCACTATGAGTATAATAGCAAGCAGAGGAGGCTCAAGCAGTACCTGGAGAGGGAAAGAATGTTTAAGACTTCAGGGCTGAACAGGGGAACACATACAAACCCATCACATGGTAAAATCGCAGGTATCTTAGGAGCCCTGAATGCCCTTGAAACACCAGCAGCCCTCAGACACAGGAATCACATGTATCCATGTATCCATTACAGGGCAAATACTCCATCTACCCCGTCGTAACGACACTGTGTGGAAACATTAAGGGGAAATATCAAATTAGCCTGTTTCATTTGGAGGACTGTAATGCTTTGTGAAAGCTTTGGAGATCAATTGAGCTGCCAGGTAATGAGCGGCCTGCTCTAATATACCCAGTAATGTTCTTTTGATTGCTTTGGTTCATCTCGCTCTGCCGTGCAGGAAGAGGAAGCTGCTCTGCTGAAACTCACTCCTCAGCCCAGGTTAGACGAGAAATGAGGAATGAGGAGCAGAATTATGATAAAAGTCAAGAGGTATAAATCAGACCGTTGAGTCTGAACAATACCTGTTCATGTTTAATGTTTTTAAGTCTCTAGCAGTTAGTGTACTCCATGAGCCCTTGTCTTAATCCTAGTCTTAGGCTGGAGAGTCCATTGACAAATGACATGACCTAATTGAACAGGCCACAGAGGACGACCTTCACATAAGTGCTGGCAAAGAGTCAATGCTGAAATGGGTGGAATCAGACACAGACTCCACTCTGCTCTCGGGACGAAAATCCCCTCACTCTTTTTCATATCTTTTGCAAGATGCTGCACTGAACCACCTGCTTCATTCTGCACAGCATGGTCTAACTTTCTGCAGAGCCACACATTCTGCACAATGAGTTCAAATCTAGATCTGAAAACCATGTCAGTCACCAGCTGGGAGCTGCTGGAAGTGTGTGTTGTTTGGAGGCTGGCTGCTGTTGAAGTTGTGTGAGTCTCACCTCTCCACATGGTCCAGGTTCCCTGATACTCGCAGTCCTCCAATGGTGTACAGCTTTCCATCATACACCAGGCTGTTGTGTTTGAAGCTAGACACTGTCATCCGGGACCCCAGAGTCCAGTTATCCAGCAGAGACTTGTAGCACCAAACGTCAGCCACCATCACACCACTCTCTGTGCCACCTGGAATATAGAATTAGGGATATGATATTTGCTTTGCAGGGTCACAGCAAGGGTGTTTTTGTACAAACATTATTAAAAAGTGAGAGACATGGACAACTTTTAATTAACAGAAAGTTGTTTGCTGCCATGTTGACAGGTCAATAGGGCAACCATCTACACTGTGTTTGTGTCAACTCTCTGTTAGGTGTGTAGTTTGACATGTAACACCAGCAGTGACTCAGTGACCCTGCTCTCTCAGTCTCAGGCTAGAACACCTCTGATTTCTCCTCTGGCTGTCTGACTCCCAGTGAGCACATGCAGACCTGTTCCAATGCTCAAACACATTTCAAATACATTTATATAAAAGAGAGAGAGGAGAGGTACCTGCAGGACAAATCTTGCTGCATTTTCTTAGTGCGATGTCAAGGTCTGAGCACTGAGCAGGATTTTGGCACAAATGGACCGTGGAGGGAGAAATTCAGTCTATTTCTGGAGAAACAACTTAAAGGTGTCTCATAGAGTCACAGAGTGCACAGTGTGTAGCTATGGAACTAAATAAACTGAACACTGCAGTGATTGTAAAACCAGAGAGAAGGAAGTCAAGTTCAGAAAAATGTTCCACACAAAGTAAACAGAAACATATTTCTTTAAGGAACTCTTTGAAAAGAAGGACATCAAAGTTATTCTCAGCAGCATCAACACATTTTTAGAGTAAGAGACGAGAAACCTCTGAAATGTCAATCCTTTAAAAACTGTTTCAGTGCAGTTTGATAAATCGACACATTCACTGTACTCCTGCTCTGTGTCACTAAATGCTGTGACAGGAAAGCTACAATTGTCCAGCAGTACATTCAGCTCACTTGACAGGTAGATGTTGTCTCCAGCTGAGATGCCCAGCGGGTACCACTTACTGTTCTGAGGGTACCCGAACGCCCTCCCACCAGAACTATCACCTCTACACCTACAGGAAAAAGGTAGAGGAGGAGGAGGAGGAGGAGGAGGATGATTGGGGCTGACGAAGAAATAAAGAGATTAGAGAAAGGAGAAAGGAGGCAATTAGGGAAGATTTCCACAAGCATGTAAGAGCTGAGACTGAAGCAATGTTTTTTTCAGACCCTATACTGCAACAATAACTCACAAGTTTAGAGTTTTGAAGCACAGTTCCTGACATTTTAGTTTTCCTATGCTTCTAAAAGCAGGATGAACATTTTTATATATAAAATAATGCCATCCTCAAAGAAAAATTTTTGAAGCTTTAATTTTCTGTCAAGATCCTTGGTATGCACCTGATCACTGATTAACTCATACAGCCACAGGTTACAAGTCTGCTGGTTTGAATCCCGACTGGCCTTGGTTTTCTCTGAGTCAATAAACTTGTCTTGAAATGTAAATCAAAATGTTTAACAGGAAAGTGTAACTTTATTACAGAGAGTGATGCAGTTGCCTTTAGTTTGGATGCTGTCCATCTTTCTTATTCTCTCTTCCAACAAATAATACTAACATTAACACAGTCCCTTGTCCACTCGCTCACTGTGAAACATACACTGTTTGGGGATTAGAGTCCAACAAAATCAACAAATGAGGATCAATTAGAGTACATGTGTTTGTAAAGTTGTGTCTTGTCTGTCATAGACAAACACTCTGAGAACCTTGCGTGATTAAGAGGATACTTAAGACGCATTCAATACTAATCCTTGTTACTCTTCACCTGAACTGCACTCTCAAACACAAACACACACAGAGCTGCTGGATTAAGACACCAGTGATCCAAAACACACAAACAGGTTGGTAGGATGCCACATGTGTGTCTCAGGTCCTCTCAGTCTTCAGGCTGAAGAGAGCGGACAAGTAAACGAGCCACCTGACAGAAATGAGCTGTGTGTTTGTAAGCAGCAGGTGAGCAGAAGAAGGAGAGGAGGAGGAGGAAGATAGGTGGGAGGAGATAGAGACAAGGAAGGAAGAGAAAGCTAATCTTTAAACACTTGAAACAGGCAAAACACTGGTTTATCTGCTTCGATTGATACTTCTCCACACAGTGTATTTCAGGAGAGAGAGAGAGAAAGAGAGAGAGAGAGAGAGAGAGAGAGAGAGAGAGAGAGAGAGAGAGAGAGAGAGAGAGAGTCTGTCTTAGTTTTGTGCTATATTTTGAGTGACAAAAAAGTGTCCTCTCTTATTGACTTGAGCTTCCGTTTTCTTTTAAAGCTGGTAAAAAAAAGACATCTGTTCTTCAGGAAGGGAAAAAAAGGGAAAAAGAGAAAAACACGAAAACTACAATAGACTTTTGAGAATATGAGTAAACAGACAGAGAAGTGAGCACATCCTTAGAAACACTGTGGACACAGCTCAGACTGAGTGCACAGCTTAAAGTTGGCTGGCTTCTTCTTCTGCTTGGTGAAACTTTATTGTATGTGTTCCTCTGCATAAGGCAGAAAAAAAAGTGATAGCTAAAGGAAAACCTGTGGCAGATGACGGTCTGTTTCACAGCTAAATAAAGGTATATCATGACAAAATGTTGAAGGGGTAGAAGTTGTGCCAACGCTGCCCTTTCTGGCAGCGAGTTAAAGGGCTGTTTGAGTTTTGAGGGATACTAAAAAGGACTAAAGATGAATCCATTCTCATCATGAGCCCGTTATCACAGTTCCATGGCATCCCACCCATGACTGTGAGCCTCAAACAACCCCGAGACCTCCCACAGACCTTGGGTACACAGCTAATAAATGTGACTGTAGTTTTATAGGCCAGTCACAGATACAGCGACCGCTCTTTGAGAGCGAAATAAAAAGTAAAAAGCTTTTGTCTTCTCTCTCATGAGCCTCCAACCAAACTTTTACACACATTAAGTATATAGACTTTGTTCTGCTATGGTTCTTCTTCATGATAATCGTTTACGTCACAGCCACTTTGGGATTTTACTTTTTCTGTGTGCACATCAATAAATAATCTGATGTTTAAAGTTAATTTGTATTATCTCCTTTTTTTAAAAAAAATATTTTACCGTGGAGCACTTTGTGATCTCTGCTCCCCCCCAGAAAACTGCATCAAGCCCTCGTTGTTTAATTGGACCAACTTAAGCCATTCTTTATCTGTTCACATGCAGGTCTTTAATACCACCTAGTGCACATGTACAGGTTGTTCTCAGCACTTTCCGCTCGGACAGACACGTCAGAGAGAGTTCACATCTGGACTATGAGGCTGCTGTGCGGCTCTGACCCCTAAAGCCCTGAACATTCACAAAATAATACAACCCAACACCGGCCTGTCAGAACGCAACAACACAGGAGAGCTGCACTGCTGGCAGGGTGAGTGGGTGTGTGTGTGTGTGTGTGTTTGTGTGTGTGTGTTGGGTTTTAACTCAGGAATGAAGCCTCACAGGGACGACTGTCAGTCAGTCGAAGGTTTGATGAGAGTTTGGTGGAGGGATGAAGGGATGGAGGGATGGAGGGATGGAGGATGGAAGGATGGAGAGGGGAGGGGAGAGGTTGGGGATAAGAGGATAACCAAGTCTTGACAGCTCTTGTTTTTATTCTGACAGAGTTTATACCCTGGGCAGTTTGGGCAGAAAATGTTTCCGTCTCCTGGTTCTTACTGACCTTTGGTTACATTTTTAACTTCTCAGGAAACAACCGCCTTCTTAAAGTAAACATCCAACCAAGTACATCAACTCTTATATAGATGCTTCTGTGTATATTGTCTTTTCTGGCTAATGTGCAACTGCAATGAAAGTGCCTTATCTATAACTCTATGCTAATTGATATTACCCCAATTCATTTAAAATGTATTCTTAAGACACTTCACAGGTTTCTTACACCAAATAGGAAAGACCATGTGGTAAACATACTCACACATATGGAAATATACACACACAGGTACAGTTGCGTCAGATGAAGAGAGGCTGATGGTTCATGAGGTGATGAAGACATAATGGAGATGTGCTGTTATTCTTCCCTGCTGACACACTCGCTCTGGTCTTCTCTTGTTATTTGTTTCCCTGCTCTCTGGCCCCTGCTGTAACCCTGCTTTATTTACTCCTCACCTTTTTTTTACCCTGCGGCTAACAACTACCTCTTTGTCTCTGTCTCGCTCTTTCCCAACTTAAGTCAGACTGCAGTTGATCCCTCTGTTCAAATCAAACCCAGAAGTCTTTCCTATTGTTCCATTACAATCTTCTCGGTCACTGTATCCTTCTCTTTCACCTCATGCACTTTTCAGTCTCTTTCAGTCTATTGGTACACTTCTTTGACCAGCCGTACTTTGTGGCAGGTACAGTCAAAAAGAGATGTGTGAGTGGGGTTAGGCAAAACTGTACCGACACACACTCTGACACCTGGTAGTTACTCTGCTTGGTTGAATAAGTCTAAAAGTGTCTTTCTCAGCAGCATGTCATGTACATGTCCTCCCAGCATTTGTTGTCTTAAGTGTTTTTACAACAACAAATACTATCTACAAATTTGTTCACAACCTGTTTTTTTCGCAATTTGTTCCCTGTGAGACCTGTTCAGGGTTTGTTTGTCAGATTTCTGCAGGGTAACTGGGCCAGTGTCACTGGAGAGACATGTTCCTTTTTACATTTTTGAAATGATGTTTCAATGCTGGGAGTAGTGCACTCTGAATTTATTTCCACCTCCATGTACTGCATAGAAACAGTCACACGAGAAGGATACCTCAAAACCAGAGCAGATCGAAACACAGCAAAAATAAATTAAGTCAATCTTTACATTGACTTCAGATGAAAGATCAACCTTCAAAGTCAGTCAAGTCCCATCCATCCATCATGAATTGACAACATAGGCCCACGTGCATGCATAATCTATGGAACCAAACCTGCACCATTGTCACTTGCAGTGATACAGATCTAACCAGGTTCACTGTCTGCTGAATACTGATGAGGCTGAAGAAGACTTTAAGCCTTGCAGCAGGTACAGCAGGTCAAAGAGCTGAGGATGATCCATGCTCCTGTAAAAGCTGTTCGCTCTGGGTCTGAGCATGAACTGCAGCTCAGGAACAGAGTCAAATTTTTTAATACACTCTTTCCTTCCTTGCCCTCTCTCTGTCTCCTCCTCTGCAGCTCAGACCAACAGTGGTCACTTGTCAAAAGGTCAAGTGTAAAGATCCGGAAATTTTGGCTGCAGCCCCTTCATATTATCAGACCAGATGTTCTGTCATGGTTTTACCTCCCCCACATCACACCTACAGTATGTAGGGATATAGATGTATTTGCTTGCACCAGATTTCTCTGATAAGCTTCAGGAAAATCAAAAAGTCACATTACAATTATCTAGTGAAAAGCTTCATCTCTCTACCTCTCCCTCCAGCTCGCAACAGGATCTGTTTCTTTCTCTTTCTCTAAAAATGTAATTTCAGATTCCAGAAATCAAGTCAAACCTGCTGAGGGGCGATATCATATAAAGTGGTTCAAACATTTCTGCCATGTTAGCATGCATGCTGCTTTTCCAGGTTTGAGAGGTGAAACAATAATTATTCTATCAACCACCATCACCTCCGTGCTTAGCATTGAGAGTTTGCAGCCAGGGTATCATGACAAATATAGTTATTCAAAGAGATATCCTCAGAATTTGTGAGGAAAGTTGAGGATACATAGAGATGAACAGTGAGATAGAGCATTCATCAGCCTCTATTATCATATGATCTCTAAAGCTCCTCACAATCTTGGTCTGCTTTCTTCTTTGTGGTGCAGCTGCTCTCTGAGGAGCTGCAGCCTTCCTTAAGTGTGAAAAGTATAATGAATGTCACACCTGCGGGCTATGGACCTCACTGAACAGGAAGAGAAGAGTAACAATGAGCTGAGTCAGACCTCTGTTTCTCCTCGTCATTACAGCTCATTTGTCTGAGTGCTATTCCACTTGGCTGGGTTGAGTTAACAGTTTGCTCTGGCGCTCTCCACCCTCCGAGCTGAGCACAGAGTGACATGTGGAGAGAAGGAAATGGGAACACAATGTATGGTTTTTGCTCTTTTAGCTCAACATTGCCAATTAGATGGAACAAAGCAGAGTGCATCTTGGGAGTTAGTTTGCGTCAACTCTCAGCTCCACTAGCTTTTTAATCCTCTGATCCCCACAAAGTCTTGTGAAATCTAATCAGATTCACATCCACAATCTTATTAAACAATTAGCTGCTAATGGATACACATACAGAACAAAAAACACAGAGACTCACAGAGACTCAAAGTTATCACTTCAACCATGACACTTCTGTCCAATTGAGGAAACAAGACACTTTTAAACATAGACATCAAGAAAAGTTTGAAAAGTTCAACACTACAACATTAAACTATACATTTAAGACTGAAATAAAGAAAATATGCCAGAACTTAGAGCACGTAATTTGTAAAATGTGAAAACATTCAAACTCGGCTAATGTATCGTCTTTTTTAAAAACTTAATAACAGTGTTCTCATTAATCTAATACTATTAATGTTCTACTGATGAATGTTAAGGGACCACCTGGGAGTATTGCCATCATTTAATTAACAGACTTTGGTCTAAATGTGGAAGAGTGATAATTAAAACCCTGGCTCACAAGAGCAAGTTAAATTCAAGGCTGAAAGAGTGTGAGCACACTCAAATTGTCATTTTCAGAAACACTGAATGTATGAGGCACCTTTATAAAATGTCAAAACACACACACACACATAAACACACACACACACAAACACACACAAACACGCACAAACACAAACATGCATGCACACGCTATACTACACTCACATATACACATAACTCTCCAGCTTAGATTGACTGCTCTCAGCAGAAATGCTTCACAGACCGCAGTTTTTCTTTCTTTTTCTGCTCAACAGACTTATCAACCCAGCTCAGGTGGTGCCTCATTTGCTCGTGCACATTTAAAAATACACACACAAAAAAAACACATCCACATACTTTGTTACTGAGTACACAAGTGGATACATACATGAGGAATAAACTAAAGTAAATGTGTGCCCCTACTACTCTGATCCCTCTGACCTCTCCTCCTGTTCTCCGAGTCTGCTCATTTTCTCATCCTGTGTCAAACACAATTCCCCACTTGAAATCTGATTCTATTCACGTTCTTATCTTCTCCCTGTCCTATATGAACATGTGTGAGTCACAACATCTATGCTGCTATCCCAGGGACCAAGCTCCCTGCTGTGCAGAGCTCACCCTGTCCATGAAGCAGATGGCTGATCAAGACATGCATAAACAATTAGATGATGGAAGGTCAGTTCTACTTGTCCAAGTAATTCAACACACAGTAGGAAGTTTGTCCCAAATATTCAGTTATGAGAATAACTTCAGCTATAGTGAAGGTCAAAACATGATGAGAAGCTCTGACATACATTTCTCAATCACTGAGCCCTCAGAGTTTAATGCATCATGAATGTATTCATCCCAGCAGCATGTATATAATTCTGTTGTACAAAGCCACAAGCTGCTACGAATCAACACACACTCTAGTCTGCATAGTGATGCCACGGGAGGCAGGAGACATTCAGCCAAACACTGAAAATAGGCTGTGTCAGAATATGCCTGAAGGAAGAGCTGAGAACAAAAAGGAACTACTGGGTCAAGGATGCATTAAACTCTATCTTTTCTTGAGAGAGAATGTGGATGGATTGACTGTGACTAACTGTTCTGGGTCAAATACATGAGCAGATAGCATCACCTCCACCTTGTTCTTATGTCATTCAGGCTGCACATCCGTTTATTAGTGCATGTGTATGAGTGTACCAGCAGATAGCCTCGGCTTTGAGTGCTGGGCATCTGCAGCTCTTTGTTATCCACCAAGTTGATGCAGATAGGAATGGTGGATGAAGGGAATACACACCACCACCAGAAGCTTGGACACATTCTGAGAAAACAGACATCAGAGGTCACATTACATTAGTGATAATGAAACAACATGACAGTCATTAAAACAGTCTCAGATAGTTTTATATGAACAAAATGTAAACAAATTTCAGAGGATAAGACACACAGAACAGATGGATTTATACCAAAACTTTTTATTCTCTTTATTTTCTGTACGGTTCCTTGTTTGATAAGCCACCATGTTTGATAAAAGTAAGAGTGAGGCCATTACATCACTTGCTATCAATGTTGGGATCTCAAAGCTTCAGGTCAACATCCTGCTTGTGTGAGAGTCATATTTCTAGATATGTGCAGAATGTATGCTGTGGCACAGGTGAGAAAACAGCACAATATCTTTCACAGGTTTTCGAGGTCACTCTTGTAAATTTTAATTTGAAACTCTAACAACTCCAGCAAAATGTGTTACATTTGGGCATTTAGTTACACTATGAAAGCTGAGAGCAAGACAGCAGAGGTGTATCTTACCGTTTCCACCTCCTGCTTCTGCATTTTCCTCTTTCCATATTAAATCTTTCCACAGACAGATGATGTGTTTCTGCAGCTTGGTTAACACCCAGTCCTGGTTCATCACAACTCATTCCAGTAAACAGAAGCGCAATGCTGCAAGTACCATCAGCCAAAGGTTTTTGGATTAAAAGAAATAAAAAGATCAACATAACTACGACTTATAATGCACATAGTTTACTCAACAATGTTCCTATGAGTCTAGGACTTGAGTATTATTGATTAATTGAATAATCATCACTTATGAATAATACTCTGCATGCTTTATTCTTTTGTTGCAGGTCCATACATTTGAGTATCCTGCAATATGTAAACTGCAAAGGTGTTCCACTCACTGATTCTGGAGGATTGACCCTGCTGACCCTTCAGCTCAAAGTGCCTGAGTCACACAGGGGGAGAGCAACAAACGGCAGACTCAAAGAAACACATTATTCAGAGGAAACCACACGATAATCTGACACTCAGCTGAAGCATCACCATCTCCAACCTGAGGCCCTTTTACACCAGCATGTGTCTAATACTTGTTTGAGACCAATGTCCTGAGACAAGAGGAGGGAATATGGGAGCAGAGGAAGAGACAGAAAAGTGAAGCAGAAAAGAGGGGGGCTAGAGACAAAAGAGAACCAAGGAGAAGGAAATATGGCATTAATTTAAACGAAAAGAAGTGAAACAAGCAGGAGGGAGAAAAGATGTGAATGCCCCACTGCAGCCTCTGCTGACAACATTTTCCCCTCTGCTTGCGGCTAAACACTGTCCTGCAGATGGGACTGTCTGTTTTCCTCCTCCATGAATTCAGCTTTTTTAACAGTTTATTAAACAAACTGCTTAATACCAACATAGTACATTCTGGCAGCTGCTCCCAGCAAAGAGGTTTATATAAAAGCAGGCTTCTACACAAACTAATATATTTTTCAGGGAAGAGTCACTAAAGCTTGTACTAACCAACTGTGGTGCCTCCATGGTGGGAGATTTGCTCCACTGGTTAATGGGTTGTTTGTTTCACACACAAATGTAACAGACTCAAGCTTCAAACTAACTGCTCTTCCTACTTGTTTTTCCTTTTTGCATGTGAAGTCCATTTTTGCTCATTACATCACACATTAACATCTGCAGGTCATCTGGAAAAGGTCCACAGCTGACTGCTCTGACCCTGTGAGCTAAATTAAAGCTGTATTTGGGTCAGTCCCAGCCAGGTGGTGCCCTTAGTGGCACAGAGGGAATAAATGCGCTGAATATCTTGGAGCACACGCGGAAATCTTACTCCTAATTGTAACAGCAGGTGAACAAACTTGAACTTCAGCTTCTCCTTGCCTTGCTTTAAGTCCTGCATGTAAAAATAAATTAATCCAAATAATCAGGCCTCCTCTACAGTCTAGATCAAGTGGGCCAAAGACGTTGCCAATAACTGAGAATGCATCTGTCGTTCGTGCAGCAAGTGACCTTGAAAAGGAGTAAGTGTATGGAAATGTGGTCATGTGGGTAATCTTTAAGAAACAATCCGCTTTCAGATTTCACACGTGTTCCCGTTAACAACATTCTCTTAACACACTGTAAATAACACATACATCAATATTATACTCAGGCACATACATACAAGACAAGTTGCATTTCTCCTCATGTCTAACAAAAAGAAAAGAAAAACACATTGACTACTCTACCATCTGTAAATCTTTGTTCCACACAGCAACATCTGTTGTATTCTCTTTTTGCTCTCCAAAATATTTGAAACAGCAGTAAAACTACCCCAAAGAGACAACATCTGGTCTCTGTGAAAAGGTAAGGAGTGCTACCATATATACTGTATATCAGCCAAAAACACACCCACGTAAAGATAACAGATTTGTGCATGTGAAAGTGAAAGTGAAAAGAGACAGATGGGTGACCTTCAGAGGCAAGGCCTGCACTCTTTAATGATCATGTGATGTTTGTGGTCATAGTTGCTGTTAATCTTGTTGCTGCATTCAGTCCTAAAGTTGATTTGGCTGGAAATCCTATTGGTGAGATAAGATGTTTGTGTGTGTGTGTGGCTGGTTTTCTCTATTTTAAGCTCCCATCCGCCATCTCCCCCTCTTTCTTTCCATCTTTAAATGAGAAAAAAACATCTCTGCTCTAACTCTCCTTCTTCTTCTTCCATTTCACTCGCTGCCATACTCTGCATCTAGATTCCCCGCTCCTCACTCTTCCTCCCACACATGCATATATATCAGGATGGAAATGAGGGAGAGTTGGAAACTCGCTGCTAATATTTAAATCCAAATTATATGACCACAGAAAAACGAGTTCTGCTATGGGCCAGCCAATGAAAGCAGAGATTATTGTAGAGGCTTAGGGATCTTGTTTATAATGTGAAACAGTGTTACTACAGTCATGTCTTCACTTGACCTTTTCTTTAGGGTTAACATTATAGAAGCTGCTTTTCATTTGCAAGGCAAATTTTTTCCAACTGCAGTAACATTTTGCTTCTGATTTACTCCTGATTGTTGAATTAATACTTTAAATTATGCAAAGCAAATGTCAGTTTAATCAATGCAATAACCCTCCTGAAATAATCCAATTCAGTAATGCAAATCCAGTTTATGTTTCATGTGGGACCTGGAGGTTCAACATAATCATTATTTGTGTTGTTCTTCATAATGTTGTCTAATTAAATCCTTCAATCTATGTAACTGCTCTTAATCGTACATCTCTTTTTGCAGCAGTTATACTAACATTGTAAGGATGTTCCTGAATTGCATTGCTGTTCTGCTTTTATGCCCCTGGAAAGGTCCGGAATCAAATATTTCTTGAATTGAATTCAGGGCTAACTTTTTTGTGTCTCTGTACAGATTAGTAGATATTGGATATTTAGACAGATTGAAACTTCCTTGAGTTAACTGTTGACTATGGTGTGCAGGCTTTTATCATCCTCTATAGAAGCAGGGTGAAGGAAGGTTACGTCCAAACATTGCCACTCGTGTACTAACAGAGACACTTGTGCATGTGTGACCTAAGTGAGGGAAATCCGAATTATCTTCACATTCAGACCAATAAATGACGATCATCCACTTAGCTGTGGGAGCAGGCGACATGTATCCAACGTTTTTCCAACAACCTCTCCAGCGCTCACTCTGTCATTCACAGGCAGCCAAGGGGAATGTGTCCCTGCAGACAGATGATGACCTGTTAGTTTTATTGTCTGACCTCCTGATGTGAGCAGTCACTCTGTGCTTTAGGAGACAGAAGCTCATAAAAGCTATAGTGCCAACCAAAAGACACCATGCCCTCTGTGCATTTAAGAAGAAAACAAATGATGCCATTTTCGACAATATCCCTATTTAGGTTTTTTTTCTCAACATTTGGAACACATCTCACAGTCTGTGAACAAAGGGAGACAGCACTTTCCTGTGTCCACCCACACCAATTTACTTCTCATCTCTTCTCCTGACAAGAGTCATTTCCACAGAGTCCATATGCTTATTCACTGATGTTCTGATATGCAACCCAGATAGTGTTGTCTCCATGTTGCACACAAACTCTCTCTCTCTCTCTCTCTCTCTCTCTCTCTCTCTCTCTCTCTCTCTCTCTCTCTCTCTCTCTCTCTCTCTCTCTCTCTCTCTCTCTCTCTCTCTCTCTCCTGAAATACACTGTGTGGAGAAGTATCAATCGAAGCAGATAAACCAGTGTTTTGCCTGTTTCAAGTGTTTAAAGATTAGCTTTCTCTTGCTTCTTTGTCTCTATCTCCTCCCACCTATCTTCCTCCTCCTCCTCTCCTTCTTCTGCTCACCTGCTGCTTACAAACACACAGCTCATTTATGTCAGGTGGCTCGTTTACTTGTCCGCTCTCTTCAGCCTGAGGACTGAGAGGACCTGAGACACACATGTGGCATCCTACCAACCTGTTTGTGTGTTTTGGATCACTGGTGTCTTAATCCAGCAGCTCTGTGTGTGTTTGTGTTTGAGAGTGCAGTTCAGGTGAAGAGTAACAAGGATTAGTATTGAATGCGTCTTAAGTATCCTCTTAATCACGCAAGGTTCTCAGAGTGTTTGTCTATGACAGACAAGACACAACTTTACAAACACATGTACTCTAATTGATCTTCATTTGTTGATTTTGTTGGACTCTAATCCCCAAACAGTGTATGTTTCACAGTGAGCAAGTGGACAAGGGACTGTGTTAATGTTAGTATTATTTGTTGGAAGAGAGAATAAGAAAGATGGACAGCATCCAAACTAAAGGCAACTCCATCACTCTCTGTAATAAAGTTACACTTTCCTGTTAAACATTTTGATTTACATTTCAAGACAAGTTTATTGACTCAGAGAAAACCAAGGCCAGTCTGAATTCAAACCAGCAGACTTGTAACCTGTGGTTGTATGAGTAAATCAGTGATCAGGTGGCATACCAAGGATCTTGACAGAAAATTAAAGCTTCAAAAGTTTTTCTTTGAGGATGGCATTATTTTATATATAAAAATGTTCATCCTGCTTTTAGAAGCATAGGAAAACTAAAATGTCAGGAACTGTGCTTCAGAACTCTAAACTTGTGAGTTATTGTTGCAGTATAGGGTCTGAAAAAAACATTGCTTCAGTCTCAGCTCTTACATGCTTGTGGAAATCGTTCCTAATTGCCTCCATTCTCCTTTCTCATTATTTCTTCGTCAGCCCCAATCATCCTTTTCCTCCTCCTCATCACACACACACACACACACGCACACACGCACACACACACACACACACACACACACACACACACACACACACACACACACACACACACACACACACACACACTTACACACACACTACACACACACACACACACACACACACACACACACACACACACACAACAATCTCTGCTGCATCACATCTGGGTTAGATGATCAGCTCAAATGCAGATCCCCATCAATTTAAAAAACATCCTGATTGGCACCAATTTTGATGTTGAGATTATAATCGGGACATGCTATAAACTGTAAATTAAAAAAAAAATACAAACATGTTTCATTATTAAGTTTTTAGGTTTGAGTGTAGACTTTCAAAAAACAACATTTGAGTGTTTACTTCCCCTGCCAAGGGAATAAACGGTCCAGTCTGCTGAAAACTCTGACTTAAAATGATGAAATGTCAGAGTGTACAGGTTACCTGTGGCGCCAAGTTTTATATTTGTTGTTGATGGATGTTGTGGCTTTAGGTCAAAACTTATTCTCAGTAACAGCCCAAGTGATTCAGCAACGTCTGACAGAAACATACCCACAACAAGTTGAAGAAAGAATGGATCATATTGTTTCTGTACTCTTTGAAAGGTTGCATTCAGTTGTTACAAACTTCAGAACAGGTGTCATGTTAATGTTGTAATTTAGACTCAGTCTCATTGATTTCAGAGAGAGAGAGGATAGGTTTGCTTTTTATTCATCAGGATGAAGGTGGTAAGAGAAACAACTGCAAACAAAGCTATCATCTCAATTAGAAATCATTGCATTTTTCCTAAATTAACTGAAGTTCAACTACTAGTATGCAATTACTGTGTATGGTTTTAACCTTCCTGTTATGTTCGTTTCTCAGGTCTCTCTCTCAGACAGGTGTACAGGGGATGTGAATGGGTTGAATCTGGTGCGAGGCAGGGATAATGTGTCTTACAGGAAGCCTCTCAGATCTGTCAGAGGCAGCAGAGAAGCAGCATGTAAGCCGCTATCCACTCACAGAGATGATAAATGTCCACTGAGCATTTCCTATTTCAGTACTGTCAGGGCTCATACTTCTAGCTGTGTGTGTGTGTGTGTGTGTGTGTGTGTGTGTGTGTGTGTGTGTGTGTGTGTGTGTTTGTTTTTGCTACATTGTGGGATCCGAAATATGTTAGCCCACTCACAGCGTGGGGACCAAAATCTTCGTGGGGACCCAAATGCTGGACCCCACAAATATAACCTTAAATTCAGTTCAATAAAGATCAAAATAGTGTCCTGTGAAGTTTTCAGGGCTTTCCCCACTTTGCACATAAACCCGAAAAAGTGTGCTTTGGTGTGTGTCGGAAAATTACTCAGTATCGGCCTCTAGTGGCAGAGAGTGGTACTGCCCCCACACACACTCTACACACACTTGGCTAAAATATGCAGGAGCATGCAGCCCTTTTTTGATAGAGGCTTCCTCTTTTAGTTGATTAACAATAATATAATAATAATAATAATAATAATAATAATAATAATAATAATAATAATAATAATAATAATAATAACATAATCTTTATTTATATAGCACTTTTTGAAACAGGGTTACAAGCTTTACAAATGAGAAAGAAACTTAAAGACGATAAAAGAGGATGTTGGAAGAATAAAAACAACAAAGGTAGAAGATTAAAATACCACAAATCGAAAATATATAATATTAAACTATAAAATTAAATTAAAACCGCAAGCGGATATGAGCAGGCCCCCACACAAGCACCACCTGGGGCCCGTTTCAGAAAGCAGGTTAAGTGAAAATCCCAAGTAAGTCAACCCTGAAATGAGGGGTACTCCGGTTTTTCGGTTTCTCAAAGCCAGTTCAGTGCAACACTGACTCAGTTACCTGGGCAACATACTCCCTGAAACTAACCTGCTCGCTGGCAGGTTTGCTTCACCTAACCCTGAGTTACCCCTGCCCTAACTGAAGCATGCAGACTGAAAGCAGTCGTACGGGGGGCACGGCACGGATTAATAAAGACAATACACCCAGTTCTGCCAACTATGTAAACGTGATAGAAGTGAAGAGGCAGGTAAAAATAGCAGCGTAGCAGAGTGATATGTGACAGACAAAAACGTCGATCGGACCCCCCTCCTCTCTGTGACACTTCAGGGCACGCTCATTGTTCTGCAGGGATTTTCATCTGTTATATCGGCCCTACCTGCATGAAAGTGTGTTACAACCTATGGTTAAAACCCGTTTTTTTAAGTTAAATATGTTCAGGGTCGATGAGTGTGCCTGCGACTTAAGGCCAAATTAAATATAAATATTATACCTCCCGATGGACGCCTCTAGTCTTAGTTAATTTCGATGAAAAACATTTAATTTCCGAAAAACCTTTTCACAATAAACGTCCCCTCATGTTCCGTAGTCCCAAAAATTTTTACTTTGAAATGGCTATAACAGGAAGCAGCATGTTATCAGCTGCAATATCTTGACAGAAAGAGTAAAATAAAGAACTGTTAAATTATATTACCAGGGGAGGAGAGGAGAGGAAATTCAGATAATCAAGATTTAGTAAGAAGCTCAAAGGCCTGAGTTCTGAACAGAAAGAGGATTATAAAAACCTCTTTCTGTGGTCTCAGGCTCAGATATGAGTTGAATGTTGCATTGCAGACTTGTTTGATGGGGGCCATAGAGAGATAACATTTTTTCACATGCATGATCCCTTATCATTTTGAAATACCGCAAAATATCATTACCCCAAAAATAAATGATATAAAAAAGGAAATAATTAATTAATAAAAAAATAAACTAATTAATGAAGGAATCAATCAATGAATACATAAATAGGTAGTATAGTATGTATGTATAAATGGCATATAGTATGTGTGTGTATGTACGGTTATGGGGGGGGTGGAAATATCTGAGTGAGGGAAAAACTCAGGACGGAACATTTATTTTTTCTCCAGTTAATCCTCACGCATCGACTTGCTCAGTCATTTTCTGCCACACGAGCTCTCGCTCTTTTGCTGCTGCCACAGTGTTGCTTTATTTTCGGACGATATGCTCGTTTTCTGCATACGCGGTCATCAATATCTCCAACTTCACTGAAGAGAAGTAGGAGGATCGAGTGTTTTTTTCGCTTGTTGCCATGGTGAATCATGTTATCTGTGTTCTATTGAAGAGGGCTTTTTATATCCTCCTATATCTTGAGCTTCACTCAGGGTTACCTTCACTCAGAGTTGATTGAAATAATTGTTATCAGCTGTTCTGAAACCGAACACTCTGAGTTTGACAGCTCAGGGTTCCTCAACCTAGGGTTCAGGTTTTGACTCTGTGTTTGTTAAACTTGCTTCCTGAAACGGCCCCCTGATGTTTGCCACCGCCTGGTGTGCACCACCGCCTGATGTTTGCCGAAATAAATATGTTTACAGCCTGGTACAAAAGACGAGTGTAGTCACACTCGCTCGACAGCAGCAATATGGCTGCCGCTGACGATTGGCCTCAAAACAGTGCTTCAGAAACAGATGGGTGACGTCACGGATACTACGTCCATTATTTATACAGGATGCATCTCAAAGCTGTTAACCGCAGTCTCCTCTCCTCTCGCTCGAACCGGAAGTAGTTACTGACCCGCCATTTTGAATTGTGTCCCAAAGCTCTTAACTCTGCTGGAGGAGAGAGGAGAGAGGACGGAGGAGACCTTAAAACAGTCACTAAGGGTGCCCTGAAACAGAACATCAACATCCGTCTGTGTGTGATAAGCTGAGATTAAAAAGGGTTTGATGTGAGTTTTAAACACGAAATACTGAACATAAAAGCTAAAGCTATTAAACCAAAATAACAGGATCACTCCTGAGTTTTCTATCTGATTGTTTATTTCAGATTCTCTGTCTGATTAAATTGTCATATCGTCTAATGTCATGGATAGAATAGATATATTCATGGTCAGTTGTTTCTCCTGTTAGTTTCCCCGTTTGTTTTCGTTTTCTTCACGAAGAGAATTACAGTGTGACAGTAAAGTTTGTCTGTTTGTAAAAACACTTGTTATATTTCCTGTCATGTTAATAAAGTTTCATATCAGGCTGATCATTAATGAGCACGGGGTTTGAAAAGAGATGCATGGTTTATATTTTCTCTAAAAGGAATAAATAATTTAACAATGAGGCATTTTACCGGTGAATCGATCCGCAATGATTCAGGACAGAATAAACAGAGACCTGATTCTCTTCATGTGCAAGTGTTTGATAAATATAAACAGAGCTCTGTCTCTGTGTTTACCTGTTTAACAGAGTTATTACAGTGAACATGTGTGCATAAACAGACAGCTGTCAAAGCCGTCATCACAAACCGATGGAGGAAAGCACGTCTCATTTCTCTTAATACAAATCTCCTCGTTTCCTCTCATCCTTTCATTTCATCGCATCTCTGGTGGGCGGGGCTAAGACGTGAGTGAAATACTCGAGGATGGAAGTTAAGAGCTTTGAGATGCACCCACAGTCTATGGTTGGTGCACATAGAAAACATGAATGCTAAAAAGCTAAAAGTTTAGTTTCACTTAAAAACAATATTGTCTGTCATAAAAATTTAAAAAAATCGTACAATAAACATTGAAACTACATGATAAATCGAAAAGGTATTATTTTTCTACTAAATGAGTGTTTTTTTAATGGAACAACGGATTGGGTAGCCTTGATAATACATATTAACATGCCAGGCGGGCGGACATAAGAATCATCTACTTGTCAACAGCACCACCCGTCCAGGATGTGCTCACTTTACAGAGCAAGCGCTCCTTAACTCACGCACGGAGGAGACACATGGAAGAAGCACTTGATGGAGGAGAAAAAAACAACAAAAGTGGTGTTAAAACTAAGGTAAGTTTTACTTTTATCTTCTCAATTGTGATTTATTTTAGTACACTACTTTGACGCAGTTGCAATACTTTACTTTACAGGTCTAACCCACACCTATTTTACTCCAGCAAAAGCTAAGTGGCTAACGCTAATCCGGCATGGTTGTACACTGATTAGTCCTTGTTGTGTCTGGCTGTTTTAGTTGAAAACAATAATGTGACACAGGGTATGTTTTTGTTCACCTGAGCCTTAGTGTGAAGTTAAACATGCTTTTTAAATACAGTATTTTAGCGAATGAGTGTTTCAGACATGAAGCTGCATTTTCGAGATACTAGGGCTAATTGAATCACTCATTTAACACGTGCAAGAGCAAGTTCACGTTTTTCCTGTAACATGCATGCACAGTGGTCACAGTTTGTAAGTTCAGTGGAGGCTTATGCCAAATTAATCCATGAATGTTATTCACATTTATTTATTTACCATGAACCACAAATTTTTACCTGTAACAACCACATTAATATTCACAGTGAATGTTGATGTGGTTGTTACCTGCAGGTGTGTCACAGTCCCTCTTTTTGGTCAGCATCTATGTTCTTTAGATCAGGAGCTAGTGTTTCCCATTGAATCATGTCTCTTCGAAGATTCCTATGAATGTCTTTTATTCCAGTTTGCATGCTTATAGAATATGTCACAGGTAGAGATCATTGTTTTCTTCAAATCAACACTTTCTGCATGTGTTTAATAAAGTCTGTTTTAGCTATATAAATTCACGTTTAAATGAAATAAAACAACAGATCATCTAATGTTGAAACAGAGGTGGCAGTCGCAGCAGGGTGCTGTTAAGACATGAAGAGCATGTTATGGTTATGATTAAGGTTACATTGAAATTGCACTGCATTTGATTACAGGATCTTTAATGGCTTCACTACGACGGAGGATATCACCTAAGCAGGATGCAATAGAGCATGCTGTGAAGGGCGTCGACAAGACCGCAAAGTTGGAAGTGAAGTATATAAATTCAGTCAAAGGTATGAGGTTTAAGATTTCATTATGATTTCATGTTGTTATTTTGTAGTATCATAGCTTACCTCTTTATGGTGCTAGGTTTATGTAAAGAACTTTCTGTTCAAAGGATGTGAAAATGTACAACTGTGAAGCTTCAAACATCAAACCTGTCTGTTCATGCCAGGTCGAGGGGTCTTTACAAAGTCCCATTTCAGTAAAGGAGACTTTGTTGTGGAGTACCGAGGCGAATTCTTAAATTCCGATGAATCCCTGAGGAGAAGAACAATCTATCATGGCAGATGTTCTGTCTTCATGTTTGAATTCCAATGGAATGAAAAAACTTGGTGGTAAGGCTTAGTGTGACTTTACACCTCTTTACACCTCATTTAAAAGTCTTCCTGTTAGGGATATGAGTAAAGAATTGACTAAAGTTATTTTGCTTTAAAGATGTGTACTTATGAGATGTTTAAGTTGAAAAAGATGAAGTGATCTTGCCTTAAGTTCTCGTTCTAAGACATGGTGGTACATTGTTCCAAGATCCAATCAAAGATTTAGCAAGGACCTCTTAAATTATTAATATTCTTTTTAAAGTATTGATGCAGCTCAAGAAGACAGCAGTCTGGGGCGTCTGGTCAATGATGACCACAAGAATCCGAACTGTAAAATGAAAAAGATCCTGGCAGACAGGAAACCACACCTCTGTCTCTTCGCTGGGAGGGACATAGATGCTGGGGAAGAGATAACGTACGACTATGGTGGATCTGATTGGCCATGGAGAATACAGGTTTGACAAATTTGACAAGTTGTTAGCACTTTAAGTATGTTTTGATATCATCAGGATCAATGTTAGTGAAGTCAGAGGTCTGATCCGAGTCACATTCAGGTTTTTATGATGTTCAGGAGACATATTTAAGTCTGAAATCAGAGTCAATTAAATCCCTTTTAAATAAGCATTGATTCTGCTTTCAAAGATTTAAGTATTTAAAAAAAAATCTTAATCCTGCTTTGTTTTATATTGTAAGTACTTATAGTTATGTATATTATTTGTTTTATTGATGCTGAACTTTTTCTTCAGGATAGAGCCCAGCTGACTGAGACAGACCCCTCAGAGAATGAGACCTGGAGCACCTCAGAGCAGACTCTTCTGGGTCCTGCAGACTCTCAGATAGAGGTACAGAGTTGTGCTGATCATCTTCTCTGGTCTTTGAGGTGTTCATACTCTAGTTTTGAACCTCTCCTGTTTGATGAGCTCTATTAATCATGTTTACATATCATTAGGATCAATGTTAGTGAAGTCAGAGGTCTGATCTGAGTCACATTCAGGTTTTTATGATGTTCTGGGGTCCAGTCAGGATGTTGTATTACTATTATCCCCCCCCTCTCTTATACACACACATCTGTCAGGTCCACAGTATTTGTGGGGACCTCGTTAAGTGAGTAACACTCTACACATTTAATACTAACAAGTTTGAATTTTTCTGTGCATTTAACTCAAATAACAATTTAAATATCATGAGTCCCTAAACTAAGGTTACTCTTGTCCACGGTTGTTGTACCAGCTGTCAGAATCAGGACGTTTTAGCTCCTCTGGCACTACTTTTGCTTGGTATCAGTGTTGTTTGATAGAGCAGGAGACATATTTAAGTCTGAAATCAGAGTTGATTAAATCCCTTTTAAATAAGCATTGATTCTGCTTTCAAAGATTTAAGTATTTAAAAAAAAATCTTAATCCTGCTTCGTTTTATATTGTAAGTACTTATAGTTATGTGTATTATTTGTTTTATTGATGCTGAACTTTTTCTTCAGGATGGAGCCCAGCTGACTGAGACAGACCCCTCAGAGAATGAGACCTGGAGCACCTCAGAGCAGACTCTTCTGGGTCCTGCAGATTCTCGGATAGAGGTACAGAGTTGTGCTGATCATCTTCTCTGGTCTTTGAGGTGTTCATACTCTAGTTTTAAACCTCTCCTGTTTGATGAGCTCTATTAATCATGTTTATATATCATTAGGATCAATGTTAGTCAAGTCAGAGGTCTGATCTGAGTCACATTCAGGTTTTTATGATGTTCTGGGGTCCAGTCAGGATGTTGTATTTCTATTACCCCTCCCCCCTCTCTTATACACACACATCTGTCAGGTCCACAGTATTTGTGGGGACCTCGTTAAGTGAGTAACACTCTACACATTTAATACTAACAAGTTTGAATTTTTCTGTGCATTTAACTCAAATAACAATTTAAATATCATGAGTCCCTAAACTAAGGTTACTCTTGTCCACGGTTGTTGTACCAGCTGTCAGAATCAGGACGTTTTAGCTCTTCTGGCACTACTTTTGCTTGGTATCAGTGTTGTTTGATAGAGCGGAAGACATATTTAAGTCTGAAATCAGAGTTGATTAAATCCCTTTTAAATAAGCATTGATTCTGCTTTCAAAGATTTAAGTATTTAAAAAAAAATCTTAATCCTGCTTCGTTTTATATTGTAAGTACTTATAGTTATGTATATTATTTGTTTTATTGATGCTGAACTTTTTCTGCAGGATGGAGCCCAGCTGACTGAGACAGACCCCTCAGAGAATGAGACCTGGAGCACCTCAGAGCAGACTCTTCTGGGTCCTGCAGACTCTCAGATAGAGGTACAGAGTTGTGCTGATCATCTTCTCTGTTCTTTGAGGTGTTCATACTCTAGTTTTGAACCTCTCCTGTTTGATGAGCTCCATTAATCATGTTTATATATCATTAGGATCAATGTTAGTGAAGTCAGAGGTCTGATCTGAGTCACATTCAGGTTTTTATGATGTTCTGGGGTCCAGTCAGGATGTTGTATTTCTATTACCCCCCCCCCTCTCTTATACACACACATCTGTCAGGTCCTCAGTATTTGTGGGGACCTCGTTAAGTGAGTAACACTCTACACATTTAATACTAACAAGTTTGAATTTTTCTGTGCATTTAACTCAAATAACAATTTAAATATCATGAGTCCCTAAACTAAGGTTACTCTTGTCCACGGTTGTTGTACCAGCTGTCAGAATCAGGACGTTTTAGCTCCTCTGGCACTACTTTTGCTTGGTATCAGTGTTGTTTGATAGAGCAGGAGACATATTTAAGTCTGAAATCAGAGTTGATTAAATCCCTTTTAAATAAGCATTGATTCTGCTTTCAAAGATTTAAGTATTTTAAAAAAAATCTTAATCCTGCTTCGTTTTATATTGTAAGTACTTATAGTTATGTATATTATTATTTTTTTGATGCTGAACTTTTTCTTCAGGATGGAGCCCAGCTGACTGAGACAGACCCCTCAGAGAATGATACCTGGAGCACCTCAGAGCAGACTCTTCTGGGTCCTGCAGACTCTCAGATAGAGGTACAGAGTTGTGCTGATCATCTTCTCTGGTCTTTGAGGTGTTCATACTCTAGTTTTAAACCTCTCCTGTTTGATGAGCTCCATTAATCATGTTTATATATCATTAGGATCAATGTTAGTCAAGTCAGAGGTCTGATCTGAGTCACATTCAGGTTTTTATGATGTTCTGGGGTCCAGTCAGGATGTTGTATTACTATTACCCCCCCCCCTCTCTTATACACACACATCTGTCAGGTCCACAGTATTTGTGGGGACCTCGTTAAGTGAGTAACACTCTACACATTTAATACTAACAAGTTTGAATTTTTCTTTGCATTTAACTCAAATAACAATTTAAATATCATGAGTCCCTAAACTAAGGTTACTCTTGTCCACGGTTGTTGTACCAGCTGTCAGAATCAGGACGTTTTAGCTCTTCTGGCACTACTTTTGCTTGGTATCAGTGTTGTTTGATAGAGCGGAAGACATATTTAAGTCTGAAATCAGAGTTGATTAAATCCCTTTTAAATAAGCATTGATTCTGCTTTCAAAGATTTAAGTATTTAAAAAAAAAATCTTAATCCTGCTTCGTTTTATATTGTAAGTACTTATAGTTATGTATATTATTTGTTTTATTGATGCTGAACTTTTTCTGCAGGATGGAGCCCAGCTGACTGAGACAGACCCCTCAGAGAATGAGACCTGGAGCACCTCAGAGCAGACTCTTCTGGGTCCTGCAGACTCTCAGATAGAGGTACAGAGTTGTGCTGATCATCTTCTCTGTTCTTTGAGGTGTTCATACTCTAGTTTTGAACCTCTCCTGTTTGATGAGCTCCATTAATCATGTTTATATATCATTAGGATCAATGTTAGTGAAGTCAGAGGTCTGATCTGAGTCACATTCAGGTTTTTATGATGTTCTGGGGTCCAGTCAGGATGTTGTATTTCTATTACCCCCCCCCCTCTCTTATACACACACATCTGTCAGGTCCTCAGTATTTGTGGGGACCTCGTTAAGTGAGTAACACTCTACACATTTAATACTAACAAGTTTGAATTTTTCTGTGCATTTAACTCAAATAACAATTTAAATATCATGAGTCCCTAAACTAAGGTTACTCTTGTCCACGGTTGTTGTACCAGCTGTCAGAATCAGGACGTTTTAGCTCCTCTGGCACTACTTTTGCTTGGTATCAGTGTTGTTTGATAGAGCAGGAGACATATTTAAGTCTGAAATCAGAGTTGATTAAATCCCTTTTAAATAAGCATTGATTCTGCTTTCAAAGATTTAAGTATTTAAAAAAAAATCTTAATCCTGCTTCGTTTTATATTGTAAGTACTTATAGTTATGTATATTATTATTTTTTTGATGCTGAACTTTTTCTTCAGGATGGAGCCCAGCTGACTGAGACAGACCCCTCAGAGAATGATACCTGGAGCACCTCAGAGCAGACTCTTCTGGGTCCTGCAGACTCTCAGATAGAGGTACAGAGTTGTGCTGATCATCTTCTCTGGTCTTTGAGGTGTTCATACTCTAGTTTTAAACCTCTCCTGTTTGATGAGCTCCATTAATCATGTTTATATATCATTAGGATCAATGTTAGTGAAGTCAGAGGTCTGATCTGAGTCACATTCAGGTTTTTATGATGTTCTGGGGTCCAGTCAGGATGTTGTATTACTATTACCCCCCCCCCTCTCTTATACACACACATCTGTCAGGTCCACAGTATTTGTGGGGACCTCGTTAAGTGAGTAACACTCTACACATTTAATACTAACAAGTTTGAATTTTTCTGTGCATTTAACTCAAATAACAATTTAAATATCATGAGTCCCTAAACTAAGGTTACTCTTGTCCACGGTTGTTGTACCAGCTGTCAGAATCAGGACGTTTTAGCTCTTCTGGCACTACTTTTGCTTGGTATCAGTGTTGTTTGATAGAGCGGAAGACATATTTAAGTCTGAAATCAGAGTTGATTAAATCCCTTATAAATAAGCATTGATTCTGCTTTCAAAGATTTAAGTATTTAAAAAAAAAATCTTAATCCTGCTTCGTTTTATATTGTAAGTACTTATAGTTATGTATATTATTATTTTTTTGATGCTGAACTTTTTCTTCAGGATGGAGCCCAGCTGACTGAGACAGACCCCTCAGAGAATGATACCTGGAGCACCTCAGAGCAGACTCTTCTGGGTCCTGCAGACTCTCAGATAGAGGTACAGAGTTGTGCTGATCATCTTCTCTGGTCTTTGAGGTGTTCATACTCTAGTTTTAAACCTCTCCTGTTTGATGAGCTCCATTAATCATGTTTATATATCATTAGGATCAATGTTAGTCAAGTCAGAGGTCTGATCTGAGTCACATTCAGGTTTTTATGATGTTCTGGGGTCCAGTCAGGATGTTGTATTACTATTACCCCCCCCCCTCTCTTATACACACACATCTGTCAGGTCCACAGTATTTGTGGGGACCTCGTTAAGTGAGTAACACTCTACACATTTAATACTAACAAGTTTGAATTTTTCTGTGCATTTAACTCAAATAACAATTTAAATATCATGAGTCCCTAAACTAAGGTTACTCTTGTCCACGGTTGTTGTACCAGCTGTCAGAATCAGGACGTTTTAGCTCTTCTGGCACTACTTTTGCTTGGTATCAGTGTTGTTTGATAGAGCGGAAGACATATTTAAGTCTGAAATCAGAGTTGATTAAATCCCTTTTAAATAAGCATTGATTCTGCTTTCAAAGATTTAAGTATTTAAAAAAAAAATCTTAATCCTGCTTCGTTTTATATTGTAAGTACTTATAGTTATGTATATTATTTGTTTTATTGATGCTGAACTTTTTCTTCAGGATGGAGCCCAGCTGACTGAGACAGACCCCTCAGAGAATGAGACCTGGAGCACCTCAGAGCAGACTCTTCTGGGTCCTGCAGACTCTCAGATAGAGGTACAGAGTTGTGCTGATCATCTTCTCTGGTCTTTGAGGTGTTCATACTCTAGTTTTAAACCTCACCTGTCTGATGAGCTCCATTAATCATGTTTATATATCATTAGGATCAATGTTAGTGAAGTCAGAGGTACCATTTTACTGTGATTGAATATATGCCTTCACTCGTCAATTTCATTTTGCTCTGTTTTAATGTAGTGTAAAGTTGTTCATCCGTATGCTTTTGTGTTTTTCATAGTTGTTATGTTTTTATTTTCTGTAGGGTTCAGATGCAACTGGTCCCCTCTCCTCATTAAATAGAGACAGGCTGGTCGACTACACAGATTCTGATGAATCTCTGAGTCCATCTATGAATCCTGACTCTGAGCTGGAAGATATTGCTATCCCGAGGCTCAGGAGAACTAAAAGCATAGTGGTAAGCAACACACACTGACAATGTAGGGAAAAGATTAAAAGTTTATATGAAAAGTTTTATCAGTTTGGGGGCTTTATTTTGACTTTTCTTTATTATTATTTTCTCTAGATGAAATACCAAACTAGTTTTGATTCAGATGAGCTCTTTGACCCCACCTCTGACGACAGTGGAGAAGAATATGTACCGGTGACTAGTGGGGACTCTGATGGTACAGACACGAGTGAAATTCTTGATCTAGTTGACCCCAAAGAGAGGGGGCTTAATAGCCTGAACTTTATAAATGCGGATGAAATCAGAGATTCATATCCCTCTCCACCAGAAGCAAATGTCTCCTCACAGCAGGACAGAGGGAGCTCACCCACAAGAAGGAGAAGCAGCTCCGGTTTGATACGTAAAAGGCAACGCTTAATTAGTGCTTCCTGTCATACGACATCATCCAGTCATGGTCACTCATCACAACAGAGGGACGTGGGAGATACTGGTGACCGGTTAGAAAACTCAATGATGACCCCAGACCAAACTCTTCCTGACAGTACCTCGTCACCTCTTACTGATGGAGTTTCTGATGGTTCTCTTTCCATCCCTGCTACCTGTAAAAAGGAGAATGGGTCAAGAATCTACAACAAAAAGCAGTATTGTTTGTACTGTAAGTTGGGTGTTGTAAAACTCGCAAGACATTTGGAGCGAGCTCATCTCAGTGAGTCAGAGGTTGCCCAGGCTATGTCCTTCCCTAAATGCTCCAAAGAAAGACGAATGCATCTAGAACATCTCAGAAATAGAGGCAACTTCGCACACAATGTTGATGTAATGAACTCTGGCGTTGGAAGTCTTGTTCCTTGTAAACAGCCAAGACAGGATACCAAAGCTGAGGATTTTCTCCATTGTGCATATTGCCAAGGCTTTTTCGCGAGGAAACTCCTCTGGCGTCACATGAAGACCTGCAAGTTTCGGCCTCATGTTCCACAGAAACAACAGCCTGGAAAAACCCGTGTCCAGGCTCTCTGTGCATTTACTGTACCTCCACCTCCTGGTGTTAAACATGACTTGTGGAAACTTTTAAACAAGATGACACAAGATGAAGTTTATACAGCAGTCAAATCTGATAGCTGTATCTTAGAGTATGGAGACCATCTGTACAACCGACTTGGATATGACCCAGGCAAACATGAGTACATTCGTCAGAAGTTAAGAGAGCTTGGAAGGCTTCTGATATGCTCGAGAAACACCACATCCATGAAGACAATTCGAGACCACATCAAACCTGCAAACTTCATGCAAGTTGTTGAAGCAGTGAAGCAGGTGGCAGGTCATGACAGTGAAACCAATGCCTACAAGATCCCCAGCCTTGCTCTCAAAATCGGACACAGCTTAACAAAAATTTCGCTACTTGTTGAAAGCCGTGCAAATGTTCAGAATGAGTACAGTGCTGCAAAAGAAGCCCGTGCATTCCGCAGGGTATACGATACCCGCTGGAATGAAATGATATCTGCTGCATCTCTAAGGACTTTGCAAGAATCCAGGTGGAACACCCCTCTGCTGCTTCCATTTACTAAAGATGTCCAGACTCTCCACTCATATTTAGATGAGCAACATCAGCAGACTCACTCAAAACTGTCCACTGAGACATCCCCCCAGTTATGGTCACAGCTGGCAAAGATCAGTTTGACCCAAGTCATTCTATTCAACCGGCGAAGAGCAGGTGAGGTATCAAAAATGCCCCTGTCTTCATTTTTGTCAAACAATCCATCAGATCCTCACGAAGATGTGAATGAAGCTCTGTCTGCAGTAGAGAAGAAGCTATGCCACCACTTCAGGAGGGTGGAGATCAGAGGAAAAAGAGGTAGAAAGGTACCTGTCCTGTTGACCCCAGCTATGAAGCAAGCTTTGGATCTCCTTGTCAGTAAACGACAGG
Source organism: Notolabrus celidotus (assembly GCF_009762535.1). Lineage (NCBI taxonomy): Eukaryota > Metazoa > Chordata > Actinopteri > Labriformes > Labridae > Notolabrus > Notolabrus celidotus. The sequence continues at coordinate 23,565,926 of NC_048284.1, forward strand.
ATTGTGGGGTTCGTCCGGAGAACAAATATCTATTTGGAAGGCCATATGCTTTGACATGCTACCGTGGTTCTGACTGTCTCCGACATTTTGCCAAGGTCTGTGGGGCAAAATGTCCAGAAAGTCTGACCTCTACAAAGCTCCGCAAGCAGACAGGAACTTTGTCTCAGGTCCTTAATCTTAGCAACACCGAGCTTGATCAATTAGCGGATTTCCTCGGTCACGACATTCGGGTACACCGGCAGTTTTACAGACTTCCTGAGGGCACCCTTCAGCTTGCAAAGATCAGCAAAGTTCTCATGGCCCTAGAGAAAGGACGCCTTGCAGAGTTCAAGGGCAAGACCCTGGACGAGATCAACATTGACCCTGAGGGTACTATATTTGTATCTCTCTTTAATGTCTCTACATGAAAGAACACTTTCCCTAAAGCATTTTGTACATGTCTAAGGGCATTAATAGAACAAGTTAGAATAAGATGATGTTTAATAATGGTCATTCCTTTCCCCTCAATTCCCCACAGAGAACGTGTCCCCAGACAGTGACGCAGAGGAAGCGTATGAGTCAGACTCTCCAGGTATGTACTGTGATAAGATTTCAAACCTGACCATGTTTATATATTTCAAGATATCCATTAAAAATGAATAATCCATTCAACTAAACGTGTCAGAAAAATGAACACTGTGACATAAATCAGCATGAAATAACTAACTATAATGATAAACATACATTTGACTTCACAGTTTGACCCATGTCTGTTAACACAAGGAGGCGGGATTTATAAGTTATACTTTATAAGTTAAACAGTGGCAACCTGTTTGTAGCATACTATCCATTAAAGACGGTTTGGTCTTCAATGTCAGAACATCAATAAAAGCACATCTTTTTTTTTTAAATGTGTATCACAATCTTTTCATCATGACAGATAGAAATATCTTCTTTTTCTCCCTCTAAAACAAATCAAATATCCCTCATTATTTATGTCACGTAAGGCCAGATTTTCTTGACATAGCTTCATCATTTTTTACAGCATTTGAGGAGGTTTCAAGGGCCGGACTTACGTTAACCATAGAAATGTTGATTTCAATGTGTTTGACCTATCTTATTTGTTCATGAGCTACTTGATCAGATTCTGGAGGTCCTGGGTCACAAATATCAGGTTAAAAAAACCTACTGATATATCATGAATGAGGTGAATGGCGAGTGAATACTTATTGATTTGTGATACACATTCAGAATTATTATATAATTATTCATAACTAATATTTTACACCAATGTTGCAAAGTGTGGAGGATATTTGTTCATGGTGTAGTGGATCATGTTTTCTATCTGTTTTCAGTGAGTCAGGTAACAGCTAGCCAGAGGAAAGAAGACCAGATGTCAGATGGGCACCTGGGCGGTTCCTCACCTCTACCAAGTCCACCACAGCAGAGCACCATGGTACCTCATCGCACTCAGCATCACTCTCAGTCACCAACGAGGCAAAGAGGCAAGTTATTTTAGGTACATCTTTTATTACAAGTTTGATTGATTGATTGATTGATTGTGTGTTTAGTTAGACTGGAGATCAAACCTAGATCTATTAAGGACCCAGTTTCCTATAACTTATGACCTGAAATTCATATTGCTTATTGATACTGTGAAGAGTCATGTAATTCAAATCAAATCACTGGGTACAAACATACATCCATTGTCTAATAAAGTTTTTAAATAAAATAGAACTGTGAGCCAACTAAACAACACTAAGAAGAATTCTCGTGATCACTTACGTTGAAGGATGGCTGAACATGCAAATAAGTGTAACGCTAACAAAGATAAGGAGGAAGTAAAGTATAGTTTATACTGCACAATCATTTCTTGCAAAGGGGGACACAACCCTGATGGTCAAGTGCTTCAGCTTTGGGTATCAAATCAAACTAAAAAGACCAGCAGATGTGTGACCTTCATCCTTCCTCTGTATTCGAAGCAGCCAAACTCTGAAGCAAGTCCAGTGAGCTAAAATCCAGTGTTTAAATATGTGTTATGATCAGCAGACTGGGAGCTAGTTAGCTAACTATATGAGATGACATAAGGTTACATAATGATGTGTTCAAGGTCAGGTTAGTAAAAAAACTTCAAGGCAAAGCTAACCAAAGTCATCCTGACCTGTTCAAATGTAAAGTCAAGACTATTTAGGCTTTGGAATTAAAACATATTCACATCCTAACACCAGCTCTTTTCAGCTTTTAAAACATCAATAAAACTACTGATTCTAAAGGCTGATTTATACTTCTGCGTCACTCTTATACAGCGAGGGCTGACGTGGACATGAGCCCCACTCACTTGAGCGTCGATGTGTCCGTGACGCGAAGCAATTCTCCGCCAAAACACTTAAGGGCAGTGTGGACTCTCTGATAGTCAGTCACCTATTTCCAGCCCCGCTACGATCTCTGTTTCCTTTTCCACAGCGATTCAGAACGTGTTCTGTTAATCTACAGCTGATACATGTTGCTGTTTATCATACAGACATGATTACATGAAGAATAGAGAGGAGGAGATTAAATACACGGACGATGAACAGGGATCCCGGAAGAGATGTAAATGCGGGAAAGACAATGCTGCTGTGCTGACCAATCACAGGGCTTGTGGTCCGTGTCAATTTGATGGGTAGTTACATTTTGGAGGAGGTGCAAATCGGCTACTTGTGTAGGGCTCTGTGTCGGTGCGGGAGCAATGCGGACCCCCGGCGTAGGCTAGGCCATTGATTCGACGCAGAAGTATAAATCAGCCTTAAGATTGAGAAAATCTTGTATTTAGAACCCTGTAATTTATCACTATATGTCACATCAGCTCTGTTTATTAAAGACTTATTTATGTTGTTTAGAAAACAGACCCTAGTTTAGCAATAATATAAATACTGTTCTGTCAGTAAACGTTAGTTGTAATGTCTGTTTACCATGTGATACCAAAGTATTGATAGTGGTATCGATGAGGACTCTGATTGCTGAGGAAAATGGTATCCTTGACAACAATCTCCATCCCTGGTCTTTTGTAGGTATTTGCTTTAGTGGAGATTGTAGGCGTAGAGCTCAACCTTTGTAACTGTAATCAAGTAAACGTGTTTTTCTGTGTCATTGATCATTCATCGACATTTGTTCCTCAAATGCAATTCCCATAGCTTGTCTGTACAAAAACATGTTTATAATTGTTTTTCATTCTTTTTACAGCTCGCCAGCCTCTCAAGAAACGGATCTGGAAGAAAGAGGAGGTCCTTGCTGTTGAGCGGCACATGATGTCCTTCATCACGGCGTGCCGTGTTCCTGGCAAAAGCGACTGTGATAAGTGTCTTAAAGAGGAAAAAATAGCACTTAAACACAGAAACTGGCTAGCGATCAAATTCTATATTAAAAATAGAATTACAGCTCTCAAGCGAAAGTTTTAGATTGAACCCGTTTGTTTGTTAACATCAGAAGTGATCCGTTTTTTATAGTTGTGTAGGGCTTCATACACTGCATTCCAAAATAATATGAAAGTGTCATTTTTGTGAATAATTTAATAACATGTTAAAAGTCGTTTTCAAATTTGTCAAGAAGTCAGTTAGTGAATATGTTTCATCAGCTGTGCTGTCAAAATTATGCTTTTCAGCTGTATTTTCAAGTAATGCAGAATCTGCAGAAATGAGTGAACCAAATTATTATGCAAGTTGGTGATAAGAGCATATAACTTGTGAAAATTAAAAACTAGGCACCATTTTAAACATTCTATAGATTGATCTATCATAGTTTTTGATTTTCACAAGTTAGATGCTCTTATCACCAACTTGCATAATAATTTGGTTCACTCATTTCTGCAGATTCTGCATTTATTTGAAAATACGGCCGACTTACTTTGAAAAGCATAATTTTAACGACACAGATGATAAAATATATTCACCATCTGACTTCAAACTAATTTGAAAACGACTTTTAAAATAGTTTTTAAAATGTTCATAAAAATGATACTTGCATAATAATTTGGAACGCAGTGTAGTGTTGGAAGTGTATCACATATTGTGGCAGTTCTGTTCAGCCATGGAAGGAGTTTGCTAAAGTTCAGTGCAGCACAGTTTGCACAGCACAAAGGCTGTGTCTGTAACTGTATTGTCAATTAACCGCACTGATTCATTTTTCTTAGTTACAAAGACAGTCAGTGGCATTTTTTGTCTAACCAAGTGTGAGACTTTTTTGTACTTTACTTCAAGAGATGGAAAACACTTATGTTTGTTCAAAAAACATTAAAATAAAAGCTTTGAGCTTTAAAGTGCATCAGTGACTTAAGTATTTACTTTAGAACAGCTTACAGTAAATAGTGATACAAGGAATTTAGAAATATAATAACACTGCCAATACAGCAGGTATACAGTCATGGACATTTTTTTAGACCACCCTTGTTGTCTTCAATTTCTTGTTCATTTTAATGCCTGGTACCACGAAAGGTATATTACCTGAAGAATACAAGAACATGTCAAGAAAATGCAGCTGATTACATGATACTTGTCATATTTGACATGCTGAAGCTTACTTGTATTCCCAGGGTATATAATAGGCCAAGAAACAAGGGTGGTATAATCATTTTTCCATGAATGTAAATAATCTGAAGCATCTTGGTCCGACATGTTTCAACAGAGGGGCTTCTATAAAAGAGACTTACTTTGACTTACATGAATAATGTGATATCATCATTAATGTCATTTCTTACAGGAACTTTTGGTCTCAGTTCTTAAATGATGATGTGATATGTATGTGTGCACTTAACAAGGATGAGACAGTTGTAAACTTCTATGGCTTTTTAATTTTAATAATTTACAAAGCTTGACCAAAAAATATAAAGCATCCTCTTCTATTGAAATAATCATGAACTGCTGCAAATCTGGGACATTTATGCTGTACATACAAGAGAAAGGGACACACTTTGACTAATGACAAACCCCTATTGAAAGAGACACTTCCTGTGAGCTTGAAGGTACATCAGTGCAGGTGTCCCAGCAGGTCAGGAGACTGATCCTGTGAATCTTTTACTTTTAATATACCATAAACCTTACTATGTGTTCAGGACCTGTTGCACTATGACTTAACATGGCAGAGTTTTTTTTATCACAGCCTACCAACCTCAGGGTAACTCTAGTTAGTAAATACCACCCAGGGAAATGGATCCACAGCACTTCCCTTCCATATCAAGTGTCAAGTGGTTCCACAAAGTAAGTTTGACCTGACTTTGTGTGAAGTGGTACCCAGGAAGTGAGAAAAACCAAACAGTGTGTATATTTAGACCCCAGAAGTAACTAAATACCTGACAGGTCCCCAGATAACTGTGTCTGGTCTGGTCAGGGACCTCTACTTTGTCTGATTGATAATTTGAAGTGATAACTCTGTTTATGTGCGCTCCAGGATGCTGCATGATTTTTTTCAGTGCTGTACAACGTCCAGAAAGGGTGGTCCTCAGAATGGATGGTCTGTACTGGTAACCTCACAACAACACAAAAACAAGGATGTGTGTGTGTGTGTGTGTGTGTGTGTGTGTGTGTGTGTGTGTGTGTGTGTGTGTGTGTGTGTGTGTGTGTGTGTGTGCGAGAATGTATGTTGTCCCAGTGCCAGAGCTCCAATGACAGACGAGCGGTCTTATCTATTTGCTTTGCTGTGCCTTGAACAGACAAGAGTATGCGTCTGTTAATGAATGAAAAATCTTCATTCAGATGTTTTAAAGGCAGCTCAGTATACTCTGTGAATCTGAATCTTTGTGTTCAGTGAAAAAGGTGGGTGCAGTTCACAGCAGAACGGATTCTCCTGCTGATTTGAGGCGACATGTATGGCTATGGAAAGTTCAATGACTTTTGTGTTGGTGTATAAGCAGTTCTTCCATTGCTCTGCTAAACCAGTACAGGACGCTGCAGGAGCCCACCATTGTAAACGAAGCTGTCAATCCATCATCTCTTTAAGGGAGCTCAAAATGTTTTGGCTTCACAGACAGTGAACATTTAAGGTGTCAATTTTCATTCACAGTCTATAGTGAAAATTCACTCATATGTAATGCATCACATAGCCCATGCATGCCCTGTGGGTTTATAACAAAGCCCAGTGGAAATGAGACATCTCTGACTCACTCTGGATAGCAGCAGCTGTGGTCGAGTGACTGTAGTCCAACTGACGACAAAGGACACAGATGAGGTTTGAGGCCTGAAGTTCAGTGGCCTGTCTGAGCCTGTCCACCCCCTTATACGAGCATTCATTTATGGAGTAATTTGAAGACGGTCCCGGCACAATTAGGTGTGCCTCTGTAACTTGCACAGCTTAGACAACTGCTTGTACTGATGAAAATCAGGTTCTAGATCCCTGTCTACCTGACTAAGATTGAAAAGAGAAATAACTTTTACGTATTAAGTAATATTTTGACTTTCTGAGAAATACATCTTAGACTGTTCTTCTAGCTGCTACATTAAACTTTCACTTTCCAAAGAGCCAATTCATCATCCTCTTTTCTCAGGTGGAGTCACCTGAAGAGATAGCATCCTTTATAAAATCTGTTGAAGTGCAGACTGGTGGAGGCTCTGTTTAGAGATTTGGCAAACCCCGGCCTGTTATAATGGAGCTGTGTGTCTGTGATCGTTACATTAATGACTGCTGGGTGAGAGGAAGGACAGGTTTCCATCTGTCAGCACCTTTACAGAGAACAAGACCCACCACACCAGTCTGTTGTCCATGTAACTTAAAGAGCCAGGGTCTTGAGACTGAGTGTTTGTTTTGGATGGATGTGTTTCTCTGTTTTCCTATAATTTAAGACAAATTATCCATGTTTATCAGGTATGAGTGCATTAAGGTGTAAGTGATACCTGGTGCCATCAGGTGTTAGTGGGAGCATAGCAGAGTGAAAATGTGCATATTATTTACCTAGCACCTTCAATATGCTGCTTTTCCACTCCATCGCCTGCAGCTTACAACTCACAGCACACACACAGACACACAAACCTAAAGAGACACACAGATGAATGCAAACACATACAAATATATCTGAAGACTCAAAGCTTTTCCTTCTCCATGTATGACATTCTTCGCTGTCATGTCATTAAAAGTGTCACATGTTCTGGAGGAGTGAGTTCCTGCTGCTCTCACATATAAATGGCAGAAAGCCAGGAGAGAGATTGTGGGAGTGATGAGGTGATGCTGGACCATTCGTGTAAACTGAACCCTCAGGGTCACATGACCTCTTCCTCAGGCATGATGGGAGCAGACGGCTCTCTCTCTGCTGTCCCCTGCACCTGTCCTCTCTGAAGGCCTTCTGGCTGTCTCTCTTGGTCACCCTTATGGACATTTGAGCATCAATAACATCTCTGCTGTCTGGATGTCATGGCTGTGTACAGAGGAACCATCAGCTGGATATCAGATTAGAAAACTTTTCTATTCCTTTGTCTCTTTTCTCAATCATCATTCTGTCCTGGTCTGCCTATTTCTCTTGCCTGTACACTCAGAGCCTCTCCCCTCCTCCCCCCTCCTTAGATATGAAGCGACATTGGTGTCTTGTCTCAGAAACCTGTTAAGACAACCAAGGAAAATGTCCCATTTCTTTTTTTTTTCTTTCGACCTCATGTAAGTCATCTCAGCACCTCTCCATTAGAGTGTGAGATTGCAGGATTCTGCCAGACTGAGCTGGTTGGAGGTTTTGGATGCAGATGACAGATACCACATGTCCTCCTAAACACTGGGCATTAGACTTGCTCTGAACTGGCAGAAGCGCAGAGTCAAATCTCCTCTTAATCACACAAGAAATGTGAGTTGTAGTGGTTTTACCAGCAGGAATGTTTGATACCTGCGTTTTAACTTATTAATAGTATCCCTTTTGTTATCTAAATCTTTGCCCAAAATATTTACTCAAACTACCCAGCATTTCCATGTGATTTCAGGGCTATTCTTATTTTTACTGCACTCACTTCTCTCAAATCATACACTACACAACACTAAGAAGGTTCCACAGACTTAACCATAATGTCAAACTGACACATATTAGAGTCTAACCACTCCATTTTTTATTCAAAAGGTGGGTTATTCAAATATTTACACCCACACCTCATAAAAGTGTGAGCTTGTAAAGTAGCATTGATTATGGAGGTATGCGCTGAATGGTATGCAGTTATCCCTCTCTTTATGCCTGATAAGAAGTCATTACTCTGATTGAATGGCTCCTCCACTCAACTGCTGTAGTTCATCTAATAATAATCTCACCTCCACTTTAATTCAGCTGTGAAATACTTTAAAATCATCAGGTTGAAATTCATATTTTTGTGTCTGAATCAAAATAAATATCACTACCTAGTTTTTTTTTTTAACTGCAGGATTGATCCCTTAATGGGATGTGGACTGATGCTCTGACTTTGCACAGAGTCCATGTTTGAAAATGTTGTATCTCACTGCATTACTGATACACAGAGAGAAACCTTTGATTTTGATTAACAGCCTCCACGACAAAAAATAGAACATATGTTACACAAATAGAATGAAGCACTGTGGATGTTATGTTTTTTTTTCATGCAGTACAGTAGGTCACAAATAAAATAAGTGTAACTAAGAATAGAGCACATTCTGAGGACAAAACACTCCCAGGATTATAATCAACCACTGTGTTTGGCTGCATCTGAAGCCCAAAGTTGTTGATCACTACCCGGAGAGAACTAGGAGTCACATGTCTGATAGTTCTGCTGTGTTTAGCTCTCAGAGCTGACAGGAGAAGTCCATATAAAAAGCACACTAATACAGCTCAGCAGAAGTACAGTGTCTGTACTGTCGGAGGTAATAAAGGCTTTACCTTGCTTTTATGTCTCATGATACTCATACTGTACATGTGTGCATATTTAAAGAACAATGGAACATCTGAATAGAGCAGACACATACTTCACAAACACAGCAATCAGCACTCTCTGTTCTTATCTGTACTCTGAGTCTTGATCCATTGGATGACCGTCTCATAGGCCAGCTTCTCAGCCGTGGTGTTGAAACTGTTCTTGGACAAGTAAGACACCAGACCCTCCTTGGACACACTCAGAATCTCGTCCTCTCCTACCACCTGATGAGAAAAACAACAGTCAAATTCCTTCTGTTGTACATTTGGGTTTTACCTAACAAATCCACAAAATATGGGGTATTTACTGTATATAAAATCTCTGAACTAGAGAGTTACTACAGGAATGAATGAACGAATCACTCAGACTGATGATAAATCTGTACAAACATGTGGAAACTGTTTCTCTGCAGTCAATAAACCAGGTCAGAGACCAAGATAGAGAGGACAGAGAAACAAAACAGGAGACAGAGACAGAGACTGAGACAGAGGCTGTATAGAATAAGTATAAGTATAGAATAAAAAAAAAACAATTCAGACATTCATGAAAGATAACAGATTTATGTTACAATGTTACAATGTTACAATGTTACAATGTCATTTAGCAGACACTTTTATCCAAAGCGACGTACATACGAGAACAAGAACAACACAAGCAAAGATCTAGACAAGAGGAAACAAGATCAGTAAGAGTAACAAAGTGCTTCAAGTCAATTTGCAGGGTTCCCACTCTTTTCCAGAGATCATTTTCCAGGACATTTTCATTGATGATCAAGCTGGGATGACAGTCTAAATTTAGTTCCTAATTTAGTTCCTAAATAGTCTAAAATGTTCCTCTCAGTGGAAGTCTACATTGAAAGACATGTAGTCTATGGCTATCAATGAAATCATCTCTTACATTCTTAAAAATTATGGCAAATTGATAATAGAATAATGCAACCACAGATGTACAGCACTTCACTTTATTAGTGCAACCAAGTAACAATAATGGGCAACATCTCAGCTTTCTCTTTTCTCAAAAAATATAAAATGAGCTAAGAAAAAAACAAAAGAGCCTGAAAAGGAATCAGGAAGCTGCCTTACTGAAATAATTAAATAATAATAATGATCAGAGGATCAGTTCATTAATGACCTAAATAGAACTGAATGACAAAAATGGCCACAAATGTTTCTCAACTCAACTCAAACTCAAAATATACCTGCTTAATCAAGATATTCATCCTGCTAAGTGGTCGATGTAAAACAAAGCAAATGTCACGTTTTTTTCATGTGTTAACGTAAACTCTGAAAAAATCGCACCGGTGTAAAGACACACTCTGTATTTGAAGATCTCTCAGAGATTTAAAAAAATGTAAACTGTCTTCCTGCATGGCGATGTCTATTATGATCAGCGATGTCTACAACATGGAGTTTCTGTGCAGCTGTGTCGCTCTTTTTGTTCTGTTTGTTTTCACTATCGGGATTTGGACTCCTACTAGCTAGAGCAGGGGTTCTCAAAGTTTTTGGAGCCAGGGACCCCTTACAGATGAGAAAATTGTCCAAGGCCCCCTCATAACTGTAACACAGATTAAGCACATTAGTGATGTGTCATGATCAAAAGCTGCGGCTCTGAGAGCCGATGCTTTATAGTGAATCAGAAGAGCCGGTTTGCATCGAGAGAGAGCCGGCTCCCAGTTTTTTCCTTTCGCTGCTTAGCTCTCTCAGTGTTCAGCCCCAGCTCTGCTCACAGCAGAACTTTGTTTTGATTGGTCAGCATGGCGGCCATGTGGCCAATCACATGTGAGGATATAGGATAAAGGTGATGGAGGGGAGGCTGTGTATCGTGGCTACATCTGTTCCTTCAGAGAGAGTCTTCTTGAAGATCGGGCAAATACTCACTGAGGAGAAATCGGATCAGCCCGTCCAAGCTGAGGCATCTGATTTTTCTCAATGCCGACCTGAGGACATTAATAATGTTTGCTCCAGTTTGGTTCTGGTTCTGTTTGAATGAGTTTGGTTCTGGTTCTGTTTAGTTGAGTTTGGTTCTGGTTCTGTTTGCTTGAGTTGGTTCTGGTTCTGTTTTCTTGAGTTTGGTTCTGGTTCGGTTCGGTTCTTGTTCGGTTGTGGTTCGGTCCTGTTCTGGTTCTGGTTCTGGTTCTGTTCTGTTTTGCTTCAGTTCTGTTTCGGTTCTGGTTCAGTCCTGGTTCGGTTCTGGTTCGGTTCTGGTTCGGTTCTGTTACGGTTCTGGTTCGGTTCTGGTACAGTTTGGTTCTGGTTCGGTTCTGGTTCGGTTGTGGTTCTGGTTCGGTTCTGGTTCAGTTATGGTATGATTCTGGTTCTGGTTCTGGAACAGTTCTGGTTCGGTTCTGGTTCAGTTCTGGTTCAGTTATGGTATGGTTCTGGTTCAGTTCTGGAACGGTTCTGGTTCGGTACTGGTCAGGGTCTGGTTCGGTTCTGGTTGGGTTTGCTTAAGTTTAGTTCTGATTCTAACTATAACCCTAAGCCTAACCCTAACCTAAACCCTAATCACAACCCTAACCCTAACCCTAACCCTATCCCTAATCCTAACCCTAACCCTATCCCTAATCCTAACCCTAACCCTAACCCTAATCCTAACCCTAATCCTAACCCTAACCCTAATCCTAGCCCTAACCCTAATCCTAACTCTAACCCTAATCCTAACTCTAACCCTAATCCTAACCCTAACCCTAATCCTAACCCTAACCCTAATCCTAACCCTAGCCCTAATCACAACCCTAACCCTAACCCTAACCCTAATCCTAACCCTAACCCTAATCCTAACTCTAGCCCTAATCACAACCCTAACCCTAACCCTAACCCTAATCCTAGCCCTAACCCTAATAACAGCCCTAACCCTAACCCTAACCCTAATCCTAACCCTAACCCTAACCCTAACCCTAATCCTAACCCTAACCTTAACCCTAATCCTAAACCTAACCCTAACCCTAACCCTAAACCTAACCCTAACCCTAACCCTAATCCTAAACCTAACCCTAACCCTAATCCTAACCCTAATCCTAACCCTAACCCTAACCCTAATCCTAACCCTAATCCCAACCCTAACCCTAACCCTAAACCTAATCCTAAACCTAACCCTAATCACAACCCTAATCCTAACCCTAACCCTAACCCTAATCACAACCCTAACCCTAACCCTAATCCTAGCCCTAACCCTAATCACAACCCTAACCCTAACCCTAATCCTAACCCTAACTCTAACCCTAATCCTAACCCTAACCTTAACCCTAATCCTAACCCTAACCCTAACCCTAATCCTAAACCTAACCCTAACCCTAACCCTTAACCTAACCCTAACCCTAACCCTAATCCTAACCCTAACCCTAACCCTAATCCTAAACCTAACCCTTACCCTAACCCTAATCCTAACCCTAATCCTAGCCCTAACCCTAATCACAACCCTAACCCTAACCCTAATCCTAACCCTAACCCTAATCCTAACCCTAACCCTAACCTTAACCCTAATCACAACCCTAACCCTATCCCTAATCCTAACCCTAATCCTTACCCTAACCCTAATCCTAGCCCTAACCCTAATCACAACCCTAATCCTAGCCCTAACCCTAATCACAATCCTAACCCTAACCCTAATCCTAACCCTAACCCTAACCCTAACCCTAACCCTAATCCTAACCCTAACCCTAACCCTAATCCTAAACCTAACCCTAATCCTAACCCTAACCCTAACCCTAACCCTAATCCTAGCCCTAACCCTAATCACAACCCTAACCCTAACCCTAACCCTAATCCTAACCCTAACCATAATCCTAACCCTAACCCTAACCCTAACCCTTAACCTAACCCTAACCCTAACCCTAATCCTAACCCTAACCCTAACCCTAATCCTAAACCTAACCCTTACCCTAACCCTAATCCTAACCCTAATCCTAGCCCTAACCCTAATCACAACCCTAACCCTAACCCTAATCCTAACCCTAACCCTAATCCTAACCCTAACCCTAACCTTAACCCTAATCACAACCCTAACCCTATCCCTAATCCTAACCCTAATCCTTACCCTAACCCTAATCCTAGCCCTAACCCTAATCACAACCCTAATCCTAGCCCTAACCCTAATCACAATCCTAACCCTAACCCTAATCCTAACCCTAACCCTAACCCTAACCCTCACCCTAATCCTAACCCTAACCCTAACCCTAATCCTAAACCTAACCCTAATCTTAACCCTAACCCTAACCCTAACCCTAATCCTAGCCCTAACCCTAATCACAACCCTAACCCTAACCCTAACCCTAATCCTAACCCTAACCCTAATCCTAACCCTAACCCTAACCCTAATCCTAAACCTAACCCTAACCCTAACCCTAATCCTAGCCCTAACCCTAATCACAACCCAAACCCTAACCCTAACCCTAATCCTAACCCTAACCCTAACCCTAATCCTAACCCTAACCCTAACCCTTACCCTAATCCTAGCCCTAACCCTAATCACAACCCTAACCCTAACCCTAACCCCAATCCTAACCCTAATCCGAATCACAACCCTAACCCTAACCCTAGCCCTAACCCTTATCCGAACCCTAATCCTAACCCTAACCCTAACCCTAACCCTAACCCTAATCCTAACCCTAACCCTAATCACAACCCTAACCCTAACCCTAATCCTAACCCTAATCCTAATCACAACCCTAACCCTAACCCTTATCCTAACCCTAACCCTAATCACAACCCTAACCCTGATCCTAACCCTAACCCTTATACTAACCCTAATCCTAACACTAACCCTAATCACAACCCTAACCCTAACCCTAACCCTGATCCTAACCCTTATCCTAACACTAACCCTAATGACAACCCTAACCTTAACCCCAATCCTAACCCTAATCCTAATCCTAACCCTAATCCTAACCCTAACCCCAACCCTAACCAAAACCCTAACCCTAACCCTAATCACAACCCAATTATAACCATAACCCTAATCCTAACCCTAACCCAAACCTAACACTGAACCTAACCCTAATCCTAACCCTAATCCTAAACCTGATCCTAGGGTTCGTTTCTGTTCTGGTTCTGGTTCGGTTCTGGTTCGGTTCTGGTATTGTTTGCCTCGGTCCTGGTTGTGGTTCGGTTCTGGCCCAGGTCTGGTAAAGTTCGGTTCGGTTCTGGTACGGTTCTGGTTCAGTTCTGGTACGGTACTGGTTCGGTACTGGTAAGGGTCTGGTTCGGTTCTGGTAGTGTTTGCTTGAGGTTGGTTTTGGTTCAGTTTGCATAAGTTTGGTTCTGGTTCTGGTTCTGTTTGCTTGAGTTTGGTTCTGGTTCTGTTTGCTTGAGTTTGGTCCTGGTTCTGTTTGCTTGAGTTTGGTTCTGGTTCTGGTTCGGTTCTGGTTCGGTTCTGGTTCGGTTCTGGTTCGGTTCTGATATGATTCGCTTCGGTTCTGGTCCGGTTGTGGTTCGGTTCTGGTTCAGTCCTAGTACGGTTCTGGTATGGTTCTGCTTAGGTTCTGGTCTGGGTCTGGTTCGGTTCTGGTACGGTTCTGGTACGGTTCGGTTCTGGTTGGGTACTGGTCCGGGTCTGGTTCGGTTCTAGTACGGTTTGGTTCTGGTTCGGTTCTGGTTCGGTTCTGGTACGGTTTGGTTCTGGTTTGGTTCTGGTCCGGTTCTGGTGCGGTTCTGGTACGGTTTGGTTCTGGTTTGGTTCTGGTCCGGTTCTGGTTCGGTTCTGGTACGGTTCGGTTCTGGTTGGGTACTGGTTCGGGTCTGGTTCGTTCATGTTGGGTTTACTTGAGTTTGGTTCTGGTTCAGTTTGCATGAGTTTGGTTCTGGTTGTGTTTGCTTAAATTTTGTTCTTGTTCTAACCCTAACCCTAATCCTAACCCTAATCCCAACCCTAACCCTAACCCTTATCCTAACCCTAATCTTAAACCTAATCCTAACCCTAATCACAACCCTAAACACAACCCTAACCCTAACCCTAACCCTAACCCTAACCCTAACCTTAATCCTAACCCTAATCCCAACCCTAATCCTAACCTTAACCCTAATCACAACCCTAACCATAACCCTAATCCTAACCCTAACCTTGACCCAAACCCTAATCCTAACCCTAATCCTAACCCTAACCCTAATCACAACCCTAACCCTAACCCTAATCCTAACCCTAACTCTAATCCCAACCCTAACCCTAATCCTAACCCTAACCCTAACCTTAACCCTAATCACAACCCTAAACACAACCCTAATCCTAATCACAACCCTAACCCTAACCCTAACCCCAACCCTTACCCTAACCCTAATCCTAACCCTAACCCTAATCACAACCCTAACCCTAACCCTAACCCTAATCCTAGCCCTAACCCTAATAACAACCCTAACCCTAACCCTAACCCTAACCCTAATCCTAACCCTAATCCTAATCACAACCCTAACCCTAACCCTAACCCCAACCCTTACCCTAACCCTAATCCTAACCCTAACCCTAATCACAACCCTAACCCTAACCCTAACCCTAATCCTAGCCCTAACCCTAATAACAACCCTAACCCTAACCCTAACCCTAACCTTGACCCAAACCCTAATCCTAACCCTAATCCTAACCCTAACCCTAATCACAACCCTAACCCTAACCCTAACCCTAACCATAACCCTAATCCTAACCCTAATCCTAACCCTAACCCTAACCTTGACCCAAACCCTAATCCTAACCCTAATCCTAACCCTAACCCTAATCACAACCCTAACCCTAACCCTAATCCTAACCCTAACTCTAATCCCAACCCTAACCCTAATCCTAACCCTAACTCTAATCCTAACCCTAACCCTAATCACAACCCTAAACACAACCCTAACCCTAACCCTAATCACAACCCTAACCCTAACCCTAACCCTAATCCTAACCCTAACTTTAATCCCAACCCTAACCCTAATCCTAACCCTAATCCTACCCCTTAGCCTAACCCTAATCCTAACCCTGACCCTAAATCCTAACCCTAACTCTAATCCCAACCCTAACCCTAATCCTAACCCTAACCCTAACTCTAACCCTAATCCTAACCCTAACCCTAACCCTAACCCTAATCCTAACCCTAACCCTAACCCTAATCCTAAACCTAACCCTAATCCTAACCCTAACCCTAACCCTAACCCTAATCCTAGCCCTAACCCTAATCACAACCCTAACCCTAACCCTAACCCTAATCCTAACCCTAACCCTAATCCTAACCCTAACCCTAACCCTAATCCTAAACCTAACCCTAACCCTAACCCTAATCCTAGCCCTAACCCTAATCACAACCCTAACCCTAACCCTAACCCTAATCCTAACCCTAACCCTAACCCTAATCCTAACCCTAACCCTAACCCTAACCCTTACCCTAATCCTAGCCCTAACCCTAATCACAACCCTAACCCTAACCCTAGCCCTAACCCTTATCCGAACCCTAATCCTAACCCTAACCCTAACCCTAACCCTAATCCTAACCCTAACCCTTATCCGAATCACAACCCTAACCCTAACCCTAGCCCTAACCCTTATCCGAACCCTAATCCTAACCCTAACCCTAACCCTAACCCTAATCCTAACCCTAACCCTAATCACAACCCTAACCCTAACCCTAATCCTAACCCTAATCCTATTCACAACCCTAACCCTAACCCTTATCCTAACCCTAACCCTAATCACAACCCTAACCCTGATCCTAACCCTAACCCTTATACTAACCCTAACCCTAACCCTAACCCTAATCCTAGCCCTAACCCTAATCACAACCCTAACCCTAACCCTAACCCTAATCCTAACCCTAACCCTAATCCTAACCCTAACCCTAACCCTAATCCTAAACCTAACCCTAACCCTAACCCTAATCCTAGCCCTAACCCTAATCACAACCCTAACCCTAACCCTAACCCTAATCCTAACCCTAACCCTAACCCTAATCCTAACCCTAACCCTAACCCTAACCCTTACCCTAATCCTAGCCCTAACCCTAATCACAACCCTAACCCTAACCCTAGCCCTAACCCTTATCCGAACCCTAATCCTAACCCTAACCCTAACCCTAACCCTAATCCTAACCCTAACCCTTATCCGAATCACAACCCTAACCCCAACCCTAGCCCTAACCCTTATCCGAACCCTAATCCTAACCCTAACCCTAACCCTAACCCTAATCCTAACCCTAACCCTAATCACAACCCTAACCCTAACCCTAATCCTAACCCTAATCCTATTCACAACCCTAACCCTAACCCTTATCCTAACCCTAACCCTAATCACAACCCTAACCCTGATCCTAACCCTAACCCTTATACTAACCCTAATCCTAACACTAACCCTAATCACAACCCTAACCCTAACCCTAACCCTGATCCTAACCCTTATCCTAACACTAACCCTAATGACAACCCTAACCTTAACCCAAATCCTAACCCTAATCCTAATCCTAACCCTAATCCTAACCCTAACCCCAACCCTAACCAAAACCCTAACCCTAACCCTAACCCTAATCACAACCCAATTATAACCATAACCCTAATCGTAACCCTAACCCAAACCTAACCCAGAACCGGTTCTGGTTCGGTTCTGGTTCGGTTCTGATATGATTCGCTTCGGTTCTGGTCCGGTTGTGGTTCGGTTCTGGTTCAGTCCTAGTACGGTTCTGGTATGGTTCTGCTTAGGTTCTGGTCTGGGTCTGGTTCGGTTCTGGTACGGTTCTGGTACGGTTCGGTTCTGGTTGGGTACTGGTCCGGGTCTGGTTCGGTTCTAGTACGGTTTGGTTCTGGTTCGGTTCTGGTTCGGTTCTGGTACGGTTTGGTTCTGGTTTGGTTCTGGTCCGGTTCTGGTGCGGTTCTGGTACGGTTTGGTTCTGGTTTGGTTCTGGTCCGGTTCTGGTTCGGTTCTGGTACGGTTCGGTTCTGGTTGGGTACTGGTTCGGGTCTGGTTCGTTCATGTTGGGTTTACTTGAGTTTGGTTCTGGTTCAGTTTGCATGAGTTTGGTTCTGGTTGTGTTTGCTTAAATTTTGTTCTTGTTCTAACCCTAACCCTAATCCTAACCCTAATCCCAACCCTAACCCTAACCCTTATCCTAACCCTAATCTTAAACCTAATCCTAACCCTAATCACAACCCTAAACACAACCCTAACCCTAACCCTAACCCTAACCCTAACCTTAATCCTAACCCTAATCCCAACCCTAATCCTAACCTTAACCCTAATCACAACCCTAACCATAACCCTAATCCTAACCCTAACCTTGACCCAAACCCTAATCCTAACCCTAATCCTAACCCTAACCCTAATCACAACCCTAACCCTAACCCTAATCCTAACCCTAACTCTAATCCCAACCCTAACCCTAATCCTAACCCTAACCCTAACCTTAACCCTAATCACAACCCTAAACACAACCCTAATCCTAATCACAACCCTAACCCTAAACCTAACCCCAACCCTTACCCTAACCCTAATCCTAACCCTAACCCTAATCACAACCCTAACCCTAACCCTAACCCTAATCCTAGCCCTAACCCTAATAACAACCCTAACCCTAACCCTAACCCTAACCCTAATCCTAACCCTAATCCTAATCACAACCCTAACCCTAACCCTAACCCCAACCCTTACCCTAACCCTAATCCTAACCCTAACCCTAATCACAACCCTAACCCTAACCCTAACCCTAATCCTAGCCCTAACCCTAATAACAACCCTAACCCTAACCCTAACCCTAACCCTAACCCTAATCCTAACCCTAATCCTAACCCTAACCCTAACCTTAATCCTAACCCTAATCCCAACCCTAATCCTAACCTTAACCCTAATCACAACCCTAACCCTAACCATAACCCTAATCCTAACCCTAATCCTAACCCTAACCCTAACCTTGACCCAAACCCTAATCCTAACCCTAATCCTAACCCTAACCCTAATCACAACCCTAACCCTAACCCTAATCCTAACCCTAACTCTAATCCCAACCCTAACCCTAATCCTAACCCTAACTCTAATCCTAACCCTAACCCTAATCACAACCCTAAACACAACCCTAACCCTAACCCTAATCACAACCCTAACCCTAACCCTAACCCTAATCCTAACCCTAACTTTAATCCCAACCCTAACCCTAATCCTAACCCTAATCCTACCCCTTAGCCTAACCCTAATCCTAACCCTGACCCTAAATCCTAACCCTAACTCTAATCCCAACCCTAACCCTAATCCTAACCCTAACCCTAACTCTAACCCTAATCCTAACCCTAACCCTAACCCTAACCCTAATCCTAACCCTAACCCTAATCCTAAACCTAACCCTAATCCTAACCCTAACCCTAACCCTAACCCTAATCCTAGCCCTAACCCTAATCACAACCCTAACCCTAACCCTAACCCTAATCCTAACCCTAACCCTAACCCTAATCCTAACCCTAACCCTAACCCTAACCCTTACCCTAATCCTAGCCCTAACCCTAATCACAACCCTAACCCTAACCCTAGCCCTAACCCTTATCCGAACCCTAATCCTAACCCTAACCCTAACCCTAACCCTAATCCTAACCCTAACCCTTATCCGAATCACAACCCTAACCCTAACCCTAGCCCTAACCCTTATCCGAACCCTAATCCTAACCCTAACCCTAACCCTAACCCTAATCCTAACCCTAACCCTAATCACAACCCTAACCCTAACCCTAATCCTAACCCTAATCCTATTCACAACCCTAACCCTAACCCTTATCCTAACCCTAACCCTAATCACAACCCTAACCCTGATCCTAACCCTAACCCTTATACTAACCCTAATCCTAACACTAACCCTAATCACAACCCTAACCCTAACCCTAACCCTGATCCTAACCCTTATCCTAACACTAACCCTAATGACAACCCTAACCTTAACCCCAATCCTAACCCTAATCCTAATCCTAACCCTAATCCTAACCCTAACCCCAACCCTAACCAAAACCCTAACCCTAACCCTAACCCTAATCACAACCCAATTATAACCATAACCCTAATCGTAACCCTAACCCAAACCTAACCCTGAACCTAACCCTAATCCTAACCCTAATCCTAAACCTGATCCTAGGGTTCGTTTCTGTTCTGGTTCTGGTTCGGTTCTGGTTCGGTTCTGGTATTGTTTGCCTCGGTCCTGGTTGTGGTTCGGTTCTGGCCCAGGTCTGGTACAGTTCGGTTCGGTTCTGGTACGGTTCTGGTTCAGTTCTGGTACGGTACTGGTTTGGTACTGGTCAGGGTCTGGTTCGGTTCTGGTAGTGTTTGCTTGAGGTTGGTTTTGGTTCAGTTTGCATAAGTTTGGTTCTGGTTCTGGTTCTGTTTGCTTGAGTTTGGTTCTGGTTCTGTTTGCTTGAGTTTGGTCCTGGTTCTGTTTGCTTGAGTTTGGTTCTGGTTCTGGTTCTGGTTCGGTTCTGGTTCGGTTCTGGTTCGGTTCTGATATGATTCGCTTCGGTTCTGGTCCGGTTGTGGTTCGGTTCTGGTTCAGTCCTAGTACGGTTCTGGTATGGTTCTGCTTAGGTTCTGGTCTGGGTCTGGTTCGGTTCTGGTACGGTTCGGTTCTGGTTCAGTCTGGGTACGGTTCTGGTTCGGTTCTGGGTTTGGTTCTGGTCCGGTTCTGGTTCGGTTCTGGTACGGTTCGGTTCTGGTTGGGTACTGGTCCGGGTCTGGTTCGGTTCTAGTACGGTTTGGTTCTGGTTCGGTTCTGGTTCGGTTCTGGTACGGTTTGGTTCTGGTTTGGTTCTGGTCCGGTTCTGGTGCGGTTCTGGTACGGTTTGGTTCTGGTTTGGTTCTGGTCCGGTTCTGGTTCGGTTCTGGTACGGTTCGGTTCTGGTTGGGTACTGGTTCGGGTCTGGTTCGTTCATGTTGGGTTTACTTGAGTTTGGTTCTGGTTCAGTTTGCATGAGTTTGGTTCTGGTTGTGTTTGCTTAAATTTTGTTCTTGTTCTAACCCTAACCCTAATCCTAACCCTAATCCCAACCCTAACCCTAACCCTTATCCTAACCCTAATCTTAAACCTAATCCTAACCCTAATCACAACCCTAAACACAACCCTAACCCTAACCCTAACCCTAACCCTAACCTTAATCCTAACCCTAATCCCAACCCTAATCCTAACCTTAACCCTAATCACAACCCTAACCATAACCCTAATCCTAACCCTAACCTTGACCCAAACCCTAATCCTAACCCTAATCCTAACCCTAACCCTAATCACAACCTTAACCCTAACCCTAACCCTAACTCTAATCCCAACCCTAACCCTAATCCTAACCCTAACCCTAACCTTAACCCTAATCACAACCCTAAACACAACATTAATCCTAATCACAACCCTAACCCTAACCCCAACCCTTACCCTAACCCTAATCCTAACCCTAACCCTAATCACAACCCTAACCCTAACCCTAACCCTAATCCTAGCCCTAACCCTAATAACAACCCTAACCCTAACCCTAACCCTAATCCTAACCCTAACCCTAATCCTAATCACAACCCTAACCCTAACCCTAACCCCAACCCTTACCCTAACCCTAATCCTAACCCTAACCCTAATCACAACCCTAACCCTAACCCTAACCCTAATCCTAGCCCTAACCCTAATAACAACCCTAACCCTAACCCTAACCCTAATCCTAACCCTAATCCTAACCCTAACCCTAACCTTAATCCTAACCCTAATCCCAACCCTAATCCTAACCTTAACCCTAATCACAACCCTAACCCTAACCATAACCCTAATCCTAACCCTAATCCTAACCCTAACCCTAACCTTGACCCAAACCCTAATCCTAACCCTAATCCTAACCCTAACCCTAATCACAACCCTAACCCTAACTCTAATCCCAACCCTAACCCTAATCCTAACCCTAACTCTAATCCTAACCCTAACCCTAATCACAACCCTAAACACAACCCTAACCCTAACCCTAATCACAACCCTAACCCTAACCGTAACCCTAATCCTAACCCTAACTTTAATCCCAACCCTAACCCTAATCCTAACCCTAATCCTACCCCTTAGCCTAACCCTAATCCTAACCCTGACCCTAAATCCTAACCCTAACTCTAATCCCAACCCTAACCCTAATCCTAACCCTAACCCTAGCCATAATCCTAACCCTAATCCTAACCCTAATCCTAATCACAACCCTAACCCTAACCCTAACCCCAACCCTTACCCTAACCCTAATCCTAACCCTAATCACAACCCTAACCCTAACCCTAACCCTAACCCCAACCCTAACCAAAACCCTAACCCTAACCCTAATCACAAACCTAATCATAACCCTCACCCTAATCCTAACCCTAATCCTAACCCTAACTCTAATCCCAACCCTAACCCTAATCTTAACCCTAACCCTACTCCTAACCCTAACCCATCCCTAACCCTAATCTAAACCCTAACCCTAACCCTAATCCTAACCCTAACCCTAACCTTAACCATAATCCTAACCCTAATCATAACCCTAACCCTAACCCTAACCCTAACCCTGACCCTAACCCTTGCCATAATCCTAACCCTAACCCTAACTCTAACCCTAACCCTATATCCTAACCCTAACTCTAATCCCAACCCTAATCCTAACCCTAACCTTAACCTTAACCCTAATCCTAACCCTAACCATAACCCTAATCCTAACCATAATCACAACCCTAACCCTTATCCTAACCCTAATCTTAAACCTAATCCTAACCCTAACCCTAATCACAACCCTAAACAACCCTAACCCTAACCCTAACCCTAACCCTAACCTTAATCCTAACCCTAATCCCAACCCTAATCCTAACCTTAACCCTAATCACAACCCTAACCATAACCCTAATCCTAACCTTGACCCAAACCCTAATCCTAACCCTAACCCTAATCCTAACCCTAACCCTAATCACAACCCTAACCCTAACCCTAATCCTAACCCTAACTCTAATCCCAACCCTAACCCTAATCCTAACCCTAACCCTAATCCTAACCTTAACCCTAATCACAACCCTAAACACAACCCTAACCCTAACCTTAATCCTAACCCTAATCCCAACCCTAATCCTAACCTTAACCCTAATCACAACCCTAACCCTAACCATAACCCTAATCCTAACCCTAATCCTAACCCTAACCCTTACCTTGACCCAAACCCTAATCCTAACCCTAACCCTAATCACAACCCTAACCCTAACCCTAATCCTAACCCTAACTCTAATCCCAACCCTAACCCTAATCCTAACCCTAACTCTAATCCTAACCCTAACCCTAATCACAACCCTAAACACAACCCTAACCCTAACCCTAATCACAACCCTAACCCTAACCCTAACCCTAATCCTAACCCTAACTCTAATCCCAACCCTAACCCTAATCCTAACCCTAATCCTACCCCTTAGCCTAACCCTAATCATAACCCTAACCCTAAATCCTAACCCTAACTCTAATCCCAACCCTAACCCTAATCCTAACCCTAACCCTAACCCTAGCCATAATCCTAACCCTAATCCTAACCCTAATCCTAATCATAACCCTAACCCTAACCCCAACCCTTACCCTAACCCTAATCCTAACCCTAACCCTTATCACAACCCTAACCCTAACCCTAATCCTAACCCTAACTCTAATCCCAACCCTAACCCTAATCCTAACCCTAACTCTAATCCTAACCCTAACCCTAATCACAACCCTAAACACAACCCTAACCCTAACCCTAATCACAACCCTAACCCTAACCCTAACCCTAATCCTAACCCTAACTCTAATCCCAACCCTAACCCTAATCCTAACCCTAATCCTACCCCTAAGCCTAACCCTAATCCTAACCCTGACCCTAAATCCTAACCCTAACTCTAATCCCAACCCTAACCCTAATCCTAACCCTAACCCTAACCCTAGCCATAATCCTAACCCTAATCCTAACCCTAATCCTAATCACAACCCTAACCCTAACCCCAACCCTTACCCTAACCCTAATCCTAACCCTAACCCTAATCACAACCCTAACCCTAACCCTAACCCTAACCCCAACCCTAACCAAAACCCTAACCCTAACCCTAATCACAAACCTAATCATAACCCTCACCCTAATCCTAACCCTAATCCTAACCCTAACTCTAATCCCAACCCTAACCCTAATCTTAACCCTAACCCTACTCCTAACCCTAACCCATCCCTAACCCTAATCTAAACCCTAACCCTAACCCTAATCCTAACCCTAACCCTAACCTTAACCATAATCCTAACCCTAATCATAACCCTAACCCTAACCCTAACCCTGACCCTAACCCTTGCCATAATCCTAACCCTAACCCTAACTCTAACCCTAACCCTAACCCTATATCCTAACCCTAACTCTAATCCCAACCCTAATCCTAACCCTAACCTTAACCTTAACCCTAATCCTAACCCTAACCATAACCCTAATCCTAACCATAATCACAACCCTAACCCTAATCATAACCCTAACCCTAGGATCAGGGTAAGAATGGTTTTGTAACAGAATAAATGCACAAAATTGGTCTTCTCATAAAAACACTGTATCTAAAAGGGTTTTCAACACAAACCATT
Source organism: Notolabrus celidotus (assembly GCF_009762535.1). Taxonomy (NCBI): domain Eukaryota; kingdom Metazoa; phylum Chordata; class Actinopteri; order Labriformes; family Labridae; genus Notolabrus; species Notolabrus celidotus. The sequence continues at coordinate 23,590,298 of NC_048284.1, forward strand.
AGTTTTTGCAAACTTAAGGTAAAATATAAGGCTACAAAAGATCCTAAATTAAGAGCCGTTCAGGAGTCGAAAGAGCCGGCTCTTCTTTGGGAGCCGAGTTAAAAGAGCCGGCTCTCTGAAAAGAGTTGATCTTCCCATCACTAAAGCACATGCTCACTACCATTTGCACTCTTAGTTGCCCTTGGAACTATTTGTATTGCAAAACGTATCAATGTAAATACTTCAAACCTGTACCATAGTGATAAACAGATAACACTTCAATTTGAATCAAGTAAATACCACTTGTATACTTTAAAACAGAGGGTCATTTCATTCCTTGTGGACTCAACATGACAGCATTTATACTTTTCAAGTAATTGATCTTAAACGCTTTCAGAAAATTAACAGTAGCAAGACTCACATATCCCTTCGAGCCACCAAATGGTATCATAATAATGGTGTATATGCTGTTTTGTAATGACACAGCACAATTTTGAAATTTATTAGAAATTTATTCAAATTATTTCACGGACCCCCACGCTATGGTTCACGGACCGCCAGGGGTCCCAGGACCCCACTTTGAGAACAACTGAGCTAAAGTACGGTAATTGAGCTCTCAGCCTGCAGAGAAAGTTGTGAGGCACAGACCCCCAAGCTCTCTGCTGACTCCACTGGTCACACTATAACTTAAATATAAGACTCTTTGAATCAAAAGAGCACTCTACAAGGTTAATGTACCGTAAAACATGAACAATATACCCCTGTTTTCTGTGAATGCATGATTATGAAGTGAAGGAGAAAAGATGTGAAAAAAGTTGCACAGTGTCGCTGTCTTTTCCAGCACAGCATGCACTCAACTTTGAATGAATGGGGATGTGTTTTGTTAATAGGGTCAGGTCGCACGCAGCCATGTTGGAATAATTTTCCAGGACTATATGTGATTTTCCAGGACATTTTACTTTTTCTCCCATTTTCCAGGTGTTTTCCAGTACTGGAAAACAAGAGAGCAAGAGAGCAGCATTTAAGGTGCTGTGTCTGTAGTTCTAGTTTTTCTTTTGTAGTTTACTTGCACACCTGTAGGCAAACACACAGATCAACCGGGTCAGCGGCCACTGAAAAAAGTCTGATTAACTACCAGCCATGAAACAGAAGTAATGCCTGTTTTTTTATCAGTGAACACAGTCAGAGAGTTTCTCGGAAATAAATATCAGCAAACAAAGGTCACCTCACATCTATTAAATCACTACCAAACTAAAGCAAAGAAAAGAGGAAATAAAAGTGACCTCATGCTGCCTCAAACTGAGGACTCAGAGCGACACAACAGACTGTCTGAAAATGTTCCTCTGTTATAACTGAGCAGATCAAGAGTTATTTCACTGTACATGGTCACAGTGGGAACATTGTGTTGCACATTCTTTTTATCAGTTTCTTCAATTCTTAACAGGCAGGCTTCTACTTTAATTTGTTACAAAACAGTGTCTAAGAAAACAGTTTCAGATTTTTAAAATACTTTGTAAGTCTTTTGTCGTTGCTGTAATAGAAAAGCATATCTGTTATTCACTTCTTGATAATAAAGGAGTTATGATCATTGGTGAACACAGTCAGTTTTTTTTGTTGCTTGAATAAAAGTCAAAAGAATAGAAGTCTAGAAGATTTTTGCTGTTACTCCTCACTGTTTTTGAAACAAACTTCAACAAACTTTGTTAAGAACATGTGCACACATGTGTGCTGCTTTGCTTCATATCCGCTGAAATGTCATGAATGGATTGACAAATGAAGTCTATGACTGGAAGAACTATGTTTTCCACAGTTTTTTACCCAAATAGAGAGAAACAAATCAATGACACGGCTGCAGGTTCTCTTTAAATTTATTTTCGCTGTTTTCCTGCTGCTGACCTTTTTAATAACATGCACTTTCCTTTTGTTACCGCTGGAGATATTTAAAGAATGTAAATACTGACATTTGAAGATTTTTTTTAATGCTGTTTACAAAATCTGTAACATGCTGTCTGTGTTTCATTTTCCCTATTGTAGCCCCCCAAAAAGCCTCACCATTCATCCCCCTCTGTCCTTGCTCCACTTTCCACACTTTATGAAAGTATCATTGTTTGGCTATTTCTCAATTCCCTCATGGTTCAGGCCAGATGATTCGACATTTAAGTAACCATTGTTCCCTGACCTTTTCATAAATCTGCCCCGTGTGTTTAGCTTTGCCCACTGGGACGAGAACAGAGACATTGTACCTGACAAAAAGCGCCAGCAAACAGGATTCTCACACAGCTGCTAGCTTTGATATCAGGACAAAAACAAGTCTGTGATGTGCCAGAAACAGGGAGGAAACTATGCACAACTTCTCAAACCACAAAAACTGCTTAGAAAGAAGTGTTTCACAATGACTACATCTGAGATACAAAATACACAAGTTTGTAGATGGCACATGTTGCAGGAAGGGTCATAAAGGAATATGTGAAGTTGTGACTTCACCAGGATGAAATGGCAGAGATCAGTTCACATGACTCTCCCAGGTGAGTTAAATATCTACTCAACATGCTTGTTTAATGTTCCATATGAAACAATAATCCACTCAAGGGCAGAATAAATGGAATCAAAGCCCTGCAGAGCATGTCCCCATACTGCTATGTCTCTCCTTCTGCTGCTAAGGACATAAATTAAAGTATTGTGAGGCAGTTAATGATGTCAGGGAGGACAAGAAACAAGGAGGAGTGAGAGGAGGGTGAGGGGGAGAAAATAGGATGACTACCATTAGGCAAAAAAATGTGTGAAAAATGCACAACTGATTCAAGAAGTGTTAAAACATTTTCTTACTACACACATAGATACAGACACTCACACATACACACACACACTCCCTTAAACATCCTACCAAAAAAGCCAATTTACTGGGAATACATTGAGCTTATTCTTACAAGACCATTTATTCTGTGGAAGTACTCACATTGCAGAGACACGCTGAGATAGAAAAATGGCTCGCACAACCACACATTACAGGACATGTTAGGACTATCTGTAGAGAATGAGTCCAGTTTGTGTCACACACTCTAAAGGACAGAGACAACAGGGTGACAGGGGAAGAATTTAAAAGCCTGAACCTCCGCCCATTGTGAACACAGAGCCATCAACATGAGAGAAAAACTAGTATGGACATTGGATTGACAGAAGTCTTGATTCAAATACTTTGCTAGAAGGTTTAGGAGGAGGATAGGAAAGTGAGTGATGATAGAGTGAGCAGTTTCCAATGGGTTGTATGATTATTAATGTACAATAAACCCTGAAGCCTTCAGCTTCAGAACTAAAAGTTGAATGCACTGTACAATTATATTTTCAGACCCATTATCAGTGTTATCCATCTGTACAGAAGGTCTTTTTTTATCTCTAAGATTTATAGACTCGATCTCTCACTTTTCTGACGTCATTACTTTAAAAGGAGGTAAATGAAAGTTAGTGGTGCTCAGAGTAGTACAGTCATGGCCAAAAGTTTTGAGAATGACACAAATATTACATTTTCACAAAGTCTGCTGCTTCAGGGTTTTTAGGTGCTTTTGTCAGATGTTTCTATGGTATAATGAAATACAATTAGAAGCATTTCATAAGTATCAAAAGCTTTTATTGAGAATTACACAGAATTCATGCAATAAGTCAATATTTGCAGTGTTGACCCTTCTTTTTCAAGACCTCTGCAATTCTCCCTGGCATGCTGTCAATCAACTTCTTGACCAAATCCTGGCTGATGGCAGTCCATTCTTGCATAATCAATGCTTGGAGTTTGTCAGAATTTGTGGGTTTTTGATTGTCCACCCACCTCTTGAGGATTGACCACAAGTTCTCAATGGGATTAAGATCTGGGGAGTTTCCTGGCCAAGGGCCCAAAATCTTAATGTTTTGTTCCCCGAGCCATTTTGTTATGACTTTTGCTTTATGGCAAGGTGCTCCATCATGCTGGAAAAGGCATTCTTCATCACCAAACTGCCCTTGGATGGTTGGGAGAAGTTGCTCTCAGAGGATGTTCTGGTACCATTCTTTATTCATGGCTGTGTTTTTAGGCAAGATTGTGAGAGAGCCCACTCCCTTGACCGAAAAGCAACCCCACACATGAATGGTCTCAGGATGCTTCACTGTTGGCAAGAGACAGGACTGATGGTAGCGCTCACCTCGTCTTCTCCGAACAAGCCTTCCTCCAGATGCCCCAAACAATCGGAAAGGGGATTCATCAGAGAAAATGACTTTACCCCAGTCCTCAGCAGTCCAGTCCCTGTACCTTCTGCAGAATATCAGTCTGTCCCTGATGTTTTTATTGGAGAGAAGTGGCTTCTTTGCTGCCCTCCTTGACACCAGGCCTTCCTCCAAAAGTCTTCGCCTCACTGTGCATGCAGATGCACTCACACCTGCCTGCTGCCATTCCTGAGCAAGCTCTGCACTGGTGGTGGCCCGATCCCGCAGCTGTAACACCTTCAGGAGACGGTCCTGGCGCTTGCTGGACTTTCTTGGGCGCCCTGGAGCCTGTTTGGCAACAATTGAACCTCTCTCCTTGAAGTTCTTGATAATTTGATAGACGGTTGACTGAGGTGCAATCTTAATCGCTGCTAAAAACTTCCCTGTTAGGCCCTTTTTGTGCAATGCAATGAGAGTAATTTGGGTGAACTGGCCCTTTAAATACAGAGCATCAAAGTGATGTTGTAATTGAAATTAGATGAGATTATTTCAGTGTGCTGTCTTCTCCTTAGACTGAGAGCAGCAGCAGAGGGCTGAGCAGCAGCACTCAGGGCTCAGCTGCAGTGTTCACACAGGACCGACTCATGTAATGGGCTTTAACACATCTCTCTACCAGCTCACAGTCACAACACTCTGTGACTCACACACTGAGAAAACTCCTGGGCTGACACAGCGAGAGAAAAACAGCATAAAAGTACGAGTCAGGACTGCTCAAAGGCTCTGAAGCTGTTACATCACTGTGGTGTGGCGATGCAGTGGCCATAAATTAAAGTCCTGCAGAACACACTTTTTGGAAAACGTTGAGCAGTAAAATTGAATAACCCAAGATGATTTGTGTTCTACCCTATTAGGGTATTGGGTTTTGGGGTCAGGAGTTGTGTGTGTACTTTTTATTTATTTTGTATATTATATTTTCCTAAAGCAGCATTACATCCTTCAGGTATCATGGGGTAAGATTGCAGGGATGAATGAACAGACACTGCAGGAGAGGCCTGTTAGCAGTGCTGGTACTCACTGGTGAGAAATATCTTCAAGAAACAACATTTCTAGAATTACTTTGATATTCCAAGATGTCTGAATTCAGCTTCATGCTATTTAAGCCTTTGATTTCTTAACTGAGTTGGTGTGTGTCTGTGTAAGTATGCATTTCAGTGTGGGGTGGGGGGAGCAAAAAATTGTGCTGTTCGTCCATCAGTGTTACATATCTAATTTCCCCCTGGCTAATGGCAGCCCGCCTAAATTGTACACTTAAATTATGTCCTTGAACCTGAGGTCGAATGAGATGATCTCTTTTTGTTGGATGTATCTTGTGAAAACATGACAGTGATGTGATTGTAAACCAAAGGAATTTTACAATTAATCACCCAAATAATGAGAATTTGCTCGACCAAACTGTGAAATTAAAGAAGACAAATTGTAGTGGCAGCAGCGGAAGGAAGATTTTGATGCAGCTGCTTCTCTTGGGGCCCCTATTGTATTTCAGGGGCCCTTTCTGCAAATATGATCTGGCTTCATGCAAGATAAGAGGCACATCCCAGACAATCTGATGGACAGGTTGACCAGCATGGGGCTTCAGTCTCCTCCAAAGTCACTTCAGTCTCTCAGACAGCTGCTTTGCTGCTGTCGAGGTCAAAGAGGACTCTGTGTCTCTTTTTTATTCAGAAGGGAGCTGTCATGGAGAAGAGCAGTCAGGGTACATACAAGACTCTGTGACTCCTCTACCTCTGTTCTCTCTCTGCTCTTCCTCCCTCCATTCATATTCAAGTGCAAGTGTATCAGTAGTGAGTTTAGCAGCTGATGAGGCACTCTGGCTGCAGTTAGAGACTGTGTATTTGCTTACTTCATCTATCACCATGCAAAGAAAAAACGCACTCTCTCACACTCATGGGCACATTATTGATGACAGACTTGAAAAGCACAGTTCATTATCTGATAGAGAACAAGTGAGTCGCAGAGTTGATCAAATGTTTCAGCAAGTGCTTAATGTAGTATGATTATAAATACATAACAGAAAGGTCTGAGAAAGGAGATAATTAGCTCCTATATTCTACACAGTAATGAAATATATGCAATTTTCAAAGCATGCTTGTTTAACATAGAACTGAGATCTAAAGATATGATTTTTATAGAGAGACTCTTGAATAGGTATATTTGACTTCTGTTTATTCAAACAGCAGAGCGACACCAAGTTTCTAAAAGAGATGAGGGCTGAAAACAGAGACTCTGTGGATGCATTATTCATATTGAAATAAAATTCTTTAGCTTCTCTCGAGTGCTCTAGTGAGCAATGAGGAGTTGACCTTCAGACGTCGCTCAGTGAGAAAATAAATGCTTATCCTCAAATCCAAACACCTGCTTCTTTTCTCTCGCTGCCTTTTACAAATTACACCCCTAACCAACTCCCTCTTGGAAAGAAAAAAAATACTCAGGGCAAACAAGAGTGGAACTAACTGTTTGCTATTCAATGCCGTAGTATACAATGGTTGGTCTAATGTGGTGTAGTAGCTCCATGTCAGGCCTGGCCTTACAGTAGTGTTGGGTCGGAGGCTCTTGTTTCTCTGCGTCTTAATGAGGCACCATGAGGCAAAGCTAAGAGGGGAAATCAGCAGGAGACGAGCAACTTGTTCTACAGCCTCAGGAGGAATAACCAACACTGTAGCTCTGATAATCTATTGAGAACGCCACTAAAAGAACACTAAGGGATTCAAAAAGAGAGATACAGACACAATAATGTGGATGATTATAGAGGGAGCCAGCTTCCATACTGTCAACTTAGAATTAACACATTTTATAGAGACTGCAGGGTAAACATCTACTTGGAACAAAGCACTGCCTGTGTTAAAGGCACATATTCCCTTCTGGAGAAAAGTAGGGACATACACAATGATTTAGATCAGTAATGTGGAGACTCCTCCTTAAAATCCTTAGCAAAAAGGCTTACTTTTCTTTCTGTAAACTTGTCTTGACAGTACTCTAAGAATTCTTAGAAAATCTGAAAAGCAGCGATGTTACTGGTCAAAGATGTGCATCTGAATGTATGTCAATTATGAGCTAACCCATCTGTTTAGCCTTTCAATGTAAAAAAAAGAAATAAAAAAAAAAGCTGATCAGACTTGTGATTGTATTGGTCATACTCACATCGTTGCTGAAAGAAAGGAGTTGCTTTTATAATACTGACAGAGCTCTCTCCAGACTGAAAGCAGAGATTTAATTTATCCAGAATTAAATACAGCCCTCTTTTTGCCTGAAATATGCTCTCATTTAGCCCCTTCTTTCTCCTGACTGACACTGGAAGCTCAGCTCTGAATATCCCAAGCAGATGGAATTATACAGAATAAAGACACATGACAAATAAGATGCTATTCAGAGGCACTCTTTAGGAAAGGCATTTTCACCAAGCAGTGCATCCTTCAGAGTTTTTACATCAAAGAATTAATGAACAGAAATAAAAAGACCTGGTATTAAACATGCCGAATACAGAATAGGAGAAAATCACAATAATATATCCAGTTTTTGACAACATGTCTGTTATATTTGCACAAGTTAGTGTAAGCTGTATGTACACATGCAAACAAAGGCTGGAGTCTGCCTCGACTTCATCCATTTCTTCTGTCTCTCCCTCTGTCTCTTTTTCTTCTCCCAATGTCTTCTCCACCTCTGCTGCATGTCCGTCAGTCAGCTGTCTGATGACTGTGTTGGTATGAAGAGTGAATAGTGAACACACAGTAAGTTTGAGTTTACAAAAGGGAAACTCCAGGGACTGATACGGCTCTCACCTCCAATCAGCCCCACAGCTTACCATCTGTTTACCCCGAGAATAGAGAAAGTGAGAGGAGGAGAAAGAGAACTCAGCCTGTTAGCAAACAATGGCTGCCTCCCTTACAGCAGTGAACACACACCTCAATGCCTGATGGAAAGATAATTATGCCCTCCACAACATCATCAACATTGGGAACCGTGAAACTGCACATGGCGTCCACATTCTCAGCTTTTGCATAGAGTGTGTGAGGCCGAGTTCATTGGGACCACAGCGGCTTTGAAACAGCGACGTCTCAATACTGATCTCTTGAGGGGAGTCCACACAGAGGATGGAAAAGAAGATTTTTTGTGGGGACTAAACAAAATTTTGCATTGGGAGATAGGATAGTTCTGAAGAATATTATGGGTAATGAAACAAACAGTAATGAAAAATGCTAACATAGTTTCTGCCTGTAACTCGTTCACAACAGTAGCGAGGGCCTGAGCTGGCTCTTCCTGATTGGTTGACACCGCTGCAGGGAAAATAAAAACAGGTCCAACTCTGCTGATTAGCCTAGCAACTCTACTGTAAAACATCAGAGCGCTGGGTCCATTGGGGTCCTCGGGTGTGTTTTCCAGTAACCAATTGGAGCACACCATGTGTTCCGTTACTATAAGGTGTAGTAAGTCCCACTGAGCTGTGCTTGGTTTCTGTAGAAGGGCGAGGCCACACACCATTGGTTCCTGAATTTTGAGTCATTTCAGGGTTACACATGATTAAACTCCTCCCCTGCAACGCCACCATGTTGTCTTTACCCTGATCTATGAATTTGAAAAATAATTTCAAAAGCTCTTGATAGCTTATTGACTTCTTTTTAGCTATTGTGTGTAAAACCTTAAAGATGCTTAGGGAATATATAGCAATGTTTAGATATGACAGCAAATAACATATCAAGGCAGGGCCAACGTAACTTTTCATACAGCCTTTAATCTCTCTATTAAAATACATTAGGGATAATCATATTTTGCATGAAAATCTAAAACTTTTTATCAACCTATGTAGATGGGAACATTATGTAAAATAAGATGAAAATAAAACAATCCAATACAAAATCCTGAGGGGTAAAATAATGAAGATAATTTTTAAACAGTGAAAGGGTAACATTTTTACTTTAATTTTAATAGCTTCTCTTTGGGTTATTCACATTTAATTTCATTCTTTAAATTGAAAATGAAAATTGTATTATTGCTGTGGTCATTTTTACATAACCTTGAGTTATTTTTGTTAATTTTGCTTGTATTTCATGTCGGTATGCTCCGTGTGACTAATTTTCGGCTGCATTGAGGGATGGAGCAAGCTTAAAAAAACAGAAAGATGAAGTAGAGATGATCTGCATGTTGTGGAGAAAAGTGTATATGATAAACAAGCTAAATTTATTTATTTTACTTTATTTTGATTTTATTTATTTATTGTAATAAATGTTCTGCTTATCTCTCTATTTCTTATATCATATCTTATCTGATTAAATCCTAGGATTCTAAAGAAATCAATAAAATTATATTACCCCCCAAAAAACATGCAGGCTGATTGCTCATTCAATGCACAACCAGTGAGCAACTTTTTTTCTACAATATAAATATAAATATTTATTTTAATCAGCAAAAAGATGGTAAAAAAGGTCAAGCAGTTTTCTACGAATAATTGATTCATATGCAGAATGAGGACAAAAATTACATCAATGCAATTAGATTTAATGAATAACAGTTCGGTTTTGGCTGTAACTGTTCCTAATAAATATTTTTCACTTACAATTGCCAGGTCTAAATTTAGTTTAATATGCAACTCATAATAGTAAAAATTGATTTTAAATGTTAAAGAATATGCAATGAAATATTTCATCGATACTGATTTAGAATATTGTAAATATGTTTGTAGTTTATGGGAAGAAATGCCGACAAGGTTAAAATATATATATATATATATTATAGAAACACTTCAAAGATACAAAAACAGCTACATTTTGTAGATAAAATTCAGGATTGTCATGGCCCTTTAATTTGTCTTTTAAACCATGTCTTATCGTCTTCATGAGCATAAACAGGAAAATCTAAACAAATTCAAAGAAATATGGAAAAATAAAAATAAATCCATCAACCTATATTTCTATAGAACAAACTCATGAGTATTCTTTATTATCATCATCTGACTTTTATATAAGACATGATTATTGGTTTCAATCAATTTGTTCTTAACAGCAAAATCGAAAATGTTGAACGTGTTCTTTGCACTTATTGGGCCAAACTAAGCATACATTTAAAAAGCTTTAAAGAATATAGAAAAAATAAATCTACATTTTGTATTACATTTGTGACATTTTATATATCATGGAAACTTTTGTAACTGTTTTTCTTGAATTTGAAATACTTTGCAATGTCAATTGGTAATATTAAAATGACCTGGTAGTCTTTAAACTGTGAGTGAAATGAAATATGGCATTTTTTTAATCACTTGAGTTATACTCCAATTTTGGAATCTGTTCTTTGAAATGCCCAGTCAAGGAATTTAAAGAAATCTGAAAATGTAATAAATCCATTCATTTTCTAATGCTTGAATTGATTTTTAAAAAGAGACAGTGGGACAGACTTCACCAGATTTCCGTTTAAATATATATATTTTCAAATGTCTGTTTTACATATCTTAAAATGTATTTGTACAAAGAAACCAGGAGTGTTAAAATAGGTTAAAAACCATAATGATGTGATTTTAGACCTATCTTAAGACAAACATTTAATACACCTGTATTTTTAACACCCTCAGCTCAGATTTTTTTTATAAAGCTAAAGTAGCTAAATGTCAGGCTTCAGTAGCTTCAACATGTCTCAGAAATTATAAGGTTGATTAATGATTCTCTGTCTTCTGAACAAAATATGCTTTTAATTAATCGGATCTTACAGGTATGTGCGTAACTTAGTCAAGCCTGCATTTCTTTCTTTACTCTCAAGAGTATAAATCATACCTCTCAAAATCCCAGCCTCACTCATTTCTGCAGACGTCTCAACAGTCTGAGTCCCAGAAAATCAGCTCACCCAGACATCAGAAGTACTGGAGACTCCTCAAATATATCTCTGCCCTGTTGTTAGTCTTGAAGGCAGCAGTGGCCCCCGTACAGCCTTATAGAATAGTCCATGATGTGGATACTTTATATTCCCCCTGCTCCAATCAGCAGAGCTGCTGTGCTCATGCCACAGCAATGCTGTCAAACAGTCTGGACTGAGTCTGGGAAGGAACAGTGGACAAAGAGAAAGAGAGGGACATGGGGCCTCTCACAGATTCTGGGGTCTAGGTTTTTGATGCCTGGAAGAAAAGACCTGGAGGCGCACAAAGCACAGCACTACTCTGTCCTGTCTGCACTCTGAACCAAGGGTCAGATGTGTATAACACACAGACACACATGCAAGGAAAAGTCAAGAATTGGCAATAGCAAGAAATGCAGGAGCAGGCTCAGAGTAGGAAGAAAACAAACAAATAAAGCCTGTGAGCATCAGTTGACATGCTGTGACAGGATGTCCTGCGATGTTCTGTTTGTTTTTGTGTTGAGTAAAAGAAAGAGGAGAAATCCTCTCTGTGGTCCTGGCTAGTGTGGTGACATTCTTGTGAGCTAGGCAGTAGGGACAGAAGGTGAGAAATGGTCAGTGTCCCTCCGACTGGTTTTAGAGGAGACTCCTGTGGCTCTCAAAAAAGCAAGTATGTATCATTTGCTGCCTTCAGGTGCTGCAGGAAATAGAAACTGCTGCAGGCGTTGAATGAGAAATAGTAAAACATGCTTATGACTGAGATCTGTGGAGAGAAAGCAAAGGTCTAGTGTATGCATGGAGGCTACACCTATACTTGTAACTATCCTGTATGAGTAGTTACCAGCATGTATTTACTATAAGTGCTGCATTTGTGACATTTCAGCTCATATAGTTTTCTCCTTGGCTGATGTAGCTTTTTTTTTTAAATTGCAGCCAACACAAAATGATTTATTGAATCTGACCTACTGCTTCTAAAACTAATAAGATTCAGACAGGAGGAAATGTTTTGTAAGGACATTTTTGCCTCAGAAACTCTGCAGAGAGCCTCAACCTGTCCATGCTACTTACTTAGTGTGCTTGTGTTATCTGGAATATTAAATAAAAATTGCAGGCCATCCAATAATGCTCACATCAATAAGCAAGATTCTGAAATCAGGAACTCTTTCAGGAGAATGTGTGGAGATGTTGTTTTTCCTGCTGTGGTCCGTTCAAATGGTCAGCTTCTATTGCTAAAAAATGAAATCAACAAAAATCAAGATTTCTGCAAGGATGGCTGCAGTAATTTAATGTTTCAGAATAAAATCAATTCCAGCTTTCTACTGTGTAACTGTTTGCAAATGCAGGATTGACTGCAGTTGAAATAATGACAGATATGTACTGAAAAAAACATGCAATTAACCCTCCTATTATGTTGCGGGTCAAATTGACCCTTTTAAAAGATCAAAAATCAAAAAAAAAATGTTAAAGTATTTTTTGGTATGAAATGTCTTTGGTGAAATCAACATAAAAAATGAAATGGTTTATTACTCATTTTAGGTAATATGCCTTCCTAACCAGCTAAAAACAGCCTAAAAATCTGGGCATGTAACAGAAGAGGTGTCTCTTGTTAATTTACCAACATTACTTCATTAAAAAAAAAAAAAAAATCAAAATTCAAAATAAATTAAAACAAAATCTGTCATGTACAAGTATTGCATTTATATTAAGGTCTTTCCAATGTACATTTAAAAAAGTTTAAATGTGAATTTTCATTAAAAACAAGTGAGTTATCCTCACTGAACCATGATCTGAGAGAATGAAAGAACACCATTGCACCAACTATTGATTTAACTGGTTAGTAATGGAGGTAATAATGAGATTAAATACATGTTTATTGGGAATAAATATGCCCCAGGTGAAGTTGACCCAGGAACATTATTGCTCTCCCTGAGAAACGAACATAACAGGAAGGTTAAAACCATACACAGTAATTGCATACTAGTAGTTGAACTTCAGTTAATCTAGGAAAAATGCATGATTTTTAATTGAAATGATAGCTTTGTTTGCTTTTGTTTCTCTTACCACCTTCATCCTGATAAATAAAAAGAAAACCTATCCTCTCTCTCTCTGAAATCAATGACACTGAGTCTAAATTACAACATTAACATGACACCCGTTCTGAAATTTGTAACAACTGAATGCAACCTTTCAAAGAGTACAGAAACAATATGATCCATTCTTTCTTCAACTTGTTGTGGGTATGTTTCTGTCAGACTTTGCTGAATCACTTGGGCTGTTACTGAGAATAAGTTTTGACCTAAAGCCACAACATCCATCAACAACAAATATAAAACTTGCCGCCACAGGTAACCTGTACACTCTGACATTTCATCATTTTAAGTCAGATTTTTCAGCAGACTGGACCGTTTATTCCCTTAGGCAGGGGGAGTAAACACTCAAATGTTGTTTTTTGAAAGTCTACACTCAAACCTAAAAACTTAATAATGAACCATGTTTGTATTTTTTTTTTAATTTACAGTTTATAGCATGTCCCGATTATAATCTCAACATCAAAATTGGTGCCAATCAGGATGTTTTTTAAATTGATGGGGATCTGCATTTGAGCTGATCATCTAACCCAGATGTGAGGCAGCAGAGATTGTTGCCAACATGTGTTGTGTGTGTGTGTGTGTGTGTGTGTGTGTGTGTGTGTGTGTGTGTGTGTGTGTGTGTGTGTGTGTGTGTGTGTGTGTGTGTGTGAGAGAGAGAGAGAGAGAGAGAGAGAGAGAGAGAGAGAGAGAGAGAGAAAGAGAGAGAGAGAGAGAGAGAAAGAGAAAGAGAAAGAGAAAGAGACAGAGAAAGAGAAAGAGAAAGAGAGAGAGAAAGAGAGAGAGGAGAGAGAGAGAGAGAGAGAGAGAGAGAGAGAGAGAGAGAGAGAGAGAGAGAGAGAGAGAGAGAAATTGTTGATCTGTTCCCCAAATCCTGTTAAAACCTCGGCTGTTTATCACTTTGGTTTGGGTTCATTCTATACCAGCTTTGCCCATGGAGGATTCTTGCTTCTGTGGGCCACATATTTTCCTAAATGACCCAAGCAGGACAACACACACACAGACACACACCAAAAAATCTAATGTCAGCAGTGCAGTGTGAGATAAATGTCAACATCCCCCCAAAGGCAGTGTTTGTTTACGGGGTAACTCTGTGAAAGTCACAGCAGCTCGAGCAGAAAGAAGCGTGGTGGGGTTAGCTTGTATGTGGGAGTCCTCTCAACAGCACCTAAGATGAGCTCCCAGAGCCTGAGGTGGAGTCAGGCGAGCAATCTTTGCTTTATATTACCTTTCTTTCTCCTCCTCCTTTCTTTCATGTCTTCTCTTCTCCTCCTTTTAAACTGCATTTCTCTTCCAACAATCCATCAGCTGGCTGGACTGCCACACAAATTCACACTGTACCCAACATGTTCAAATGCTTACAATGTGTGTGTCCTTATGAAATTGTGATTTAATTTTTACTCTGTATTGCAATGCTTTGTTATTTGGCACTCAGACAAGCTCCACTAAATGCGAAAAAATATCTGTATTCGAGAGAGAACAGGGGGCACAATACATGCTGTAGTTGAACTATCATAAATACTTCAGCTGCTGCCTTTGCTGAAAAATAGCAACACTTTCTGTATTATTCATTGTGTAAAATCTAACTGCCTAGGCATATTTTAAGTCTATAAAACTCACTGTAAAGATCTCCTGATCATAATACAAGCAATTATCATTTCTCAGTCAGAGAATAATATAACATCTTAACATGCTAAGTCTGTTGCTCTGCTACAACTCTGAGGAATAAGGAGTTTGAGACAGAAAATTATTGCTAATGTCCTGTTATTAGTATTTAATTTCCTGTCATTAGAATGCATACATTATATGCATGCACATACAAGTTACAAGGACAAAGTGAGACTATTCAGTAAAGCACACTGTGGATATCAGCGGGCTTATACCACTAAACTTGGATGTGTCTGCTGAGATGTTGCAGCACATCTGCTGTTTTAAATACTGACTTCTCTCTCTGTTTCAATTACACTTTTCATTAGAGAGAAACATCCTCTATTGACTGCTTCCTGCTACCATCAGCTGAGTTTACACTCCTTCTCA
Organism: Notolabrus celidotus; assembly: GCF_009762535.1. Lineage (NCBI taxonomy): Eukaryota > Metazoa > Chordata > Actinopteri > Labriformes > Labridae > Notolabrus > Notolabrus celidotus. The sequence goes on from NC_048284.1 coordinate 23,605,444, forward strand.
TTGATAATGCATTAGCACATACTTCATGGCTGATGTGAAGAATAACACATCGACATTAGACTCGTAATTAATCCGTCAGATCAGATAGCCTCTGACACAAAGTGTTTGAGATTCTGAACCATTAAAGGTGGAACATCCTTTCACTTTAACACTACTGTACGCACAGATCAATCTGCTCCAACAGGACTCAGGGCAGGGGACACTCCATGAAGGAAAATGGGATTGTTCCAGGACTCTTGTGAATACTCAATACAAGATATTGATCTGGAGATTAAGATTGGAGTCTGTAAAAACTGAAAAACCAGTGATGCATGAAAAAAGATTTATTTTTCATGTGCTGTAAAGCTTATAAATGATTAATCATTGTTTTAGATCAGACTAACTTGAACTGACCCAACCTCTCTGTCCTCTGAAACTGAATTAGAAGTATAAATGTTACATTTGCTAAAAGTATCTGGAAGAAAGCTTCCATATAATGGTTTCTGAAAAGACGTATCATTTAAGATTCAACCATATAACCAATTTGTTTGAATCATACATTTAGTGTAGTGATAAAAAAAACAACACTTTTTTTTTACTTGCTTTTTCATTTTACTTCACTTTGAGGAAAGAAAATGTCAGAGGCTTTGATTGGAGTGAATATAAAAGTAAGTAGAAAGAGTGTGACCTTGAGTTGTAAGCATAACATGCTGAAATAACAGTGATGAATAACTTCACATACGCAATTATCCCTAGTCGTTGAGCTAAGTTATGTTTATGAAAGGAATAAAACATTATCAATTCATTCTATTTGCTTTATTCATGTTGGGAGATTAATCTTGGGACCTTGAGCGCCAAGCAGTTGAACCTGTATGATCATGTAAATTGAAGACATGTATGGGATTTGCTTCAAGTATTAAGTGCTTTCATTTCTCAACAAGCTAGCTCAGAATCCGCACATGAAGTTAAATACTTACTGTGAATGTAATAAAGCAAAAGAGACATTCTGATTAAGTATTCAAATATAACCAGCATCTCAAACTGGCTCCATCCGTTGCAAGCGAATGAGCAATCTGGGATGACTGGGCTGATTTCGTTCTTGTTTTATCCTTTCTTCTTTAAGCTTTCACTACCTTTTAACAAATCAAAGCTACCATGCTTTCTAACAACTCTAACATCAATGGTGTAGAGAAACTAGAAGGGCGAGAGCAAAGTTAGCAAAGCGTAGAACAGGTGGTGAGTTCAGAGAAGAAGGAAGATACAGAGAATTAAAAAGAAAGAAAGAAAGAAAGAAAATGAGGAAAGGATGGAGGAAAAGCAGAGGGTATGTGTGGGTATGAGTAGCAGGTGGATGTTAGAATGGTGGGGGGGCTGGAGTGAGTACTCAGCATAGGAGTGGAGAGGAAGTAAGTGATACACATTGTGTGTGGTGAAGAGGTGGGATGGATAGAAGAAAGAGAGGAGGAAGGTATGGACACAGTGCCTCTTAGTGTGGTAAACAGCCTGGCTTCTGCTCCCTGGCTGTCAGGCTCCCTGTCCCGCCCCCTGTGAGCTTTGTTTTGAAAATCCCAATTAAATGAAGCCGTCCTGGCATTCTGTGTGGAGGGGGTGGACAGTGATCAGTTTTAATGACTTATCCACCAACTTAACATTAATGACAAACAATGCATGGAGCTCTTAGAGGGGCTCCCCACCTTTAAATGAGAAAGAGAAAGAAGGGCGAGAAACTTTATTTTCTACCCTTATCTCACATTTCCTCTCCTACCCTCCTTCCCTTTTTTTTCTGCTCCTCCTGAGAGTCAGAGCTGTGAGGATACACCTCAATGAAAAGCTGTTTTGAGCACAATTAAAGAAACAGTGCCATGAGATTGTTGAGATACATCTGCTGTTCGACAATAAGATGATTAATTCAAACACAGCTCCTATATGAACGCAGTCTTCAAAGTTACCACAAGCTTGTCACTGTAGTCCTGCGTTTATTCATTTGAGATAACTATCAGCACTAAGTGAGTTCATAGTGGTTGGAATACATTTCAACCTCATTTACAATTTGCAAGGTCCACAGCTCTTGTGAATTCGATTTCATGCGAATATAAAGATACCCACTGTTCAACAGACATTTTCTATTCCAAGCTTGTCCTGGTATAGATCATAACGGGGTCCTTCCATGGATAACATTGCAGAGACTCTTATTAATGTACCACTTTTTTAATTACATGCATAATCTCAGTCAACATGTTGAAAATAGAAATGTATAATAACAATAATCTACAACTTTTTAAGGAGATTCTGTATATTTGGGGTTTTGAAAATAAATGTGATGTTTTCTGCAGTGAGGATGTGGTGGAGATCCTCTGTTCTCTATCAAGTGATGGAGAGACAAAGGGAGAGGAAGGAAAGTGGAGGGTTTAATGAACATGCTCACTGGAATTAATAGCCCCGTGCTGATATCACTAACTGGCAGGTTTTGAAATAAATAGTTTGAACTGTTTGTCATGCTGGCTGTTCATTCTTCTGGTTTATTCAAATTGTATGTGTCACTTAATGCTGTTAATTGTGAGAGCTGTGTGCTCCCTGATAAAGACTGATATGAGCTGACTGGAGGATGAGCTTCCTGTGCAGAGAGGAGGAGGTGCGGTGTTGCTAGATGTGTGTCTTACAATGATCTGTTAATGTGCATGTGTCCCTGTGTGAATGTGTACATATCTCCAGTGGTGTGAATATAAAGAGACAATGGATCAGTGAAGGCCAATGAGGTGGAATGTAGTGTTAGAATTATGTTTGACATAAGCGGAGCAGTGGTACTTGCTCAGGTGGCTCATCCCCCTCTGCTCAGCTGTGACTTCATCAAGACATGCCATCAAGCCATTGATTTTAATGACTCACTCAATAGACACACACAGACTCCACTTCCAAGACCTCTTTCCCTATCTCTTATGTTCACCATCTATGTTTCTCTCTCCCCTCTCCATGTCTTATTCTTTTGAATGTTGATTCTCCTTTTCAAACAACAGTACTATTCATCTTATATTGTCACCTATAAAGAAATGCTGACAGCTGCGATCGCTGCAGCTCAAACTACAAACTATGGAGGAATTATTTAAGAGTTTGAAAGCTCACCCAGATTTTGTTTTCTTCAGCAAAAATAAGACAATAGAGAACTGTGGGAGGAGTGAGACAGGAATTGAAAACTGAAAAGACAGCTTGGAGTTTGGTCTGTTCATTTTGACAGATAAGATGAAAAAGCCCTGCTGTGTATGGAGGAAGCAGGTAGGCAGATCACAGCAGGGTGACTGAAAAGTCTCAGGAGGTGATGAGGTTAAAGTTGCCTTCAAGCTGCTCTTTGACACACACAACATATGGCTGTTCCACAGACATATACAAACACCCTCACTCTACTGTAAACAGAAAAGCAGACAAAAGCTTAGTCAGACAGATGCAGAGAGGAGCACACAGTTGTTGATGTGCCCACTGATGCAGAGTGAAGACAAATTGCTTCTTTTGAAGGCAAAGCCAAATCAAACTGTGTCACTGTGCTGTTGGGCTTCAAGGCTGTGAGGCTGACAAAACATCCGTGAAGTCACACCCAAAAACTGAGCATGCGTGCGACCGCACACATATTTACACACCCTCAGCGGCCCATTGTGGAGCTCTGTCAGCTCCTTCAAGATCCTGATCTTTGCTGTCAAAACACCCCAAAAACTCCTCTGCATGTCAACGTCTGCTAGCATTGTGTCTCCGGGCTCAAGCTTTTATGACAAGCATGACAAGGATCAGACTGTTGTTGTCTTTTTTCCTTGATTAAATGCCACACTGAAAAGTGAACAAATTCTACACACCACCACTAAAACTTGAGGATATTTGGAAACTTGAGGACCATTGATGTGTGGGCTTGCCTTTTTTTTTTTTCCCATGATACAAAGTCATGTTAACTGAGTGATGTTAGTGTTATCAGTGCTGATGCAACAAAAATCCTTCAATGTTTCCCTTCCTAACATGATTCTATATAAGTACTAGGGGTGACCCCTACTAATGATTTGCTTAGTCGAATCTGATTCGTCAGATTTTGCCCATAGTCGACGAATAGTCGAAAGTTTGTTGTTTTTCCTTATTGACCAAAAGGCTGCATGATGGTGACCACATGACAATATTGCCCATAACCCTTTACAATTAAGAGACTCGTAGCTTAAAGTAAAAGGGACAACAGAATATTATGAGCATAAAACTTAGATTTTTTTAATCTATATTGCACGCAAAAACAACGAGGTGATGAAGGAGAGAAAACTCAAGTAAGGCCACCATCCGTTAAACATGGAACAACGCACCATTATAGAATAAGGAATCAGGAGATATATAAACAGTGTTCACACAGCGGAGAGCAGCACTTCGGAGGGTATTTGTCCAACTTAAGGCTAAACATTTGTATAATGTTCAAAATCAAACCTGAACCAGCTAAAGGGTTTTTAAATCTCTTAACAGTACCTTTTAAAACAGTCTTTCATCGTGTCTTTGTCCGCTTGAGTCTTTTCAAACGGTACGCGAGGAAAACCATCATGTTTACGGGCAGAAGTGCGCTCCATGCTTTGTTGACTGTAAATCCTGTCTTTGAGAATATCCTCTCTGATGGCGTGGAGGTGGATGGGATGCTGTGGATTGTTTTTGAGGCTTCGGGCAGCTTTGGGTATTCCTGCTTGTTCGTTTGGCCCCGTACAGTTTTTGTGTGGTCCGGTAATCCTTGATCTCACAGCCCTCTTCATGAAGCTGCTCCTCATCTTCATAACTATTTTTAGGATCAACTAAAGTTTTTTTTCCTGACATTTTGAGCTACCATGAGCGTAGAAAGATTTAAAGGCCAGCTGAGGTGCGTCTGCTCCACAGGTCCCGCTAAATGGGAGAGTCCACCTTTAATTACCAGGGGAGATTTAATTACCACTTTAAGGAGATTTAACACTTCAAGAGCTGTTCTCAGAATTACATTAAATAAGTTTATATTTATATCAAAATAGACTATATGAGACACTATTTTTATGGGAAACAGGAAAATGATGTAAAATTAGACATTGAGCACCCCCATGGTTTGAATGGAATGATCCACGTTTCATATGCAAATGTTCGACTCTGAGATTGGCAGTCAACTGAGGCTCGTTAGAACGAATCGTCGAATATTCGAATATTTGGGGTCACCTCTAATAAATACTATAATTCTAATTAAACCAACTTCTTATACCTGGTCATTACATGTTTTACCAATTTTAATATGACCTGCAGTCTCATGTCATCATATCACTGGCAACTTCTACAAGAAGTGCTTTTCTGCATTCTACGAGCTTCTTTGAAAACTTTTTATCTATCAAAATGTCAGGGAAAAGAAAAAGAAAACAATCCAAACTTTAACTAAAAGTTTATTTAAATGTAGAAATTGGTCTGGGAATTATGGACATATGTTTTTAGAACAATTCAGAGAGAAAGAGGCAGAGCCTGAATGCTCTTCCTGCCTTGTGGACTTTTCAAGAGCAGTGAAAAGATAAACCTGATATACTTTTAACCAATTTCAGATAGCTTCAGTACAGATGCTGCTTTTGCATCAAAGTTTAGCATCTAAACAACATGTTTTCTTTTTAAAATAATCCCTTTCACAGTAGCTGTATCTGAGCGTTTGCTTCTGTACCCTGGGACCTTGGAGCAGCTCTGAATTGAATTGGCCCTGCTTGTATTTTAACAGTCCCTTGCTTTAGTGTTTGCTGTCTTGTTTATGACTGCTGGCATCTGAAACTGCTCTGGTACACAGAAAGAGAGGGCAAGAGAGGGGACTTTGTGTTTCATTTCAGCACGGCCTCACATAAAGTGAGGTCACAAGGAGAGCTTAGTACATTGATTTAACACCTTCCAGCTCTCAGGTTGGATTCTCTTCAGACCTCAGGTTCTCGTCTGAACATATCTGCTTTGATTCAGCTTTAAAAGAGAATCGTGACAGGTTTCATATCAGGAATAAAGTAAGTATAAAAAAACCTAAAACACCCTCTTGTGAACAGAGCACCAGCTGAGATTGAACCTGAGTTGTTGCTGCCTGTCCATTGGTCAGAGATAGGGTGGAGGCTTGGATGAGGCTGGGGAGGAGATGTTAAGTGACCAATGCTGATCCATCTGTGAGGGTTTGGATGATCCACCTGGAATACCTGCCAACATTGTACTGTGAAAAATAGGGAGATTTTCTGGAGTATCGTAAAATCAGCCTATACCCAGCAACCCCGTCCATATATAACCCTGAACTGCAGATTAATGCATTTAATAAACAGATATGTAAGTCAATACTTTAAATGTCTACCAATTTCAATGTTTTCAGTACAATATGGCAATGAAAACATACAAAAAAAAAAAATCCATGGCTTACAAATATGACAAAAATCATAAACATGTTGAAGAGTGAGAGTAGAGTGAGCCACTGCAGTGAGGAGTAACACACACATATTCCAGGTAGAGTGGTTTGCATTGGCACCATGTATGTTAATACCATTATAGTATTATTTCAATAAAGTTTTGAATGCAGGAGTCTCTGTAACATTAATCTACATCTCTATGTGCTTTTAAAAGTCATTTATCTGGGTCCTTTAAATCATATGTATTCACTACAGCTAAATGTTATCTGACCTACAGTAGCATCTGCACCCTCAGTCTCTGCTGCTTTCTGCTCTTTATTTAAAGAAGGAAGAGACTGGGAATACAGCGGGAGAATAAATTAAAAAGCAGTAAATTCCTGCCTAAATCGGGAGTGTTGGCAGGTCTGCCACCTGGTTGGTTTAAGCAGGGAGGGCGGACGGCTGGAGTCAACATTACCTGTGTGAGAGTCTAAGTTTACTCAGACACCCCATGCCAAGACTTAGCTGGAAAGATGAAACCATGTTGGGCTTGAACGCAGCCACCCTACTCTACTCCTCCGGCCCCTACTTTCTCATCTTTATCTCCCCCTGCTAGGGTCCAGTCCAAAATAATCAGACAAGGAGTTAAAAGTTAAAAAGTTAATAAAAAATAAAAAAACATTATCCACACTATTTATGATATCACTTTGATGATAGTCCAGACAGAGATGGATGTCTGCACCTGGTGGCGGCTCAGAAGGGTTGGAATAATTCTCATAAAGGTTTATAGTTCTAAGCGGTGTTTGAAATGACAACACAGCACATCTGCTGTGCTAATCTATATCCTTATCCTTTACTATTTATTCTGTCCTTTACAGAATATTGAAAGGCCTCAAACTAGAATTAGTTCAAGAAAAATCTAGATTTATATCAAATGTTTATAAGCATCTTCAGACTCCATTCTCAGAACTAAGATTTTCAAAGTTCCATATCCCCTTTGAAAACTTCCACTTCTTTTATGTATTGATTTACACATTAAACTTTAATCTGCATTATGGCATCAATCAAATATTTTGTCCAAAGACTCTCTGATTCAAACTAAAGTTATTTTTCATAGACAACTCTGTTTAATAAACAAAACAGTGAAGTTCCTGTTGAAAGAAAGTGTTAATTAATTCTGGCACAGTTGGCAGAAAACTTTGTGGAAACAGTTCAGTGAAGTGTGGAGAGGAGCTGGCTGCACTGCAAACACCAGTCACAGCTTGGAATAATGCACACTCACTCATAAATATGCAACACTCTGCTGGGATTCTGTGTGTCAAATGTGACAGTGTGCTCAGTCAGTGACGTCTCACTCCCTTCAATCTTCACTCTGAGCTGCAGTGTGGGTGCTGTAAGCACGGGAGGGGGTATAGGAAGTGAAGCTCACGTTCACTTTCCAACATTAAAAGAAAATCTGGAGCTTCATGGACAATTTAGCTGGACTCTCAATGCACAGCAGGAGACTGTGACTGCACAGCAGGGGGGCAAAGAGACAAAATGAACCCTGCACTTTTCACTTTATCATCACATCTACATCCCTCCATAGTAATTAGACCTTGAAACAGACGTATTCCTGTTTGGTAGTTGAATTAGTTGGGAGCTGGTAATGCAGTATCAGGATCTGAAACATTGTTTTGAACATGATGCTTTGCTAACAGAGTAGCAGCTGTCTACAATCTGGATGTTTTCAGTTTAATTTCCACTAGAAGAGCTGTGTGTCAGTGTTATTCTAAAAGCTACATGCTTGTGATGAGCAGGAGGCAGAGGCCAGCGGAGCAATGGAAGTAAATGAAGTGCTGTAGGGCAGAGCCATTCTGGGTGAGTTCATTACAATGAGAGCACCGAAGTACAACACTGGATTTAATCCTGTGTGAACTGCAGAGGCACTTGTGCTGTTTTTAAAAGGCATGAATAAAAAGATAATTTGAGGCACTTTCAGAGTTTCTTTACGTGTTTAATTTAGCTTCAGCTAGTGATGAAATAACATTAACTATGACAATGAAATTAAAGCAGAGTGAAGAGTTGGGGAAACTTGTTAAGGTGGATTTGAACTTCTTGATTTTACCTTCATGTTTGCTTCATGAAGCTGGTTTATGTAAAGATGTTGTTTGTGCAAGATAATCATTCATCATGTGGAGGAAAGCATGTTTTTTATGTATGTCAAGTCAGCCATGACATCTCATTAGCATTGGCTGCTAGTGTAGCTGATTAAAGTTGTCTTTGGTGAAGTATGTAAGAATGTCTGTGTGTGTGTGTGTGTGTGTGTGTGTGTGTGTGTGTGTGTGTGTGTGTGTGTGTGTGTGTGTGTGTGTGTGTGTGTGTGTGTGTGTGTGTGTGTGTGTGAATGAGGGGGGATGCTTACTGTGCTGGCGTAGCAGTGATGTAAAACTTTCATCACTGTAAACACACATCAGTTGGAATAAGCTGATGTTAGGTTGTGTTTGTCAGTGTGAACACGAGTGTGTGTGTGTGTAAGCTTCATTACCGCTGGGCTTGCTGTCTTGACAGGTATCTCATCTGTATCTCAGGGTGTGAGCTGGTTAATGGGCGTCTGTCCCCACCTCAGTCCTGGAGCCAGCAGCAGTCCTGGGCTCTGGTTGTCAACAGGAGACGCATTTCAGAACTTGAATTAAAATCACATAATCTAACAGTTTTTTAAGGACTTGGAGTGAGAGTAACTGATTAAGTGTGTCTTACACTCAGCAGTAAGTGGGTGCTGATTTCATCCTGTATGTAATGGGTATAAAGGATAAAAAGAAATCTTGCTCAAAGGCCTCAGAGTCTTTGTAGAGAGTCCATTACTTCTGCTCGTATATGCTAAAAACAATTTACTTTCTTGAGAGAGTTTCATAAAGATTCAGATCTTTCCTCCTGAGACTGTATACCTTTATCTTAAAGGAGACATTTTGTTCAGCCAAGCAGGGAAATAGAATTCAGAGCACAGATACCTCAAATGGAGTAAATGTTAAAATTATTTTACAAGGCTGACAGAAATGACAAATCAAAATTTAAAAGAAATAAATTGTGACAATGTGTGTGCAGGGGTAAAGCCAATGTAACTATATCAACCCAAAGTAAGGCCATCTTTTCTCCATATCTCTGATGTCCTTGCTCTCTTTGGGGGGTAAGAAGTGTTATCAGAACAGCCCAGGCTGATGAAAACTCAAGATCAATCATCTTTGGACCTTTGAGCAACTCTCTCCTCTCCCTCTCTGCAGTTTGGACACTTTGGTCTAACAAGCAGGCAGGGAGAGGACAGAGCGGAGCCTGATTCCCCTGCTCGCCTCAGCTTGAACTCTGAGTTAATAGAAAAGACCTGGTCACCAGGCCCCTCCTGTGTCCTACTGACTGATCCATTCATCCCTCAATTCCATTATCCTCCCTGACCCACCGTTCAATTCATCAAGCTCCCATCATGCAACCTGACAGCTGTGACTACAAAGCCCAACAGAGTGCAGTTGACTCCGACACAACGGAAATGCATTCAAACAATTAAATTCAAAAACAAAAAAGGGAATTCAGAAAATCTCTCATCAAACCACAGTTCAAACGCTTGATATTTAGATAACAAAATGGTTCAAAAGAGGAAAGCTTTACATTAATGAAGCTTGAACCAGAGTGATGGAGTGAGAGAGTGAAGCTGGATGGAGGAGACAGGCTGTCAGATGTTTTTGTCCAGCTCCACCTGCCGACTTCTGACGAGAGAAAACTGAAATGGTTTACTCAGAGGATGCCCTCAGTGCTCAGTTCCTCCTGAGAGCCCTGGAGACTCTGGGAGAGAAAATTTCATTAGACCGATTTCAAGGTGAGGAGTTGATTTCTATATCACAATATTTGTTTTAATGAGCGTTTCTCCTCCTCTATTCTGTGAGCCTTACTGTATTCCTCTCCAGCCATGCTTCACCTTACCCTCTATTCAGACAACTCCGCATTATCTCACAGCACTGACTCTCTTGTTTTCCTTTAGCACTGCACCTGCTTCATATTACTCCCTCATCAGTGTTCCCACCAATCTACAACAACAGAGAAAAAAACAGGTACAATCTTTTTCTGAAGGCGCTTATTATGTCACAGTTTCAGGAAAGAAGAAAAAAAAAAGTTCTTATTTAGCTATCAATCAATCAATCAATAAAGATTGATTGATTGATTGATTGATAGCGTCATCAGACTGATGTCGGCCAGGCTCAGGGACAATCCAGCATTGAAAATGATCAAGGTTAGACAGGAAATACGTGAATAGAACAACACAAAACACAAGCATGTATTCACAGACACAAAGCAGGTGGAAATCTATGTGCACAAACACACAGAGAGGAGAAATCAGACCTTTTGTATTAAGACGACGGACTTGCTGCAGATTCTGTGACAGCTCCTGACATTTTTCTCTCTATTTTATTTTCTCTCCACATATCCAGTCCCCTCCTCCTCAGCCGCTGATTATCACTGAGCAGCTGTTTCCTCTGACTCCAGCCAAATACATACAATATGAGAAGAGCATGCCTTTCTGTGTTTGTTGTCAATCTAGCAGGCAAAAGATTATTTTGTACGGCAAGCAACGCCCATGCATATAGATAATTTACTGCAGATTGTGACGTGTGGTGTCTATACACAAATGAACACACATATAGTGCATAAAAGGTGCTTTTCCTAGTTTGTTGAGCCTCCTTTTCTTCAGCTTAATGGCTGAATAAAAGCGTATTTCACGATCTTCGTGTCTACTAATTTACCAATTGAAAGGTAAGAATTACTAAAAACAATTAAAGATGAATCAATGCTTGTTGTGTCCCAGCACAAATCTTATGGCAGAATGTATAAAGTTAACAATCAGACAAAAAACATGAACTCCTTTCATTTTAGAGGCTGAAAAGTGACTGAAATTCCATTTTATTTATTTATTTTTGCCACACCGAACATTTTTTTGGATAGTTTGAGGTTTACTACCAAACCAGACGTTTTTCTCCCTTTCAAACATAATTTCAGATACCTAAACTTGACATTTGGCACTAGGTACCTCTCTGATACTAGTTGGATCAACAAATATTTTGGTGCAGATGATAAGAGCATTGCGGTTACTGGCATACAATACTAAACATTGTAATGCTTGGCCTTATCTATCTACGATAAGGTGGACGAGCTAACGCAGCACCAGAGGGAATACTGGTAGAGTAGCATCATGCTAACAGAGCTAACACCGGACACAAACGCCACATTGGAAGGATTTCACCTGCTGTGGGCGGACAGGATGCAGGAGAGCAAGACTGAACTAACTGGGGAAAAGGGCTGGCTCAGTCCTGGACCCTGTGGAGGTGGTGGCTGATAGGAGAATTATGGCCAAGCTGTCGTCTCTGATGGAAAAAAAATTTGTATATATATTCTTGATGAAATTCTTGTACTGTACACCTTCTTGTTTGCTGCTGTAACTCCATGAAGTTCCCCATTGTGGGACGAATAAAGGAGTATCTTATCTTATCTTATCAAGCTGCTTTGTTTACCTGAAGTAATAGAGCTTAGTGTATTCAACAAGAAACTTTGTAGTTGCTCTGCTGAGCAGGTCAAACATAATAAATAAGAACGTTTTAAAAAGTTCAGGTATTGATTGCCCTGTGAAGGCTTTTTTTTAGAGTTTGAAGCAGCATTTAGCTATCTGCTCCTCCTGCCCTATATCATACATGCAGATAGACATAAACACACAATCATGCACGCACAGCACAGCTCAACAGACCTTCCCTTACACCTCTGAGGTTTCCAGAAATGTCAGAATCAGTGTATTAAGGAGAGGAAGATAAAATCAAGATGCATCAAAGCTAAACATAAACTAGTCCTCTGTCAGGGCACAGACAGCAGTCCTGTTCTCGATGGAAAATCAGCTATTTTCTCAGACAGAGCAAACACTGACATCTGCCTTTACTTGTGTTTTACTATTGTTGGCAGCATTACCTCTCACCAGTGTCCAACTGCTGTAGGCTGTGCTGATCCAGGGCTCTGGGCTTAGATTGCTTTGAGTCATCCACATCCACATCACAATAAACATAACTTGTTTGCTCACAGCTTTTTGTTTGTCTCTGCATTTGAGCCAGCCCTTGCCTGTGTGAGGTACTGCACAATGCTCAACAGGGAATAAAATAGCACGAGAGGCAAGTATGTTATGTTACCCAGGTCCCTTTGGGTTAAGAGCAAGTCAGAGTGAAGTAAGAGGTGTAGGTGTGGGATAAGAACAGATTTTGAAGTATAAAAAACAAAACCGGAGAGAATGGGTTGAAGGAAAGCTTGGTTAACCAATGAAAGTGGCTCAAACAAACACACACAGCAGTTCAATAACAACAGTTAATCTTAGGGGAGGTTGTTAGAATAACTGCAGGACACAATGAGATGACAGTATGCTGGACTGGATGATCATTTTCTACCTTTGAGGGTTCAGTGTTCAGGAGAGAAGAATTACAGACTGCAGGAGAGGAGGAGGTTTACTGCTGTGCGTCTCAGTGCTGTAATCAGACATGATACTCTTCAGCCATTATCTTGATAGGAAGTTCAGTTCAGTTCAGTTAATCTATTCTAAACTAATGGACCAGGATTTCAGGTAGTCTGCTGTTGGAGCTGCTATTACTGTTTAATTTAATGAGTCCAGGAGAGAAAATCCACCTTCAGGATTAGCAGTAATCTCTGGGCAGATGCATGTGCATATTTAATTTGCATCAAATTTCGAACAGCAGTGGTCACTGCAGCGATATATTGCTATATCTGTGTGTGAACTGTAAAATCATTTCACATTGTAATACCCTACGATGAACAAATCATAAAAAACGATATGTGCAAGCGGGGAAATGGAATTCAGCTCTGACAGGCACGGACAGATACAGAGAATTTACCAGAAATGTGGAAGGAGGTGGATCTAATGCATTCTTTGAAATCGAACAGAAAGAGTTGTGGCCAAGCAAGTAGTGGCAGATTGAGAGGCAAAGTAAGGCAAGCCCATCCATCACATTGCCTGGTATCATTGTCTCTGACAGATCATTTTCATTAATGTTTTCAAATGGAGAGAATAAATTCCCCTTTTTTTTCTCCTCCTGTCCAAAGCTGTTCACGAGCAAGAGTAGAATTGTTTATTGTCTTCCAAATATTATTCACTTACTGTTTAAAAGGTATCTCTTCTCCATGACAACGCACTGACAAGTTAATGTGAATTGATTTGATTTGTTCTGGACTTCATTCATAATGGTGATGAATACTGGACAATGTGAGCAGCTGTGTCCAATCTATTAGCCTAAACACAGACACTACTGTGTCCAATCTATTAGACCAAACACAGACACTACTGTGTCCAATTTATTAGACTAAACACAGACACTACTGAGTCATTATGTGGGTGATGTTGGGAAGATGAGAATTTGGTATGATGGGTGCATACTGAAGATCAGAGGTGGGTAGTAACGGGTCACATTTACTCCGTCACATGTAAGGTTATGATTAGGGTTAGGGTTCCAGTTTGGGTTAGGGTTCAGGTTATGATTATGGTTAGGTTTATGGTTATGATTAGGTTAAGTGTTAGGATAAGGGTTAGGGTTATGGTAAGGGTTAGGGTTATGATTAGGGTTTGGGTTATGATTAGGGTTAGGGTTATGGTAAGGGTTATGGTTATGATTAGGGTTAGGGTTATGATTAGGGTTAGGGTTATGATTAGGGTTTGGGTTATGATTAGGGTTAGGGTTATGGTAAGGGTTTGGGTTATGATTAGGGTTAGGGTTATAATTCGGGTTAGGGTTATGATTAGGGTTTGGGTTATGGTTAGGGTTCGGGTTAAAATTAGGGTTAGGGTTATGGTTAGGGTTAGGGTTATTATTAGGGTAAGAGTTATGATAAGGGTTTTATGTTTTACGTTTTTTATAAAGGTATAAGTGATGTCGAGATGTGTTGTTGTTCTTTTATAAGAGTAAATGCACCACCTTTGGCAAACACCTGCCCCAGTCTTAAAGAGACACAGCAGTTATAACACATGTTAGCATATGCACTATGGCAACATCTCTGTGAAAAATGACAGCAATACTGGAGGTCAACTGTTCACAACTTGTTGTCTATGTTTCTCTTGGCATAAAGTGTAAGTTTCTGTGTGCTACAGCACTGTGAACATGTTTTATATGTGAGACAATGCAGAGTAGTGCCGAGGCTTTTTGGAGAGGAGGACTAGTATTTGGACATGTGGGCTGTGGGGACATTTTTATGTCATAATAACACCTCCCAGAGGAGCGTGTCAGCAGCCATGTTGGCCTTTGCTGGCTCTGGTCAAGACAGAGAGAGACAGAGGTCTCCAGCATGCAATGACCCTGTCTGACATGTGGAGAGTGTTAGGGGAATATCCTCCGCCAGTCACAGCAGCAGTCTCAGAGACAACTGTGTAGTTCTTGTCTGAGGTTGAAACGTAGGAAAAATAAAAAAATATGTGTGGCCCTCTGTGTTAAAATACGCAATGCGACAATACTTACTTGCCAATTTTGCAGTGTGAGGGATTTTCAAATTATTTTTACAATGCATGCAATCTGGGGTGTTTTGGCAGAGAAAAGAACCAGATGACCATATGGCAGAGCTTAGAATCATGGGAAATATGCAGTGGATGCTTATTGCAGATGTACAGTTCGAGAAAACATATGTGAACCTTGATTTCTGCATAAATTGGTCATAAAATGTGCTCTGATCTTCATCTAAGTCCCAACAATAGGCAAACATAGTCTGCTGAAACCAATACCATAAAAAATATATATGTTTTCATGTTTTTATTGACCACACCATGTAAACATTCATAGTGCAGGGTCGAAATAATATGTGAACCCCTAGGCTAATAACTTCTCTAAGAGCTAATTTGAGTCAGAAGTCTGCCTACCTGGAGTCCAATTAATAAGAAGAGATTGGTGTTGTTGGTTAAAGCTGACCTGCGCTACAAAACACACATACTAGTTTTGAGTTTGCTATTCTCAAGAAGCATTGCCTGAAGTAAACAATACCTCGCACAAAAGAGCTCTCAGAAGACCTACGATTAAGAATAGTTGACTTTCATAAAGCTGGTAAGGGTTACAGTGTATTTCTAAAAGCCTTGATGTTCATCATCCACAATAAGACAAATTGTCTATAAATGGAGATACTTCAGCACTGTTGCTATTCTCAGTAGGAGTGGTCGTCCTGTAAAGATGACTGCAAGAGCACGGCGCAGAATGCTCAATGAGGTAAAGAAGAATCCTAGAGTGTTAGATAAAGACTTACACAAATCTCTGGCACATGCTAACATCTCCACAATATGTTAGACACTGAACAAGAATGGAGTTCATGGGAGGACACCACAGAGGAAACCGCTGCTGTCCAAAAAAATTATTGCTGCACGTTTGAAGTTTGCTAAAGAGCACCTGGATGTTCCACAGCACTGCTGGCGAAATATTCTGTGGACAGTTGAAACCAAAGTTGAGTTGTTTGGAAGGAACACACAACACTTTGTGTGGAGAAATAAAGGCACAGCACACCAACATCAAAACCCCATCTCAACTGAGAAGCATGGTGGAGGGGGAATCATGGTTTGGGACTGCTTTGCTGCCTCAGGGCCTGGACAGATACCTATCATCGACAGACAATAAATTCCAAAGTTTATCAAGACATTTTGCAGGAGAACTTAAGGCCATTAATAAATCAATTGATGCTGAACACAGGATGGGGGATGCAACAGGATAATGACCCAAAGCACAGAAGTAAACCAACAACAGAATGGCTTCAACAGATTGTTGTGACTTAGATGAAGATCAGAGCACATTTTATGACAAATTAAAGCAGAATTCCAGGTAACTCCAAAGGGTTAACATACTTGTTCTTGCAACTGTATATGGAGCCTCAAGTTCCCACTGTGTTCACTCACTTCCCTTACATAAACAGTTGAAATGATTCATTGGATTAACATTTCAGAATGTACAGTGTGTGAAAGAGGTTTGTTATTGTAGTGAGGGTTAAATTGTTTTGAATACATCTTTTCATTCTTTGGACCTCTCATCACCAGTGACCCGTAAGTAGAGTTTCACATTTAGTCCTCTTCTCCTCCTGATAGTCTTTTTTGTTTGATCAAAACCTGACTCCTACACATATTATTCACAGCCTATCACCCTCCTGAATTTAATCGTAATGAACAATGACTCCTTATAGAATGAGATGTGAGAGCTCTTGAGAGGTCATTACTCCACATGTATTGAGAGCTTTAATTAAGTCTTGGGGCCCAAATGTGCAGTAAAAAAAAAAGAATATCAGCATGTTGTCTTGACGGATTATCTTTATAGGAAATCTGGAGGACATTATGTTGAGATGTAGCAGAATCAAGGGGAGAGATGTATAAAATGCCATCTGAAGCTGGACTAGAGCAGGTCTTGAGCATGGTGTAAGCAGGGCTGTATAATGTTTAACTTCCAATCCCAATATGCTTGATTTAATCTGCTAAAATACACACTGAAACTTTTTCATCATCAGAAGGTGCAATCTCTTAATTAGACTATATATTGAAGTGATTAAACTTTAAACACATCCAAAACCACTGGCCAGTATTTGCCACAAATGTGTCTAATTAAGGATGAGCTAAGAAGCAGATTCACATCCTCCACTCAGTTTAACTCTGAGTAAAAATGTGCCACATGGCTGCAGTGTGAATAACCTTTCAATGCAGCTCCCAAAAATAGCATTAATAAGTGAGAAACAGCAGAACCTGCATTACAGCAGTGTTACATCAAAACCCCTCATGACGCCTTTAAGGTGTGTAATTACCAGAAGTCTGCCTACTCTTATTTCTTCAGTTTATATTACTCATTCACAGCATCTTCTTTTTAACAGGAGTATAAAAGAACATTAACAGTTCACACTTGGAGCCTCTAAATACAGCTGATTTTTTGTGTAAGTGTGGACATCTACCTGAGACTTCAACAGCCAAACGTCCACATGAAGTTTCACACAAACAGCCACATGTGTTTACTATGGCAGAGCTTCAAATGTTGAAGTTTCAGAGCTCCAGCTCTGCTCTCCCAGGGTTTGATAGGAGACTGAAAGACTGGTTTATCCCACAAGATGAAGAGGTCAGTGCTGCTCTGTGCCCCTGTGAGCACAGGGGGGAGTCCACAGAGCACTCTGTATGGAGTAAGATATACACTGAAGAGACACGCTGGGATCATTAGACACAGAGGACTCTTAAAGAAAGTCAGAAATAACCATGAACTACACTGCAGCATGTGGATAAACAGATTCTCACTTGAAAATGGAATGGTTTTCTTCTGCCTGTTTTGAGCCTCCTTTTGAACTGTTGTATGATCTAGATTCAGGGGACTTGATCCCTCTTCTTGTCCAGGAGTGTGCAAAGCTCCTTTCAGAATGAGGCAATAATGCCACCAGAGGATGGCTTTTAAGACACCTATGTTGTACACAGATTCTCATTGCCCTCACACAACCTGAACAGTGAGTCCCTGTGCACTTGTTGATTACAGCTTCTAATCTGAAATAGTCTACAGGATTGAGCTGTTAAATCCCTTTTAAGAATGTGAGATAGAAAAAAAAGAGGAAGAAGAGGGAGCATCTTCCCTCTGAAGCTTACTGAGCTCTCAGGTGTCCTAATCAAAGAGCATTGATTTTGCATGTTCCAGTGTATGTGCTTTAAATATGCCATTGACAGGAGCCCTCTACATGATGAGCCTGCTTTGGATGTTATGACCACATCAGGGAGTCTGTCTGCATATTGCTCTGTTTTAGCACAGATCATAGTCCTTCATTTCAATTGATCCATCACAGAGTATTGTAGTGCTGGTTTCACACTCTGCTTCTCACTCATTGTCCTATTGTCTCAATTCAGCTGTTATAACAACCCAGCTGGGGAGTAATACAGCAAAAGGAGCAGGAACAGCTGACAAAATGGATGCATTCAACTTGTTAGGGCATAAAGTAAACATGAACTCCGTATCAAACACTCATGAAGGACATTATTTACAGCACAAATATGTCTTTGACAAGAATACAATGAAAAATCAATTGCACCTTACAGTTTCCCAGATACTGTAACACGTACATGTACAATGGATGAGCTGCTTCATTACATTATTTTTAATCTCAAACAATAAAAGAAGACAACAAACAGGTCTTGTTTTCCACTGAGACCGGGCCTCTTAATGAAGATATATAGTGAGCATGCAGAGGACACTGCTGCTGAGCACGGTCACAAGCTCTGGGATGTGCCAGGACATTAATGAGAGTCATTAGACTCATTTTAAATGAGGTCATTAAGCCAATGAAATGAGGCCGTATATATCTTAGCGCAGAAACAGAAAGGGAGAGCTCCTAGATCTCATCCATACCAAATCTCATCTGAGTGAAGTACACCGTGATTCTGTCTGGAGCTGGGCTGGGCTGAGACATTTAGGTAGACCAAAAGGAATCAGGTGCAGACAGTTTACAGCGTCCACTGTTACTGTTTAATAAACTTAAATACCAGAAACAACTGCAAAAACAACTCCAATGTGATGTTTATGATGCACATTTTGATGATGCCCCCACTGCAACTCTTTCTTTACCCAGATATCTCACCCTAAAGCTGGAAGATTAAACATGAGGTGATTAATGAGAGGCAAAGACGTGTTTGTCTCACCTACAGCTCTCAATTTAAGAAAGTGTCAACAACCAGCAAATTGTAGCTCATTTGTTCTAAATTCCTAATATATCTTTCTTTGAGGAGAGCTGCAACAAGCAGGAGAGAAATAAACAGGTCCATAAAAATAACATCATTGCCAAAATCATAAGAAGCTAAAATTGTGATGAGGCAATTTTGCTCAACAAGGAGTGGTTAAAATAAAGCAGCTGAGCCAGATGCAAACACATTCAGTTGGTTTTTACTGAGGGCTACACAGCAGGCCTCCACCCCTGCAGTCAAATCACATTCATCTGAATAGGTTAATACCCTTTAAGTCAGAGCTCATCTCATACCGCTGATGGCTAATTCAATCAGATCACCTCTGAAGTGCACTTGAGGGTTCTCTATTTTTTCCAGCAGAGGAAGCTGGGATGGGTAAAGAGACCACAGTGAGCTGGAGTTACATCAGCTTGGGGTAAAGAGTCATGTGTAGATCATAAATCAAAGCAGTGCAGGATCTGAGTAGTGAAATCCATCACTGAGGGGATGTAGCACATTGTACTCCTTCTAACAAAAGGCATATTATGCTTCTTGAGCCCTTGATAACAGATGAAATGAATAAATAACAAACTCAAACCAGGTTCAGCCAGGCCCCATGCAAAATCCACAGGCCTGTGAGGAAAGAGTGACAGCAGAGGAGGGGTCTTTATTTTACACACTGGGGTCTGTCATGTTGCTTCTTACCTCAGAGATGGATGAGTTACTTGAAATGCCAACATCTGTGTGTGTGAGAGTTTTTATAAAAGCAGAAGTTAATTCAAGTAAATGTCTGAGCATGCAGGTGATGTTAACACACAATTTGATTGATGACTGATTTAATGTGAGTGATACACAATGGGGCCTGTAGAAGTACTGGCCCCTTTATTCACCCACTTAAAAAGCTACTCATCCTTTCTATTTTGCTCCCTGTCCCTCTTTTGTCCATGCTGTTATTACCACTCTTATTTTCATTCACCTCTCTCTCATACAAGCTCTGGTCTGTCCAAATACAGGAAGCTTATATGCAGAGGGAGAGACAGACAGAGTAACTGAAAGCTATAGGCTGACTCTCCTTTTTCTTCCTCACTCACAAGCAATAACCTCTTTCCCTCTCTGCTGTAACTCAGACAAAAAAATCAAACGTGTACTGAATAAATATTGATGACAGAGAGAGAAACAGGGTGAGAGTTCAACTGAAAATGGCAGTGAGTAGCAGGTAATATTCCCTTATCGACCTAGTGCCACACCTCAGCTGAGAAATAAGAGGGAGGACAGGAAATGCCTTCACAGAAATACAGGAGACGGTAAATAAGGAAAGTTATCTCCATGAAAGGTAAAACAAGGGGGAGAGTGCTTTTGCTTTCACAATTCTAAACAGGATGGCAAATAAATGTTAGGTGTGTATCTGACAATGTGTTAGAATGTGTCACAGTGTGTTTGTGTGTAACAGTGTGTATCTTACAGTGTTATTGTGTGTCACAGAGTATGTGTCTGTCACAGTGTGTATCTGTTACAGTGTGTATGTGCTTGTCATAGTGTGTTTATCTGTAATAGTGCATATGTGAGTCAGTGTGTTTGGGTCTGTCACAGTGTGTGTTTGTGTCTGCCACAGGGTGTATGTGTCTGTCACTGTGTGTTTGTGTCTGTCACAGTGTTTTTGTGTCTGTCACAGTGTTTTTGTGTCTGTTACAGTGAGTATGTGTCTGTCACAGTGTGTTTGTGTCTGTCACAGTGTGTGTTTGTGTCCTTCACAGTTTGTTTGTCATAGTGTGTTTGTGTTCGTCACTGGGTGTATGTCTGCCACAGTGTATACTTGTGTGTCACAGTGTGTATGGGTCTGTCACAGTGTGCATGCATGTCACAGTGTTTGTCACAGTGTGAATGTGTCTGTCAAAGTGTGCTTTGGTCAGTCAGTGTGTATCTGTCACGTTTGTATCTGTCAGTTATTGTGTGTGTGTCTGCCACAGTGTGTGAATCTGTCATACTCTGCATGAGTCTGTGTAATTATAAGATGGTCAAAGAATGTTTGTCAGTGGGGTTTTTCTGTGCTATTGTGCTTTTGTTTCATTATGTGCCTGTCATAGTATGTATGTACAGGTATGTCCCAGGCTGCTTTTGTAACAGCCTACTATACTAGCAGTACATACTTATTTGTTCAAAATGTAGTATGTAGTATGTAAACAAGAGCAAAATATCTGAGTATGCAGTGGGCCTGTGTCCCTTGTTTACTGTTTCACACAATGCACAGCACTAACATTCTTCTTCTTCTTTTATCCATTTATAGCAGTTGGCCCTTAGTAGGTCCCTGTTGGTGGTTTACCGCCACTTTCTGTGTTGGAGTGTGGACCAGCGTTATCAATTCTACATTGCAAATGTTAATGGTCCGTTACATTTACATTACATCACAGGCTGTGAAATATAGCGCACATTCTGACACTTCACACGAAAATTAATGGCAGATATGTCAGCTTTGTAACACTTAAGTTGCATTAAAAATTATTGTGTTACTATGTCATGGTTTATGTCTTTGTGGATCACCTCAGAGTCAGTTTAGCCAAAGCACATAAAGAAAAAAAGCCTACTCATAATTCACTGAATTTAATCTTAATTAGATGACCAAACAGAGCTGCACACACTCCTGATACTGATGAGGCATCTTGATCTCCCTCAGTCTATCTCTCTTTAATGACATTTTTATGTCTTACAAATTTCACACCATGTAGGTGTAATGATCTGTGTTTAGTCCTAGCCTTGATTAACACATCACACATGTGCCAAGATGTGGCAATTTGTTTCTGCTCATCCCGATCAAATCAAAGAACTGCCATGAACACCAAAGGACCTGCCCATGCTTCCTTGTTAAGAATCTGTTTGCCTCTCATTTCCAATATGAGCTGTTTGAACCCTGCTTCCTCATAATCCAGAGCTGAGTTATGAGCTATGGTAGTTCTGCCAGTTATACCCCTGAGTCCTGTATGAAGAAATGTTCCTGAATCAGGTATGTATAGATGGACTGAGACCTGAACTGACAAGGGAGAAAGACGTTAAAGTGTGTAGGTAACCGGTTTATTTAAAGGAATTACATAACATCCTGACAATAAAGGATGAAATAGAGGAGAAAAGTGTGTGTGTGTGTGTGTGTGTGTGTGTGTGTGTGTGTGTGTGTGTGTGTGTGTGTGTGTGTTATGGGGGGGTACACATACACATAGTTAGAGCTAATCACATTGAAGGTAATGAAGCAATACAGAGACCCTGTCAGCCTGTGAGGTTAATGGAACACCTGCATGCACACTGTGTAGGAAACACTACAGTGTGAGGCATGATCTGTGAACCACTAAAAATCAATGTGTGTGTCTTTGAAACTGATTTTGCTAATGTACTGTATGTGTAAAGGTTCATCATCACCAGGCGTGCTCAAGACAGTGCAGCTCAAGAGGAAACAGTGAAAGAGACACCAAAGAGAGAGGCCAATGCTCACATCTGTCAAAAACTTAAGAAGAAGTGGAAGAAGAAAGTTTCTCCCCTCAACACACGAGGGCATTTCCAGGGAAAGAGTGAGAGTATGAGAGCACTGCAACAAACCCTGAAGGTGACATGAAACAAAGAGGTACAAGTACTGTAGAGGGGATTTTCGTTCCCTGTCAGAGTAAAGGATACAACTTTTAACTTTCTGTGGATCTTCGCAATCTTTGAGCTTCTTCAAAAGTATTCTGTAGACAAATCTCTTTCATTCTTTCAGCAATCTCTGAAATAAAATTGATATTACATCAAACAAGCTTTAATGTTGACAGCTTTCAACTCTATAGTTGTAGGATCATCTGTAGACAACCTTTAATGAGAAGAAAGCAGGCGGCTTAATTATGTAAATGTCTGTCAATTTAATGAATCAGAGGCAGAAAACGAGCTGGCTGTTAGTCTCTCTTAGACCAACAAATGTTGCTTATACAGATGAAGCTGCAGTCTGATTTCATTATCTCTGCTCTGAAAAGAGAGGAAGGGAAGGAAAGGGAAAGAAATGAGAAATATTAGAGATCTGAAGATAGAGACAAATGTACATGGAAACACAGGCCACCATTCAGAGATCTATCAAGTCCAAATATCAAATTAGCCCAATGAAAGGAACAAGATACAGGATGGTGGGGAGAGAGCGAGAGAGGGTGAAACAGAGAGGCGGAAAAAGATAGATAGAGAGAGAGGTGGGGGGGGGGGGGGGGGGGGTATTCAACAGTTCATGCTGGTTGCAACTAGAGACTTTAGCAAGAAGTTTGTCAGTGGGTCTTAATCATATATTGAAATTCCAGTTGTTAAATACAGCAACATTATACAGTAAGTTTCTGATGGGTCTTATCACAGACTCTACCTCCAAATGCTGCTCCTTCTGCTGCTACCCCAGCAAACAAACTGACAGCCCATTCTTCAGGAAACTCTAAAGAGCTGAGAGTATGCTAAACTGTACTGTACTAAGACTCTAAAGTCTTGTATACTTCCATATCCTTCTGTTCATTCTCTCAGCACATGGGAGTTAGAAACATGTAATGCACAATCTGTTGCTACACAGAAGTCTCTCTCACACAGAAACCACTTCTATTTTCTCTATTTTTAGAGAGCCATTAAAAGGCACCAGGGAGTGTTGCAGCACTTGCTCAAGACAAATCATTACAGTATATCATGTATTGTGTTCCAAGGCAAACACTAATAAACACACCATTCACACTGCTGAACACAAGCTGCTAAATTCACACAAACTCACAAAAGTTCTGTGTACAGGTCCACTCCATTCATATAGACTAACAAGAAATGCAAACTCTATGAGATTAATAGGTCACTCTTTTTTCCCATGACTACATACTGCATCACCCTCTTGGAAAAGCAACATTTTCTTCATATTTTCCTCGCATGGTCCGTTTCTGTTGGGGCTCTGGCTCAAGACTCTCAGTAAGCCAGCTCAGCCGGGGATGGACTTTTACAGTTCAGCAGCTTCTCGGGCCTGGCTGAAAGTGTGTTTACATACTCTCCTGTACTGCCCGTCAGTGTCGGTGTTGAGGTGGACTGAGCAGGTCTCAGTCTCAGTGCTCATGTTATCCTTGACACCACAGGAGTCAGTGAAAGTGCAATGCTGTTTTACAGTAATGGGACCAGTTCATCATCACCACATGCAACTTTTAGCACACAGCAAACTTTAATCTTAAATGGAGATAAACGGTGTCTGTCTGTTGGTCTGTCTGCATTGAGGGAGTTCACATCACAGTCACTGAGCAGTTCAACATGTCACAGGAACGAGGGATGGCCTCATCCAAGTTTTACAGGGAACACATTCTGCCATGTCTTTTTGTGACATTTCTGTACATATTTATCTCTGAGAAAGTGTATATAATCTGATTATGTGACAGTCAAAAAACAAAGTGCATGCAGTTCAAAATGCCAATTCACTCCAACTCCATTTATGTTCCACAAAAAGTGAAAGGTCCTCTGATTTTCAAAGCTAGAACTGAGCCACCTTTGGTTGTAGTGATCAATGAGTCATCACAAATTCACTTAAGGTATAACAACTTTAAATGTACAGGAATAAAAGAGACTCTCAATCTTGTCCAATTAAAGCCTAATGATCAACAAAGTCCCTCCCATTACCTTAGTGTTTCTGTGAGGTAAATACACCTTCTAAGCCCCACCCTCAGGTTCGTGTTAGGATTGGTCTTGCAGAATCAGAGCTGAATCAGTGAAGTGATGATTGACTCCCAACTCACTGTGGATTCAGCAAATTTTAAATATTTCCATTAACTGGTTGAAAGATCACACACTCCAGCTACTGCTTATAACTATCAAGGCCCTAGGCAGTCCAATAACACCCCAACAACAAATAGTGCCATCTCCTCCCTCTATTTTCTCCCTCTTTTCATCATCCTCTCTTTTCTGTCTACATGCATCAGCTTTGAGGCTTTCGGTGCTTGATGACAAGTAACACCTGTGTCTGATCTGTCATACATGTGTCTGTCACGACAGAAGCTGTGAGACTCTGTGTTTAGGCAAATACCTAATGTATTGTAAGTAAGGTTGAGTAATATAGCGAATGTACTCGAGAAGGAGGAAGAAGGGCATTGGTAGAACAAAAAACAGTAGAGCCCAGGTAAGTCTATGTGTGCTCAGAGAGGCTGTTCATACTTCTTTGCATCAACATGTGGTCTCCAGTGATCCAGGTAATCTGCTTTCACTCTACTGCTTAAAATGCAAATAACACAGAGCTCCATTCACCTTCATTAGACTTTACAAAACATTCGATGATGATACACTTTTTTACCAACCCAAGGTGAAGGCTTCGCTCTCTCACACACACACTGCATGATCAGCAGAGCGCAGCAGGCAATGATAG
Organism: Notolabrus celidotus; assembly: GCF_009762535.1. NCBI lineage: Eukaryota > Metazoa > Chordata > Actinopteri > Labriformes > Labridae > Notolabrus > Notolabrus celidotus. The sequence goes on from NC_048284.1 coordinate 23,630,849, forward strand.
GCTGATATGAGGAAGGGTAGAAAATGTTTGCTTGATCACGAGGCCTGGTGTGTCCGGTGTGTTAGTTCCGTTTTTATCTGTAGATTAGAATGACTAAACGGCAGACTTCAGTCTCTGATTACAATGGGAAAAAAAGATTGATGAACACAGCAACAAAAAAGATTGACACATCAACCTTATGACTCATAGCGGCACTCCATTGATAATCTCCAATAGCTGCTTGTTGTTCAGATATATCGTGGATTGATATATAGCCTAAATAAATCACAGTATTAGTTATAGGCTGATAGACTGATCCGGGTTTCAAGAGAAACAGAGGTTCAAGGATGCTTTAATTCACCCGTCACTATCCCTCACCTAAGCTGGGTAGACAACATGAAGAGAACAGCTGTAGTCAATTGTTTCCTTTATTTTTCGTCTAAAACACAAACTGGTAACAGGACAGCTCTGGCTCCATTTTCTGCAGTATCAAGCTGCCAACAGAGGCTTTGTTTGGGAATAGGGTCTGTGATAAAGAGCTGAGAGCAGCAGGAGAGACAAGCAGAGCTCAGAGCTCAAGGCAGAGGTGGCTCCTGGCCATCCATCTCTGGTTTCAGGATTCAGAGAGTACAGGTTTGGGTCCTCTGACATACAGCTTGGGACGATAATATTCTCAGATAAGATGTCTGCATAATAAATTAAGATTTGTCCACAGATTCACAAATAACCTGTCCAGTCTCTACCCTGATGAAGTCAGAGGGGGATTACTCTTTGCTAAAAACCCTTGCATTGATTTATTTCAGTTGAAAAGAGTGTGATGTCTGAAGGTTAGACACACACTGTGTAGGTAAATGACTCCTGAGTGCTGGAGTTTGATCCAAATGAAGCAATAATGTAGCTCACTGGTCCGGACCCACATTGGATTAAAGAGTGCGGCTCTGATAAAATGTGAGTTAGAGTGAACGATACATGGGGACAATCTGGGACCTTGATATGAAGCCTATTATTATAATATGCTATACTGTATGTAAAAAACAGAGCAAGTAACATGTGAGTCTGCACAAACAAATATACTCATTATCTCCTCTGTCAGGATGTGACTCTATCCATGTGTTAGTTTGTTCTCCTTTATTCACTAATCTTGTTTACTGCTGTGTCTGAGCACATGAGTGACTGCCTGTGTGCAGCAGAGTCTAAAAAGTAGTAATGTTTATGTTTTTCAGTCTGATGCCCTGCAGTGTTCCTGGCTGTGCAGAGCAGCAAAAACTGGCCTGAGAGGTTTGGGAACATGTTCCCCTGACAAATAGGGCACATCAATAACATCTTGGTTGAGGGAGCAACTCTCCATAAGGTGAGCTGACTCAACAAAACTGGCATCCTAAGGGGGGATAGAGGGTGGGGAGTGGGGATAGAAATGATTGCATTGCAAGAGGTATAATGCAAGGCAGTGTTGAGATCATATGTAGACACTCTGCTACATGAATTCACAGTCCTCTAGTGCAGTGGTTCTCTGGGGGTCCGTGAACCATAGCTTGGGGGTCTGTGAAATAATTATATCACTCATACACACTTCACTCCGGTCATAGCTGTTCCTGCTACTACTTAGCTTTGCTTACTACCTTGCAAGCATGGAGCCATTTCTAAATCAGATCATATCGTCAAGTGATTCTAAGCCCAAGCTAGCTAAATTAAGACAATATGATGACAGGTATATAGAGTTTGGTTTTATTGAGAACAGTGATGGGAGACCAAAATGCGTTATGTGTCTTCAGGTGCTAGCGAACAAAGCTATGAAGCCAGCCAAACTAAAGCGACATCTGATCACCCGGAATATAAGGACAAAACTAAAGACTTTTTTCCAGCGAAACAGACAGGAACACATCCACCAGAAAACATAGAAGGGTTTTCTGTTTATCACTATGGAACAGATCTGAAGTGTTTAGATTGCTAAGTTTTACAATACAAATAGTTCAAATGGTAGTAAGCATGTGCTTAATCCATGTTATGAGGGGGTCCTTGGAAAATGTTCCCACCTTTAAGGGGTCCCTGGCCCCAAAAAGTTTGAGAACCCCTGCTCTAGTGGAGGATTAGGAAGGAGGAAAAGAGGAGAGCGTGTCTACATATCAGCATGCATGATAGATTGGTGTCCTGTATGTGTCCTATGCCTTTACTCAAGCTCTATGTCACCTATTATAGTCCAAGAATGACATGAAGTATCGAACAGTCAGTTGGCTTTTTTGATAAAAGTATTAATCTAATTAATAATGCTATAACATCATTTTAAAATGCACTTGAATTAGTCTGCAGACGCTATTAATTTTCTGAATGAGTCATAAATCCCATTGAACAATGTTCTTTTGGGTTCTTTAGTGTATTGCTAATGCTGAGTCCAATACGTAATGTGTTCAGAGCACAGGGGCCATTTAGTGAACTACTTCTTTCTGTGTTGCAAGGACACATTTGACAGTGAAGGCCTGGTAGGTTAAAAACACTGCACTCAATGCTGTCAGGGAGTTAAACCAGGAAGAGAAAAAGCAGCGAAAATTGTGAAACACCATACAATTTTGGTCACTTCTTTAACAGAAAACTCTTGGGATAATCACCATCTAGTGCAGCAATAAAAATGTTTACCACTGACATACTTGAGCTGGTTGATTAGATGCCAACATCAATGTCAGCACAAGGAAACAGGGCATTAAACATTCAGCTGACTGATTTAATAAAGATAGGTGGATCCTACGTCAGAAGACTTGCAGCTTGAGGGTCTAAGATTTTAGATGTTTAAGTCTATGTGAGTTGATTTTAAAATATAGAACAAATTAAAACATATTGCACCCCAGAAGAAGGAAAATCAATTCAAAAACTGGATTTTTTTTGTACAAGTGTAAAGTACATGTGATTTGGAGTTAATGATGCAAGGCATGTCCAATATTGGTAGGATTATTGAAGTATGTGATCCCAAAGGCTAGGCTGCAGTAATAATAATTCAACACGTCTCACAGACTGAAGGTGAGCACCTGTTTTCTTCTTAGTAGTGGTGTGGTTCTCTTCACTATGTGCAGTGACAGTAAATAAAACTTTGGGTATTAAGTTCACAACAGTGCTGTGAGAATGGCCATTTCCATTTGGTTACCTAGTGCAGTGCAAGGAAGAGACAATATTGAAGGATGCTCTTTCTGACAAGCTGAATGTGGCAATTCATCCCTGTCTGTCATTATCAATAAAATGTTCCATAACAAGTGTATTGTGATGTGTCAAGAAGTGACAGTCTAATCGCCACAATCTTCAGGTTAAAGCAGGTGTAACCTGATTCAGAAAACACAGAAATGTGACTATCCCACGTTCATTTGTTAAATATTCATAAAAACTTGCAACACCTCATACAGCAACAGTTCTAAATAAACTGTATCTTTCTATTCTGGGCTGATAGAATCTTGCAGGATTGTTGAGAGTGTGAGGATACTCTCTGCATACAGACTTTATAGCTGCTGTCTGCTCTGCTGAGGGGCGAGGTGAATATATTACTCTCACTCAGTGAAAGTCACAAATGCCATTTCCAACTGCTGAATGTCACTGAGACTGTCGGGGTGACTGCTAACGCTTCAGAGCACCATGACGTCTACATTCCTGCTGTTAACATCCTGTATCCCACCTTTTTAAATATCAGACCCAAGCCCATTCACTGTGAACTGAATAAATATTGATAAGCCAGAGAGACAGGCAGTTATTGGTTGATGCAGTCTTGATTATTGCCTCTGCCCCCAAACAAAGAACAAATCAAAAGTAAAGTTTTCTGCGAACAACAAACACTTCAGACATTTTAATAAAAGCTTTTGTCTGTGCACAGATGCTGGAGAGTTGGCCATTTTTAATAAAACACCCCTTGGGCTAAAAAAACTTTTTTATGCTCTGAAATGTGCTGATGAAAAAGACAACGCATTAAAAGTAAATGGATTCAAGCACATCTGTAAAATACTCTCCTGCATCACTGGGATTCATTTTTTTTATTTTAAAGATCATCAAAATAAGGAATGTGGTTATATCCCATGTCTTTAGACATAAATGTTTAATACCAAGGTCATTCTCCTGCAGCCAACCATACCTCTCATTCTGCCATAAGTCACTACTGCTGTACATCATTCTCTGTTTTCTACAGCTGTAAATTTAAAAAGACAAAACCAGAGTTACCTCGGGGACAGGAGTGCTAAGACTGGAGCTCAATTTTAGTGAGAATCACTTAAATTGTGAAGGTTACATTTAGGAAATATCTTAAACTGGACAGAGAGCAAGACCCCGATTAAACTCATTATTCCTTATTTGGATTCAAGGCTGATTCAATTATTTTTTCATGAAGCCTAAAAGCCTTTTTTTATTGAAGGTCCCGTCAAAGCTAAAAGTCCTTTATAATTGGCTAAAGTATTCCTTTAAGTGTTAAAGTTGTTCTATTAATACCCTCTTACAGCAAATAACTAACAACACTAAAGCAGCTAATTACAATAATACACTACCAGGGATCAGCTCGCCAAGGTCCACCCTCTTGACTGCTACCTGGCTCTCTTCAAACCCAACCATGTCTATCCCTGGAGGTGGTGGGCCCACCGGATGGCGGCTTGAACAGTTTCACCCATCGTTCTGTTTTCACAACAGGTGATCTGCATGTGGAATGAGGTAATGTTTGCAATGATAAAAAACTAAGACAGGGCAGGATGACATCAGCAGCGAACAGCTGGACATATGGAAATGATTTGCCTCAAGGCTAAGTACTCAAGATATTCAAGAAACCCTACTGCCAACATGTTTCACTCAAGCGGCAACCTTCGGTCTCAAATGATGAAGCCTATGCGGAAGTGTTATAAACTGCAATACATCGAAAATCCACTTGAGTCTGGCTGCAGAAACACCGGAAACCACATAGACATGAATGGGAAAAGGACAATCTTTGCAGCATTAATAAACATGTTTACAGCTTGGTTCAAAAAATGGCATGGCTCTACGAAGCTAATCTCTCTAATGGCTCACACTGTACGGGGGCTGAATTTTTTTCTAACGTGACGGTTCAGAAGATATTAAGATTATGAGTTTTGCCCAAATAAGGACATGACTGACGTGACTCCTGGTCGGGAACATATAGCTATTGGCTAGGAGGCTCAAACTACGTCACACTCTGCCTAGTTGAGTTCCGCATTTCCAATATGGCCGCCGCTGTCGATTTGCTTCAAAACAGCGCTCAGGAACAGATGGGTGATGTCACGGATACTACGTCCATATTTTATACAGTCTATGGTTTCACTGTATTTATTCGCTAACCTGCTATCACTCTGTGTAGGTATAGGTAAAACGGTGTTTGTCTTCATGCTTTGTGCATCTGTCAAGGAAGAAAAAAGGACACTGCAGCCAAAAAAGAAAAAGAGCCAATGTGCTAACAAGCATGTTTAACAAAAGAAACACCATTGTCTATAATTGCTGCAATTAAACTGAGAACAGAGATTAAAAACAGGATGAAGGAAAGGGATGAAAGCCTGTATTGCATAACAGTCAAATACATTAAGAGCATCTTTCTTCCAGGAAATCTTGGAACCAACCAGAACGCAGAAGCAGGGCAGATGGAGGGGGTGTTTTTATCATTACAGCCTGATGTGACACATTACACAATGAAGAGTTCAAAGACTCAGCTGCTTTTGACCTTTAGAAGGCAAAAAGTCACAGTATCACAGAGCAGTGATACTGAAGATCATTGCGCTCACACAGTTTAGCAATATCAGAAGCAGCAGTCCACACACACTGCATTTACAACACATTGACCTGTCAGGATTAGGTGTGTAAAGCTGAGCTGACAGGAACAAGACAAGCTAAATGCAAACACAAACCTGAACATCATCTACACAGGTGTATTAAAGCAACTCCCCAGAGCTTCAGTGTGAGATAACTGATGATGCAGGTCAAGGGCAATTTCTTTAAAGTGTTCCTCATATCACAAGAACACCAAACTTCTCAGGTGAACAATCCTGCACACATGTCCAGCTGCTGACAGGGCCTTAAATACTCTCCAGCAATGATTCATAGACATTAGTTAATCTGATCAGGGAGTACCTGGACACAGAGGTAATAAACTGGAAACTGTCTGGTGGATTTCACATCAAATCACAACCAAGAGGAAAATAAAGCAACAAAGCTGCAGGAAGCAAGAACAGACAAGCCCATGTACTGTATGTCAGGAAGATTAATGATACAATAAACTTACATACTGTATCTTACTAGACTCACTCGTTAGATTAAACAGCAAGAATGATATCTAAGGCCTTAAAGAGAAGTAGATCTCAATGCTTTTGAATCAACCTTAAAATGAATCAGAAATACAAATGTAACATCTTATTTCTGGACCCCAGAAAATGAGACCGTTTGGATTTGAATGATAAAGAAGGCTGCTTGTCCTTCTGCAGTTTGACTCTTACTTATTAACCTCAAAGGAAGAAGTTACGGCATAAAAAAAGGAACTGTGCTCTCGTTAATTTATCAAGTGCCACTCACACTCAACTTCTCAGTGGTTCGTGACGTTCTGATGCAAAATGTAGGGTCACTGCATAGAGGTACTCATATTAAAATATTTAATGAGCACAGTAAATCAATTTTGAAGGGTGCAGGCTGAGACAAATGATTCAATGCATTTTTTATGATGTATTATAATAGTACTAATTTATATGACCAGTCAACTTAATTGAAGAGAACAATTTGGAAACTGAAAAACTTGTGGAACTCATTTTTTTCCTTATGATGTTTTCAGTTTAATCACTGTTCATTTATGTATCATTTATTTTCAAAGGAAATTCCCAAATATTTATGTAAATGATCCAAAAATGATAACTATTATAAATATTTTATAAAATGTGGCTGAAAGTCTCAAGTTAGAAGTTAGAATTGATGTCTGTACTTCAAAAAGTGCATACTATCTTTTAGTTTCACTGAATGTTAAAATGCTGGTTCCACTATTCAAGTCAATAAAACCTTTGGGAACATTGGATATGATGATGGCTAGATATTTTGGTATAAACTATGGCAATAAGGTGGTAGATTAACTATTTCATCTTTATAGTCACAGGGCTAAAGTTATAATGAATTAGTATGCTAAAACAAACAAAAAATACATCATCTTCCACACACATACACAAATGATGCAAAATATTAAATACAAAATCATAAAACATCTGCAAAAGAAAAAGCATGCAGCTTCAATGTTGACTGCAGAGAAGAAGAAGTAGTCACTGGATTTATGTGTTATTAAAACAAGAAACGTAAACTAAAACCTTTACAACTTTAATTGATAAATAATAGCGGTCACTTTAGCAAAGCTATCTGTCCATCAGAAACGAAGTGTAGCGTTAGTCAGCAATGCACTTTAGTTAGCCGCCAGCAGTACTGTTAGCCACACGGTCTCAGACTGACAAAGGGGATGTTATGGTGTTTGGAGCTACAAACTGCCGGGTGTCTGTCTGCTTCACGAGGTCCTCTTTGCTGAGGTTAGTAAAATTGTTGTCAGATTGTCATCATGTGTCATAACTCTTCTTCTCAGATTGATTTGATGCGTGGGGTGTGTGTGATCAGGTTGAGTCTAATTTCGCTTCTGCTGTTCAGAATTAACAACAATTGTCAGGGGATTTTGACGAATCAGAATTAAGTATTTAAGACAGCCAAGTGATTGGTAAGAAAGCCAGCTAATAAAAAGACAGAACACCTGCTGAGCTCTGAATGAGTATTTTAACAGTTTGATGGCTGTGAAAGAGTCGGTGTAAGTTTTTCTGTAGCTCCAGTGCTTTTTTAAACTATCAAACATAAAAATGACAGGCAAGTAGCCAGTATCAAAAAGTATTGAAATATCAAACATTTTGACAATCCCTATATTATAATGCTATATATTAGTAACATTTTTTCTTTTATATTCCTGCTGCTGCTCCAGAAGAGGGACTTTGCTGACCCAGATCCAGGCTGAGTGTGGATGATATTAGCAAAGAAATTAAAGGGGATGACAGCCGTCAAGCAGGGCCACACTGACAGGAGAGCACTCTCTCCTTCTTTCTCTCTTCTGACTGACTATTGATTTTTAACAACCAAAACAAGAGAGTGTCCCCTCAGCCCTCAAGTGGCCTTGATTATTTGGAGAAAAAAAAGTTGTCTCAGAGAAAAGATGTGAGTGGCGTGATTTGAGGAAAAGGGATAGAGGCTCACAGGTGGTTGACCCTGTCAGCTCTTAGCTTGAATGTGCTGAAATCACTGCAGGCATGTCTCAAACTGCATTCTCCAGAGATGAGGAAGTGGAACTTTACTGTTAGCTCAGGAAGTTGTTATATGTTTGTGCCAACGGTGACGAGGAAATTACTATGTTTGGGCTAAAGTTTGGCAAACCCAACTATTTTTAGGTGAGATTGGGAGGGAGGCCGGACGTGAGAGGAAAACTACTTTAAAAGAAAAGTTGAACTTGGTATACTCTTTTTCTGATGTTTACCTGCAGTAAAATGAAAATGATCTTATATCTCCTGCTGCAAGGACAGGTACCTTTCTCTACAAAAAGAAGTGAGTTAGATTCTCCAGTTTAAAGTAGCTTTTACTCTCAGTATATTATCAACAGTTGCTCACAGTTTGATGACAAGGTCAGTTTTCAAGAGACATGTGAGCGACACTTTAAACAGTAAGAATCTCCAAGTTACCACTGCACTGCTTCAAAGTATAAAAGCAAAAAAAAAAGTAATAAGTTATTATTTTTTAGCCCAGGCATGACTCAACACCAAACATGAGGAGAAAAACAGAGCAAGTGTGCAGTAACAATTGGAGGGAAAACTAGATTATAGAAAATCTCATCAAACAGATTATAGTATGGACAGATGTGTTGAACGCTTTGGTTTTATTCTGATTTCAGTGGGTGGCTTCAAGTTTGACAAAAAGCAGAGGAGGTAGACCAAACTGTACACAAAAACAGCTGAGAGGAACAGAAGTGACAGGATGAGATGAGGCGGCAGAAAGGGGTTTGTGTCAGATTAAAGGGAACACGTGTTGGCTGATTTTAAATCCCACTGTGCTATCACATCAACATAATAAATACGATCTGTAGGGGCGTCTGAAGCAGCACCTCTGAATCAAGATGCTACAGTTGTCTCACTGCTCTCTGACATATGTTTTTCTTTTCATCAGCTAGACTCTCCACAGAAGTTCAGTATGTATGGAGGAGAGCTTCTTCTTCAGCTGCTTTACAAATCCAACAACACCCACTCATCAAGTTCACTTCAGACAGCACACCTGGTTGCTTGCTTGCTGCACACTGCACTGTTTCCCACTCACATTTCTGGATCTATTGTTGAACATTTTTCGATCAACACAGATTTCTGCTTCAAAATTCAAAATTAATTTCAAGCAGCAGCTGTCAATTCTCAGTTTAAAACTCTGAGAGCAAAGACTGTTGAGTTTTGTGATCAGCTGGGACGATGTGATATGTGTATTTTAGCAGCAGGAGTTAAGAATTATTTGATTTGATTTTAGAGCAGCATTCTGAGAGAAATATTGGTGCAGAGTTGAGGGGAAATAAAACATTAGCTCAGTGATGCAGATGATTCAGGTGTAGACTCATCTCTACATGAGAATATTTTTAATACTCCAACATGTGCTGCAAATGCAACAGCACTCAGCTTTAGTTTGGGAACAAAATAATCTGTACATCTTACCGGCCTTATTAAAATTGCATGCCAACTGTGATCACCCAAAGCTTTTATGTCATGCTATAACATCTCTTCATGTCCAGAGCACAGACAGAAAAAAAATCCAACTGGTATCACTTGCATAGAGGTCGACCAGCCCGAGAGGACTCTCAGGTAGAGATAATCTTAAATAAAACAGCTGACATGACAGACTCACTGTGAGCCCTGAAATGTATGCATGACATTGGTGTGATCAGGTCATAGGACTCCTTCGCCAAAGGGGAAATTAGGGGTTGGAGACAAAACTCAAAACACAAAACAATGGCTGACAGGATTTCAGGATTTCAGGATGGACAGCTGGTGATTGTGTGCGCTCGTCAGCTTTCTCCTTGAGTTATGTCAACATGTTTGACTCAAATTTCTCCTTGAAAACAGTGCTTCAAAAAAGAAATGTAGATATTTTGAAAACAGCCTATCAGTTATTTTAACAACTTGTTAGAGCTTTTTGTTGATTTATGACAGTTGAATTTTATAATTATTCTATATTGTAGCTGTCTAAAGTACAAATGATTGAAGTTTTATCTAAGTCTCTCCTCCTCAACTTCTCTCCTCCACAGTGAGTGCATGAATGATAAAGTGGTTTCATACTCTTCCTCCTTTTTATGGCGTGTTCATGTTTCATTCTCTGAGGACACTTTAATGGAAAAAAGAAACACAATCGGCAAGCAGCTCTGAAAGTGCCAGCAAGTCCCATTTACAGATATTAGCTTCAAATGGTTGGATGACATGCCGTGCATAAACCCCCAGCTGTGTATGAGTGTGTATGTGTCTGAGTGTGTGCAAGTGTGTGTGCAAGTGTGTGTGTTAGAACCCTAACCTACCCTATTTAAGCAGTTGTGCCCCCCTGATGCCTTACGTCATAATCACTGCAGTGGTGTACAGGAGACAATGCCTCATAGTCTGTAAAATTAGAGTATTACCAGATGTGTGCTATAGTTGGCGTGTGTGTGGGAGTTAATGTTATGCACATGTCACAAACGGGTAAAACCATGAATCAGAACCCCTTGGAAATGGTCTTTACATCCATTTCATCAGTGCTATAGCTATAGGTGCGAGAGTCATGGATCGTCTCGTGAAAGGCAGCGGGTTAGGCTTGTTAAAGCATGACCTTGCTCCCATTCTCGCCTTTACCTCCCTCCAGCTCACCTGATCGCTTTCACCAGCACAGACAATATCTGACATGCACATCATGGCAGCTGAGTCAAAGGTCGCATCATTAACTACATCGGTTTTCTGCTTAGAACATCACTTTACTCTGAACTCCCCCCACCATTTTCTGTCTCTGCAGCTAAATATTTCACTGCACCTTATCTGGGTGTATGCCCTTTGAGACTGCTGCCTCTTTGTCAGCAGGCACACACTTGTTCTTGTCGTAATGATGGAAAAAGGAGAAGCCCATCATCATTAAGATTCAAAGTCGGGCCTTTTTAAAAAGACCCTTTTAACATAATTCAAAGCCACTGCTGCTATGTCTGACTGTGTTAAAACACTTTGAAAGTGGGAGATGAATCCTGACAGGCCATCAGGCAGCACTAAAAAGCAAAATTTATAGTCTTTGTCACAGCAGGACAGTCCATTAGGTAAAGGCAAATTTGTGCATAAGAACAACCTGTAATTATGAATTTGAGTCCTTTTCCAACATGGAAATTATTTCAATTCAAATGCACTAATTTCATGTTTTCAAATATTAGTATTACTCTAATATTAGATTATGGCTATAGATGACAGGGTAGATGGATTATAAGAGATAAAAAGTCCAGTATGCTGAACCTAAAACCAAACTGAACAGGAGTCAGAGATTACTGCATGATTAAAACATGATGAAGAAGTACATTTTCTTCAAGCAGAGCCCTAAAGCTGGGGTAGGTAGTCAGATTTAGATACACTTTTTGTTATACTGGTTAAAATTATCTTTATGTCCCGATGGTAATCAATACATAATGTGTTCTTAAAAAAAGAGCAAAATAAAGCCTCTATCTACAGCCGGAGTAAACCTGGGAAAACACCAAGCAATCACTGTCATTAGGGTCCAATTTATGAAACCAATCAAATCCTGTCCTGCCGTTCTGCCCACCTCCTGCGCGTACATTTCCCCAGAAAGCACTCCCCGTCCCCTGCCTCTACTTCCCCTGACTCTATTTACTGCCCCTCTCGCTCGATCTTGGGCCTGTCCCCTCTGACCCGATGAGGTGCTTTGCTCAGGACTGTAGTCCAGATCAGAGTCTAAAAAGCTCTCACCACAGGGGCTCTGACAAGCAAAAGAAATAATGACATTTAGTAAGTCCTACAGAAAATGTATATGTACTGTAGCATCCGTCCAGACGCTGTACGGATGACAAACCGGTTCGTGAACACGTTGAGTTTTACTAACCGGTCACTGTCGGCCGTGATCACGACAACCAACAAAGCAACAATCAATGTTTGAATGAATGAAAAACTTATCCTGCCTTTATCTCCTCTCTTCCGCTCTCTGTGAGTTGTGAGTACTAACAATAGCCATGTTTGTTTGTGTTTGTAACTTTCACTATGATAATGTTTTGGTGTTTTCTTACCGCTGAGTGAGTCATGAGTTGACGTAGTGCAAAACACAAACAATGTGCTGAGGACCGGTTTTGAATCAGTCACGATCATATGGTCGTGAATCAGCAGCGCTCGTGCATGTGAGCGGGGGTGCCATTTTGGAGGAGCTCCAAGGGGAAGGGGGGAGGGGTTAGACGGAGTCCTGAGGAAATGCTTCATTCAAATTAATTGTAGTTTTCTAGGCCCTCAACCCCAGCTTTAAAGTAGTTAACCCGGTGTTGCCAGACCCATCAGCCAGAGCTTAATCATTTTTGCTGGCAGGTGAGTCTAGAGCTGACGTTATCCAAAGTGATTTCCCAGCAACATCAGATACACTGGACCAATCTTAGTCCTTTATGTAGAAATAAGGCGGGTTCTATAAGATGAAGATGCAGGAGCGCTGCTTCATCCATTTCATAAACAACCAAGATAGCAGCTTCTGCCACAGGGAGGTCCATGGAACAAGCTATTGTGGCCGTTCTAAATGAACTGGATGATGTGTCCTCGGATGCTTTAACTAGATTTGTTTCTAAAGCTGACAATATTCCCTGTTTTGCAGCTTTATCAGTAGGAGAATGTGCTGAATTAGTATGTTTTAGAACATTGTGAAGTAAATATGTTTCGAATTGGTCTTTTGCAAAAATAAATGACAATACAATATCCTTGGACTTCCTCTATATGATTCCTCTACAAACTTACATTTTCAGAGTAAACCACTAATTTCTGACCAACAACATAATTTGTTCAAGTGTTACTCAGTTGGATAGATTGGCCCAAAATTTGTTCACCATACTTGTTTGTTTAGTGACCATCTTCTATCTTGTCTGGTTGACATATAGCATTCCTGACCTCCTCTCTCAGTCTCACAGAGTGCTCTCAAACACATTTTCAATATAATGATTACAGATACATTTTGAGAGCTCCTCACAGGAGAAATGTAGCTTATTTCATCATTAGGTACTGCAAAGTCTCCTTGAGGCTTTTCATTCAGCTCAGCCATCAAACTCTCCTTCACATCTAGAACAGCAGGTCGATTGCCACCTGTCTGAGAGGCTCTAAGAGAAGACGTGTTGTCTTCCGCACAGGAGCTTGTAATATATCATTACGTAAGGAAGCCTTGACAATGATTCCTAAAGACAGCTACAGTCTACTGTGTGAGGGCCAGAGGTAAACAGCACACTGCTGAGCAAACAAGGGGAATGATGGTTATTATTTATTAAGAAACCCAATACTTATAGCGATGTGTTCAAACAGACTAAGCAGGCAGCGGGGCCTTTTATAGCATTTGGATTTTTAACATTAAAATAATGTTATTTTCTTGATTTCACATTTACATCAGTTATGCTCAAAATGGGTTAATCAAAATGTCATCACATACTATGTTTTTTAAATGTTACTTCAAATGTAAACAACAGCATTAAAACTTGCTCTAAAACAACTTCTGAATGTTTTCTGTAGCTTCATCTCTTCTTTGGACTGTCACACTGAAAAGACAGCTGCCTCAAAATGTGAATCTGTGTCCTGTCACATGCCTCATGTGATATAGTTTGTTTGGAGTAATAGCAGTCACCATGTAATGGGAAAACCTCAAAACACTTTGAGCTTTATACGAAAAGATGGATGGTGACACCTTTCAGCCTGATGGCTACCACTGACCACAATAAATATCCATAGACATTTTAGAATATCATTTGAAGGAGTTTAGAGCAGAGTAAGAATATGTGGACCTTAAGAGAACAAACCGCAACAAGTATGTGACATTAAATGCTTTAGTAAATTTAGGTTTACTCAGCTGAAAGTCTCCGTAATGAGTTATGATTAAATACAAGAACACAAAAAGAGATAATGGCAGATATAGATGGCCACACTCAGTCAGGGTTAAAAAAAAAAACTGACCTTAGTTTAAAACAATGAATTGGAAATTAATACAAAATCGGGGATTAAATATAAGGAAGACAATATTATACAGTTGAATTAACAGCATCCATTATTTCACACTCTGGTGTACACAAAAAGTGCAAAACTAGGGTGTTAAGTAAAAAGAAAAAAAAAAGAAAACAGATCAAGGGAGAGATTGGAACTTCACACCCTGAATATATACTGTGAAGTGGGTGTGAATGTTGTGTTGTTAGTTTGGGAAATCTGAGAAGAGCAGATAATCAAAATAATAATACATTTTATTTATATAGCACCTTTTAAAAACATGTTTACAAAGTGCTTTACAGAGTGCAAGATAAAACGAGATAAAACCCAAAAGCACATGACACAGGTAAGGACAGCTAAAATGAGTTAAGTAAAAGACAATAAAAACCATGCAGAATTAAAAAGTCAGTGATGAGTTAAGAAGTAAAAGCACATTTAAAAAAGTGTGTTTTTAAAAGAGATTTATAAGAGGACAAGGACGTGGCTTGCCTGATCTCCTCCGGCAGGTCACTCCAGAGTGACGGGGCCCTGACTGCAAAGGCCTGGTCGCCTCTGGTTTTTAACTTTGCCCTTGGAAGTTCCAAGAGGGACATAATGTATGGCTATACTAGGAATATGATGCTACCCAGCAGAGTGTTCAAAGGACCTGAGGTCTGCATCGTTTTGATGCATGATTACATTTTTGAGGAGGTGCACGTCGTGATGCGTGCGTAGGCTTCTGGAGCATAGGGTTAACACAGAAGCATAAACCAGGCTTAACTTACGTACAGATACACAGCCAATCCCACCGCCAACGATGAGGCGCTCTTTCACTACGCTCAGGAATCAAGTAAAGTGTGTTTGTTCTAATCAGTCCTCTCAACAGGCAACCTAATTAATTCCATCAGCAGTGAGAAGACCACCAGAGGGGTCTGTACATTCCTGAAGTGCTACGCTCCATTTACCTTTCATTGACCTGAGATGAGACTCCAACCTATGACTGCTGGTACCTCGTCTCACTGACTGACAGAATTGTGAGATCTCCACAGGTGGCGAAACAAAGCAGGACAGAACTAATTTTGTGGGCACAGAAGGAACGTCAAGCAGAATTAATGATGCCATATATCAAATAACTCAGTCCATCAACCCCCTGCTGAAGCAGGCCAACAGCACAGAGCATCTACACAGAAATGATTCAAAGGATCAAGTGTTGCACATTACGGATGTAAGAGTGGAATCAGTCACCTGATTCCAGAATATGATTTAAATTTCTTTCATGATTTAAACCATTAAAATAATATAAGACCTATTAAAACTGCAAATGTCCTCATCCAAGGGAAAACTGTAAAACAGTGAGTCAGAATAAAACTGACCCATCTTGTGCTTTTGTATCATGCTCTGGGGTTTGTCTGTGGCATAATAAAATATTTATTAGGACAGAGCATAATGAGCTTTTAGCTTACCATTGGTCTCTGGTGGATGAGGGATGCTTATCACAGATAAATGAGATCTTCAGAGTATTGCTGTCTGCACCTGCAGGGACAGTTACAGTTGTGCATATGTTGAGGGCTTGAAGCTGAAATTGAAATGAAAATGTCCATAAATCTGGCCTTAAAAATGATTGTGCTCACCATCTGTTCATTGAAAAAAGATCAGGCACTTTTGCTCAAATAGACATACAAAAATATTAATTTGTGGAACAATCTGCATCAGGAGATTTAGTTGCATAGCTTTGGTGTGGAGAACAGAAAAATGACTCCACAGAGAGTCACGCTTCTCTCCAACTGTCCTGAGAGAACATTAGAGGTCAACCAATTATAATTCAGCTTTGGAAAAAGGTCAAACTGAAGGCATATGGTGGAAGTTAGGAAAGCTCTCTGGGACTTGTAGTAAATTAATTCCTGCGTCGAAATAGAAAACAACCACGATGACACATGAAAATGGAGGCTCTGCACTTTTAGAGAGACAGTATAAATGACACCACAACAACTCTGGTACAATGAATCAAAGTACTAATAACATTATTTTGTGCAGCCACCTTTATCCTATGACAGAATATGACTATAATGCAAATTAAAAAGACCCAATCCTCTGAACTACAATGAAGCATTGGTTTAATGTGATAGAAATTCAAAGCATGACACTTAAACCCCCCTGGTGGCTGTACCAGCTTAGTATGAATGGTACCCCTCCAACCACCTTTCTGACAACACAGTGAGAAATGTGACATGGTCAAGCATGGAAATGAAGAAGGAACTGCAATTGTAACCCCTGTTATTTTAGCTATTCAGCTCTGTTATCAGCAATTGTTAAAGCTATTTTCTGGCTATATTAGTGCTTAGGCTAAATGCAGCCCAGTTATCTCAGAAAACAAAGCCATGTTTTCCACAGTGTTTGGCTTATTTTCCAAATCTTTATAACCTCTTTTAAAACTTATCATATGAATGAATGAATGAGTGAATATGAAATCAAATAGTCTACTAAATCACATTAACCCTGGTTGAATAACACTGCGTTAGTTAAAGAGGAGAGGGAAAAGTGAAGAAGAAAATAAAGAAAATGGGGAAAATAATGTATCTTTTTATTTTGAAAGATGTAATGAAAATGTATCAAAAGCAATTAAAGAAACAAGAGCTTCATTTTATTCTAACCTAATTGTATCTAATCGTTCCTATTTGTGTTTTAGCTTGCTTAAATACAGTCCAAAGTAAGTGCCACTGTGTTAGTGTCAATACTGTGACAGCATGAAAGTCAGATCAGCACCATGGACAGCTACAGTTTAGTGTGCATTGTTTTACTCTCTCTGTCTATGTCTATTTCTTGCAGGACAATTTGCAACATGAAATCCAAAATAATTTCTGCAATGAATGCCAATCAAATGAAAACAAATGTGTATATACACTGCTCAAAAAAATAAAGGGAACACTTAAACAACCCATCCTAGATCACGATTACGTAAATATTCCAGTTGAAAATCTCTATTCATTACAATGTGGAATGTGTTGATAACCAAATAACATAAAAATGATCAATGGAAATCAAAATCATTAACCCATGGAGGTCTGGATTCAGAATCATACTCAAAATCAAAGTGGAAAATCAGATCACAGGCTGATCCAACTTCTGTGGAAATTCCTCAAGACAATTCAAAATGAGGCTCAGTAGTGTGTGTGGCCTCCTCGTGCCTGTATACACTCCCTACAACGTCTGGGCATGCTCCTGATGAGACGACGAATGTTCTCCTAAGGGATCTCCTCCCAGACCTGGATCAGGGCATCAATCAACTCCAGTACAGTCTGTGGTGCGACGTGGCATTGGTGGATGGAATGAAAGATGATGCCCCAGAGGTGCTCTATTGGATTCAGGTCTGGAGAATGGGCAGGCCAGTCCATAACATCAATATCATTATTGGTCGTTTGGTGGTGATGAGGATGTTGCAGGTAGTAGAACATTCTCCACGGCGTCTCTAGACTCTGTCATGTCTGTCACGTGCTCAGTGTGAACCTACTCTCATCTGTGTAGAGTACAGGGCACCAATGGCGAACCTGCCAATCCTAGTGTTCTTTGGCAAATGCCAATCGGCATGCACGGTGTTTGGCTGTGGGCACAGGCCCCACTTGTGGACGTCTGGCCCTCATACCACCCTCATGGAGTCTGTTTCTCACAGTTTGAGCAGAAACATGCACATTAGTGGCCTGCTGGAGGTCATTTTGTAGGGCTCTGGCAGTGCTCCTCCTGTTCCTCCTTGCACAAACGAGCAGATAGCGGTCCCGCTGCTGGGTTGTTGTCCTCCTACGGCCCCCTCCATATCTCCTGGTGTACTGGCCTGTCTCCTGGTATCTCCTCCATGCTCTTGACACTGTGCTGGGAGACACAGCCAACCTTCTTGCCACAGCGTGCATTGATGTGCCACCCTGGATGAGCTACACTACCTGAGCAACTTCTGTGGGTTGCAGACACCTCTGCATGCTACCTCTAGTGGTGAGGGCACTGGTAAAATGCAAAAGTGACCGAAAATCAGGCAGAAAGGATGAGGACAGGGAAATGGTCTGTGGCCTTCACCTGCAGAACCATTCCTTTATAGGGGTTGTCTTGCTAATTACCTCTCTTGGTATCTGATGTTGCTCTCTCTGATCACTGCTGTGTTTTCTTTGAAAGTGATTTATCTGTGAACACTAATGTTCAAACTGAGGTTATCTCAAAACGTTACATTACTGAAAGTACCAGTGATATATTTATTCAGGCTTTCTCTTCCATAACCCCCCTCTCTAGGTTCTCTGCAAATGAACTTGTAGAAGATTTCACTTTAAAAATTACAAACATTATTGATTCCATTGCACCAACTAAATTAAAAGTGGTCTCCAATAAGAAAAAATCGCCTTGGAGGAATACCATGCAGGTCAAACATGAAAAAAAGGAATGTCGAAAAGCTGAGCGCAGGTGGCGTAAAACAAAGCTTCAGGTTCATTATGACATTTATAAAGAAAGACTTCACATGTTTAATCTAGAACTGAAAAAGTCAAGGCAGACCTTCTTCTCAGACATTATCTCCAAAAACAAAGATAATGCACGTGCCCTGTTTGCTACAGTCGACAGGCTAACAAACCCCCCTGTGCCAGTGGCCTCTGAACATTTATCTACCAAGGCCTGCAATGAATTTGCATTCTTCTTCACTGCCAAAATTCAGAAAATCAGACAAGCAGTCAGCACTGCTGTACGAGGTACTGGGAATGTGTTATCTGTGTGTCCACCAAAAAACAACTCAATCACTATGACACAATTTAATCCAATAAATTACAAAAACCTACAAGATATAATACAGCATTTG
Organism: Notolabrus celidotus; assembly: GCF_009762535.1. Classification (NCBI taxonomy): domain Eukaryota; kingdom Metazoa; phylum Chordata; class Actinopteri; order Labriformes; family Labridae; genus Notolabrus; species Notolabrus celidotus. The sequence goes on from NC_048284.1 coordinate 23,649,857, forward strand.
AAATCCTCATCCTGCTGCCTTGACATTCTACCATCACCATTTTTCAAAAAGGTTTCAGACTGCATGACCTCCGATCTGCTTCAAATTGTCAACATGTCTCTTCTTACAGGTGTCTTCCCCCAGGCCATGAAAACAGCAGTAATTAAACCCCTCCTGAAGAAGAACAATTTAGATGCATCAGAAATGAACAACTATAGGCCGATATCAAACCTCCCTTTTTTAAGTAAAATTATTGAAAAAGCTGTTTTTCAACAACTGAACAATTATCTAATGATAAATGACTGTTTTGATGTCTTCCAATCAGGATTCCGATCACATCACAGCACAGAGACCGCTCTAGTCAAGGTCCTCAATGATATTCATTTAAACACAGACAACGGCAAAATCTCAGTTTTGGTATCACTTGATCTCAGTGCTGCTTTTGACACAGTTGACCACAAGATACTACTGGACAGACTTGAAAACTGGGTGGGAATCTCTGGTGCAGTACTAAATTGGCTTAAGTCCTATTTAAATGACCGGGACTATTTTGTGTCTATAGGTAAATACACATCTGAGCGGATGAAAATCGTATGTGGAGTACCTCAAGGATCCATTCTGGGGCCTCTACTATTCAACATCTACATGCTCCCCTTAGGTCAGATAATAAGAAACAACCAAATAAAATACCATAGCTATGCAGATGACACACACATTTACATCACCATATCACCAGGGGATTATAGTCCCATACAAACACTGAGTAAATGCATTGAACAAATCAATGACTGGACGAGCCAGAACTTTCTTCAGTTAAACAAAGAAAAAACTGAAATGATTGTTTTTGGAGCCAAGGAAGAAAGGTTAAAGGTTACTGCTCAGCTCCAATCTGCAATGATGAAATGTTCAAACCAAGCCAGAAACCTTGGTGTAGTCATAGACTCAGACCTTAATTTCAGCAGCCACATTAAGACAATTACAAAGTCAGCCTACTATCACCTTAAGAATATATCAAGGATTAAAGGACTTATGTCTCAGCAGGATGCAGAAAAACTCGTCCATGCATTTATCTTTAGCAGACTAGACTACTGTAACGGGGTCTTTACAGGACTCCCTAAAAAGTCCATCAGACGGCTGCAGCTCATACAGAATGCTGCTGCTCGAGTCCTAACAAGGACCAAAAAAGTAGACCACATTACTCCAGTTCTTAGATCTCTACACTGGCTTCCTGTCTGTCAGAGAATAGACTTTAAAATCCTGCTGATGGTTTATAAAGCACTGAATGGTTTAGGCCCAAAATACATTGCTGATCTGCTACTACTTTATGAACCACCTCGACCTCTGAGGTCATCAGGTACTGGTCTGCTTTCAGTTCCTAGAGTCAGAACGAAACATGGTGAAGCAGCGTTTAGTCATTATGCTCCACATATCTGGAACAAGCTCCCTGAAAGCTGTAGGTCTGCTCAAACTCTCACCTCTTTTAAATCAAAGATTAAGACTTTTTTATTTACCTCTGCCTTCCTATCTTAGATTATTTTAACCCACTTTAAATTAAAATTTTAATGTAATTTTTAATATATTTCTAATTTTCCTTTTCTTTTCTGTTTTATCATATTTGTCATTTTAATTATGTTCTTTTATGCTTGTCTGAATGTCTCCAATGCTTTTAATGCGTTAATGTAAAGCACATTGAGTTGCCCTCGTGTATGAAATGCGCTATACAAATAAAGCTGCCTTGCCTTGCCTTGCCTTGCCTCACTTCCACCTGTTGTCTGTTCCATTTGCACAACAGCAGGTGAAATTGATTCACAATAAGTGTTGCTTCCTAACTGGACAGGTTGATATTACAGAAGTGTGATTGATTTGGAGTTACATTGTAATTTTTAAGTGTTCCCTTTACTTTTTTGAGCAGTGTATATATTAATATAATGATTATGGTGATTTTTCTTTTTGGAGGGACAGATTCCTGGCTTGCCCAACTCCAGATCTAGGTTGTTGATATAAAGGAGTTGCAGATATTGTATATAAATATATAAATATTGTAAATGTTCTTACTTTTCAGAAAGCATTAGAATCCATTCTCATCAACAATGTACAAAAAAATGGTTTAACAACTAATTAATAATCTTAAGTGTTGCCTTGACACCACCTTTTAATGGTTGCATTATCTAAAATACAAAATCCTTTAATTTTCCAAGTGCACAATCGAAAATCAAATTCTAAGTTAATCTAATGTGTGGAAACTGCTTTATCTTTTTATGTAAAAATCTTATCTTCTGCAGATGTACTTAACTTGTACGTCACACTCATTCTTCAGACAACAAATCCTTCTTTCTCTCCTGTTGCATGTGTTGTTACAGTGAAGTGCTGTACCCTTGCATGTGAAGGAGAGCTCTGGTTGTGAAGAACACTGTGCCTTATCCTGGCACGCAGTCACAGCTGAATGCTGAATCCATCCATTTATTACGGCTGTCACTCGTCCCTGACAAGGTTTCTCTCCAAATCTCTCATCTCCATGTTTCAGTTATTTCCTGGCCAATGAGAAGGTGATGGTGAAATAATGAGGTTGGTACCAGACATGGTATTAACACATTTAATCTCTACTCCATATTTAGCACAGTTTTTATGATCAACTGTCATACAAAACAGCACGTGTCAGTCCTCTCTGTACAGATCTCTGTGTATGAGTGTATTGCTTGATTTAAATGGATGTTCAGCCGCCCAGAATGACTGCATGTGTACCTGTTGCTAAAATGATGTACCCTGAAGGTGTAATTGTATCAACTGGATGTCCATGTGAGGCAGGAGTAGGACACACATCCCTAGTGACAACATTTGCAAACCTTGCAGGGCTATCATGAATCAAGGAAGGATTAAGGGCTTTAGTCCTAGCCCTTCCTGAACAGTCAGGCGGCTCTGTGCTCAATGAGGTAACATGGTGCATTTGCCTCAGAGCCAGGCTGTTTAGCAGGGGTCTTCTCGGATCATCTGCTGCGTCTGACGGAGAATTGTCTCTGCATATTTAGATTAAGCTGTCTCTGTAGGTGGATGATTATGCAACATCAGCATTAGCATCAGCTGCCCCACACAGAGGTGTGAAATATATGTGTGTGTGGGTGTGTGGCTGTGCATGTGTGTTAGCGAGGGAGAGCGTCTCTTCTAACAGGACGATCCGATCTGATTTGAACTTCGATGGCTACGATTTGTTGCAAGGACGGTTTATTAAAATAGAGTGATTTGCTGCAATTTGGTTCAGTTCTATGCAAATTGATTATTGATTCCAAAGTTAAGTTTCACTTAATAAAACTGGATAGAAACTTGAGTTTTTCAAGGTGACATTCTGGTGTTTATTTCGTCCATGAGACAAAAGACTAGGCCTACAGTCTGAAGTTATTCTTAATTAAACTGGAGTCTTGATCACACACCTATGCCCAGGTGTCTCCCTATAACAGCAACAAACAGCTTTTAGATGTCAGGATAACCACAGACTTTAACACTAATATTGGGGGCTGCCTAGCTTCTGCTTGCTAATGCTAGCATTCCTCATAGGGTCTTGTCAGGTGAAATTTGTCTTGCAATCAATGTACATAATCGCTTTTCTACAAAGAATACAGACAGGCAGAGGTTTTTTTTATGTATCTTTGCTTGGATGTGCTGCTGAATATTCATCATTAGAGGTTATTTAAAAGCATAATACTCTTCTGAACATGGGGCGAAAGGCCATGAGCAAATGCTGTGCTTCCTGAGCTCTTTAACGATCATTGAACTATAAAAGGCTGTCTCCTCAGCTGCTCTCTTGAACACAGTCTCTGAAGGACCAGTGATGCCGGTATCATTTATCTAAAAAGCCTTCAGTTTCCCTGTTCAGAGAGCCAAATGGTCTAAAAATGCAGCAGGCTCTCAACCCCCTAGAGATCTGAGCCGGAAACTGCCTTTCAGATCTTGTTTTTTAGGATAGGACGAAGGGTTTTTAAATATGAAAAGAAATGTGAGTAATATTTTAATTTATTACATAATTTGTCCAGATACTGTATGTTAGGGGGTGGCAAAATATGGTATCTTTATGAACAGTTATTATAGCTTAAAGATAAAAAAGATAACTGACACATGCTACATGCTATATTTGTTTTTGAGCTGTGAATTAGGTCAAGGAGAAAAAATTTAAGTAATTATCATACTTTCAAACCATGTAAATGATTTAAATTCACTTGACATGTTTGGGGACAAGGGGTGAGGATTTGTATTAGACTGAGGTCTGTGAGGCTTCGTTGCAGGGTTCCTGTCTGTGAGGCCGCCCTGTGCTGAGTGGCTCCATGGGGAGCAGGTTAAGCCTGTTAGCTCTATATAATGTCGTGGTGAGTGTGACTCGAGGATCAGAAGAAATGGGAGGGAGGGGGACATGGAAATTATTTCATGTCTTGTAGCTGTATCAAGAGACACAAATACAGCAAAGCAGTGTTTCCCAGACTATACATGAGCTGGTTGGACATGTATTTTTTTGGCTTCACTAGTACTTGCAGACTCTTTTATATCTGCATAACATCACCATGGATTAACTTGAAGATGATCTCCCTAGTCACCACTGTCACGTGTGATAAGAGTTATGCTTTACTGGTGATTAGAAAGAGATAAGAGAGTTAGACGTTCTTTCATATGTCCCTCCTGTTGATGCAGTGATACAGAAGCGATGTCTCATGTTAGATATAGACCTTCTTGAGAAGTTGTTTTAGTTGTTTTGTGTAGCTGGTTGTTCCCTGCTATGACAACCAAATTGCAAGTGGAACTTAGTAAAATCTGGGTACTGTTATTGGGCAACTTTATGAAACAGACTTATGCAGTCACACAGAAATAGAGGAGGCAGGATGGGACAAGCAGCTATACTACATCCAGACTCCCATTAAGCCTGGCTGCAGGAGTATTCTGCTCGGCAGCTATCTGACAGCAGCAGCTCCCCTGACACCTCCTTTATGAACCTCAGTCATTTAATAAGGTGTATTTTACAGTGTTATCTCTACTTTGGAATAAACATCTTCCATAATGAACATAAAATCTATTCTTGGTATGTCTGGGCTGCTCAGAATGTATCTTGTGTTATCAGAGTGCACTGGCCCTTAGAAGGACATGGCTGTATTATGTAATAATGTAAATTAATAATTGAATCAGCTGAGTGAAGAAGTGCAGCTTACACAAGGTCTGCAGGAACTAATTTAGGGGAGAATGTCAATAATGTCACTTTTTCTTGCAAATGAGACTCTAGATCCCTTCAGGAGGAAAAACATTTCCTCAGTCATGAAGTCACTTGAATTAATTTCACAACCATGGAAGACCATGATGAAACAATTTCAGCCAAGCTGCTGTTGTTTGAGAGTACAGAAATCTTAAAACTGTAGTTACACTAATCTGCAGTCATTTGACAGTCTGGCTGACAAAACAGAGTGAATGTTTTACTTTCAGGAATAAACCCTTGATTTGTTTTCATACAGAAGTGCAATTATAATTCAAAACCCTCACACTGACATGCATTTCAAATTAATGCCAGCAGTCTCTCTAGAGTGGAGTCAATGGATGGCAGCCATGTTGGATTTTTCTACTGAGGGTCTCAATCTCTCAGGTCCTGATTGGTCTCTGCTGATTGCTGAGCACTCTGATGAAGAAATGCCAATAAAATTAATGTATCATGCTTCAAAGTGTTTTTCACACTGAGAGAGCTCCTTCAATCAATGGATAATTACACAGATGATGGGCATCATTTTGACAGGTTTACAATTATCAACACGTTACAGCTTTCTTTGATACATCTTGGGAGCACAAGATATTGGCTTTTATGTAAGATCAATAACCCGAGACACCGTTATTGATCCACATAAAGATTCAAATTTTACAATTTAGGTTTCACTAATAATGGAGAAAGCTAGTTTGGTTGTCAGTAATTTTAGATATTATGTTGTGACAATTAATTTGCATACTTTTTTTTTCATGTTGGATGAGGTAGTAATTAATTAGAGGATGATAAAGCAAGAATAATAATGTCTATATTAAGATGTCAATGAGGTAATGATGCTTTTGCTTTCTCTGGAGTTAATGGAGGGCTTAATTTCATGGCAAAATTCCTAAGGCGTGCTGCTAGGGTTTGCTAATTTCAAGATGAAAAATCAAAAAAGAAAAAGTGACACATTTCAGGTTATTTGGCCACATCAAAGTGCCAAACACTGTTCTAGCTCACTTTAGTACCCAAATTGTTAAATACTTGACTCAGATTGGTCAAGACCTCGGGACAACCGTTGTTAATTCTGAATCGCAACCTGATCACACACTTCACATGTTAAATCAAAATACGGAAAGGAGTTCTGGCACATTTTATGATTTACCTTCTTCCTGTTGACAATCTGACGAAAGCCCTACTTTTCGATAACATCAATTCCCAACATGGATTACATTTGTAATGTCCATCTAAATTTATGGGAGTGCACTGAACATTAGCTTGGTGGAAAAGAGTTAAATGAAAACACCAACAGACTGTTAAACTTAAAAGGAAGATGACTTTATAAAGGTGTTCCAGTTTTTTCTGCTTATGTTAAACATGCCAACAGAAAAACACAATTGTTTGGACTTAACCGTGGATGACAAGGTCATGTTAGTTGTTAATTCCACACTTGAGTTGGCTGCAAGAATGCATTTGCCAATTAAGAGCTACCAACAGTCAAAACTGAAGGACTACTTTTTTTTAACTCTTTAGATAACTCATTAAAATAAAATCAATTTAAGTAGCTTTTTTAATTAATGCTAAGCATCAACTTGTTTGTATATTTAGGAGGTAGCCGGCGGATGATTCAGGTTGGTGTAAGAAGGGACTTTGTGGGAAGTAAGAGTTGAGTTGGAGGGAAGTTTGTAGGGAGTTAGAGGGGGTGAGATAAGACCCTGACGCGAACCATCGGCTAGCTACACATCATCACTCACATAACTGGTAATGTAGTTTTTTTATTTCTGTTAAATTAAAATCATGCTTCATTGTTTTTTGAAGAAGAGTAAAGTGTATTTGCAGTTTGAATTGTATTCATACCTTGTATTATGATAGAAGACTGCGGCAGAACATAAAATAATTACAAGTTTTATATTGAAGACTTCCTCAGTTGGACTAAAACTTTCAAATGCATTTTCCTCAATGTTATTTTGGCACTGGTTATTAAACACACGTACGTTAGCACCGGTTTTTTTTTTTAACTCACTCTGAGAGTGCAACATAATTTTGGCTCCATCCGCTGATTTATTACAGTGTGCAAGTGAGCTGCTGTCTTTTTCCCTCTTCTGGAGAAGACATACTGTAATAATGTGTCTGTTGCAATTCTTGCAGAATCATCACAATGGAAATCAGACTCTTTTAAAGGAACAAAGAGGCCTTCATTCAAAGTTTTTCAACTTAAATAGGAAAAATAATCAGTCACAATCATGTTCTTTAAATCAATAAATCTGATTGACAAATGTGACTTGGAAGTAGAGTCAACAAAACATGATTAATAAGCGTTCCATACCATCCCACTCTTTTGCAATGGTTTCTGTTTATTTGCCTGAGATATACTTGTATAAGAGATCTGCAGCACAGGAACTGGCAATATTAACCTTTTTTTTTTTAAAACTATAAGGTACTTGCTCACACTATTTTGGAAAGAAAATAAATGGCAGTATATCTTCAGGAGAGACTGTAAAGGCAGAGACATGAAATGGGATATCACAATAACAAAGTCTGTGAATTTAAATGTCCATCATGATCCAAGTTACACACGCAGTCTGAAAGGAAAAAAACATTTTTACCTTGAATGGACCCTTGAAACACTAGAAAAAGCCAAGCTGCAATCCAAGTGTATTTATTTTCAGTGAAGAAAAAAATCCATGTGCCTCATTATGTACGGAACATGCCTGGGGGTAGAGGGAATAAAAATAATACTTTCAGGAAAAAAGAGGGAAAAACTATAGAAAATAGCAAAATGCAAAACAAAAGTGTTAACAAAAGTAAGGGACAGTGCTACACACAATGTAACTTGGGGACTTGCAACTGAGTAGCCTCTTTGTTCAGTTGCAATACCCTCCAACAACTGATCTGCTTTCAACTTCAATCAACAACCCAAAGGACATCCTGCCTCCTCTTATATAGCACCTGGCTCCTACCAAGAGTGAGGGATTAATACTCTGTAATCAATGAACTCATCTCAAACTCTTATCTGGTCTGCAAATTATCTAAACACATGCAACAGTGCCACAAAACATCATCCAAATATATCTACATAAAGTTCATTCTCATATGGCATATAAAAGAGCATTCTTTATTATCCTGTCAAAACACCCCTCTACTTCATTCATACATGGTGCTTTCCATTTGGCACACCTTCTCATAAACCAATAGCAGGCTGCTGTTCTGTTTGGCAGTTCCTGGTTTTGGATGTGGAATTCAATCATTTCAGTGGCAGGTGACAAACAAAAGCTACCTTTAATATGTTTAACAATGAATCAAATTGGTCATGTGAAGAAATAATCATTGTTTGTTTTATTTGCTTTGAGATATGACCTTTGTAGTCTTTCCACATTCAGGAATATGTGTGTTTTGTCAAGGGGTTTCACACACAGTGGTAACATGGTAATCTAGCTTTAACACATGCCTCTTAGCTGGCTTGATGTTTAAATAAGAGGGGACCAGTGTTAATTTCGTCAACGAAATTATGACAACAAATGTTTGTCAATGACTAATTTTTTCATGACGAAAACGAGACTATGACTAGCTAAAGTGCATCACTTATAATAAAAGCTAAGACGAACATAGGTTTTGATTTCGTTGACGAGACGATGACGAGACGAAAACATTAGTGGCGGATCGTCAGACATTCAAAATCCATGTTTTCCCCGCTGTGCGTCTAATCTTTAGAAATAAAAGTGATTCATTCCCATTACAGGCTGTGTTATCTGACGGGCTCAGTGTTAGCTTGGTCTCTACCTGCAGCAGGTGTGCTTCATGAACCTGCTCTCCTCACCTCCATGCATCTGTCTCATCTTCATTGATGATTTTTACCTCCGGTGTGCGTTAGTGACACAGACACAACCTGGTGACGTCTGTTTACTATTTGACGTTGTTGCCGCGATCACCGTGAAAAGCTCCGCGTCTACAGCTTGATTTAATCCAGTTTAGTGAAACATCAGACACATTTAGTACGTTTAGATCAACTCCTTGTTGAAAGATGCAGATGCTTTTCAGAGTGCCATGAACTGTCTGTCCAGTGCCTCTGCTGCTGCGAGGTGCATTCAGGGACCGTCGTAAATGTGAAATACAGTCCTTTCATGGCATTTTTCTGTGAATCTAGAGAATCAAGATACATTCACAGGGGTCACATCAAGAATGTTTTCTTTTGACATTTTAGCAAGGACAGGCTTAATGATTTAACTTAAAATGTTTTGAGTTTTCGTCGACTTAAACTAGACTAAAACTATAAAGGGCTGAAAAGACTAAAACTGACAGGCATTTTCATCTAAAGACTAAGACTAAATCTAAAATAGCCGCCAAAATTAACACTGGAGTGGACCTGTAACCATACAGTGTGCGAAGAGCACCTTACTATTATATTTCACTGGTTTGCCTTGCACTGTGTAAAAAAGCCATTGCGCACTGTTTTCCAAACAGAGGAAGAGACTTCTTGATGCCTTTGCTGTGTAATGGTTTTGGCCCATATCAGCCCTGTTTGCTGGATTTTGGCCTTTTAAGAAAATAATTTGGCTGGATGGTTTTGCACAGATATCATATTGCAACAAATAATCTTTTCATGTGAAAGAAGGGGAAATCAAATAGCCTTTTTAACAGCAAAGATCGGCCCAGGCAGGGGGGTTAAAGCAAGAAAATCAAATTAAGTAAAAACATTAATTAAACACGAAACAAACAAAAACACCAGAATTGGCTTTTGGGACCGATTTTCTAAATGTGGTCGGCTTCTTTTGAACAAAACTATGCCTGATGTTTTAATTTGTGGGCCAGGTTCATGGATATTTCAAATTATCTATTTACTTCATCATTTCATTTTATTGTCTCCACAGTTGCAGACACTACAGATCTAATTTGTCAGAGAAGAGCATCCTCGTCCACCAGAGACCAGAGGTACGGTAAGCTAAAACTCATTATGCTCTGTCCTAATAAACATTTTATTATGCCTCAGACAAACCACAGAGCGTGATACAAAAGCACAATAACAAATGAGTCAGTCAAATTCTGACTCATTTAGACTCATGCTCACAGAAACTATTTTGGATGATTGCAATCTGAATATTTGTTCTTGAATTATTGTAATAATAGGTCAGACTCATTAAAGAATAATGCATTCAGCTCTAAAATAAGTGGACTAATTCCACTCTTCCACTTACACAGCACTTGATCTCCTGTCACAGTGTCCATAATGTGTATATGCTCTGTGCTGTAGGTCTGCTTCAGTGGTGGGCTAATGGTCTGAATTATTTGATAAAAGCATTGTTAATTCTGCTCGACTTCCCTGCTGTGTCTCAAAATTAACTCTCTCTGGCTTCGACTCCCTTCCTGCAAAGATCTCACAATTCTGTCAGCAAGTAAAAACAGGTTAAGTCCAGGGCTCTGCTGCCTGTGCTATGGAAAGAAACAATTATGAAACAAACATATTTTTCATCACTTGAGGGATATTTTAAGGCATAACGTTCATCAGAACAACAAATGAAACATACAGTGAAATATTTTGATTGCTCCATTCCCTACATGTCTAGAAACACAGGTAAATGATAAGACTAACAGGGGTCACTCTCTCTCCCTCTCCTTCTCTGTTCAGCAGGTTAGCATTGAAGTGCATGATCATATTAATAATTAAATAAATGCATCTAAACATCTGGCCGGCAGAAAATAAGTCTACCATAAACTCTGCCACAGAGTCAGTAAAGTAGTACTCATGTTCTTTGTGTTTTTGTCCTTTTGCTGACTCTGCGGCTGCGCTTCTTGTAAACGAAGAACGCTACATACTGACATAAAGCCATGCATGTGTCACATTATGACGATATTGTATGTACATGAGGTAACCCTGCTCAGTCCTGGTTGGGCCTTGAGTAATGTGAGTGCAGGCTAGGGGGGAATTGTGAGACTAGGGATGGGGGATCATGCTTTGGCACTGGACAACTGGGCCTGGATGTGAGTGCACCCTTAGCCTCTGAGCAAATACTGTTCATAGTTAGACTCTGATCTCAGGTCAGTTAGACATAATACTGACTGGACAGGGCTGGCTATTCCATCTTAGATCAAAATGGTCCCTCATTGGGTTTTCTCCATTGGTTGGTATGACTGTTCTAACTCCAGACAAACTGCTGCACATTCAGCAGGGAATAAGAAACAGACTAGTATTCTCAGGCAGCCTTGGTGTAGTTATTTGTTGCAGTGTACATTTTCAATGCTGCTGTTCTCATTTGAAGCAAAAAGCCTAAAGCTAAATAAAAGCCTGGAGGGGAATCTGCCACACCTCATGAGGAGTAAAGCTACAACTCACTTTTTTAGGGAGTGCAGTAAATCATAGATGAGAGCTGTGAAGTAAGAAAGTGTCTCTATTGTTTAGCTGAAGCTTTGTGTTCCTCTTTAGACCTTACTGTCACTTTGGACTTAGAATTATATTTTATTACTTCATTATTTTTATTTGTGCTGCGCAGAGCTTATTTTTTTTTATCTCAAGTAGGGCTGTAAGGATATCAGAGTTTCACCTCATGCTTATTGTGGCCAAAATATAGACACAATAACAATGTCATTGCAATATTTAGGGAAACTTACAAAAAAAAAATAAAACGCTCTCATTGAAATAAAGAAAAGAAAAGTCAAGTCAAGTATGGAGCAACACACTACTACTTCAATTTTACTAATAAACTCAATTTACTTATTTACATGTCATCATTCTAAAACATCTTGAGATAACATTTTTTATGTATTGGAGTATTATGAATATATTTCTGCATGTGATTTTGTGTTATGTTGTCCATAAACACCCTGTCTTTTTTTGCGAATCCCAAAAAACTTCCAAAGTGGCAGCTCCTCTGATGTGGTAACGCTGCAGTAGGAGCCACATACAAGCTTAAGGTTAAACTATTCTTCTGCAGCTGCGGCTCCTTCTTCTTCATCTACTCTGAAACCAATTGGTTACATAATATGCTTAATTTTAGCACAACATTTTATGTTTTTAAAAAGACAGCTATGGCCCTGATCTGAAGTTATGATAAGCATGCGTTTATGAGTGCTCTCTGGAACAGTGGGTTCATGCAAGGCAGAATGGTCATTCAACAATCCAAGATCAAAGATGACTTCCTTTAATTATATAGAAATAGAACAATCACAGGGAAGCTGTGGGAACCAGTATTGTGTGATGCAAAATTTGCGCAAAGATTTCTTATTCTTAATGAATCAGTCATTTACTCAAAAATTATGAGAATAGAATAGACACAAAGTCCAAGGATCAAACAATGAAATTTTGCTTTGCATGGCAAAAACACGCATCCAAAAATATTCAGTCAGAAATTATATGAGCCACAAAGGAGCTGTAAATTCTGTCATCTGAAGAGCAGTAAGCAGGGATAGAGATAAAGTCTGTCAATGATGTTCATTTATAGTGCTGGCTCATGGCCTGTCATGATTCATCTCCCACTGTCACAGTGTTTAAACACAGTCAGATACAGCAGGAGTAGCTTTATATACTGTTCAATGGTCTTTCAAACAAGGTAACTTTGAGTACCTTGAACTAACCTTCTCCTGCCTCCATCATTATTAAGACAAAAAGGACCCTTGAAATCAAAAAAAGTGAAGTAGTGAAGTGTTTCGCTACAGAGAGAGAAACGATGGAGGAGCTGTTAGCAAAAATATAGTCTAAGCAGAAATGTGATGTTGCTAATGACATGCCATTTAACTAGGCCTCCATGAGGTGCATTTCAGATATTGCCAATGCTGCTGACTGAGAGTGATCAGGTGGGCAGGAAGGAGAAAGGGGGGAGCAAGGTCATTCTTTAACAAGCCTCCCCTGCTGCCTTTCATGAGACGATCTGCAGCACCCAGCCACAGCCTTAATGATGAAAATATAAAGCTCATTTACTTTTCAGGTACGCAGGGATTTCATTCACACACTGTTACCCAACCATAAAAGAGGCAGAACATAAACTCTTACAAATACAGCGGCTGTAACTTGTATCTAGTTATATTCTCATCTCATAAACAGTGAGGCACTGTCTGCTGCACGCCCCTGCAGTGATAAAGACGAAAGGCACTGCAGGGGGCGACCTGTGGTTAAAGGGGCATAAAATTGTAACACGCACACACTCGTACACAGTTCGGGTTTTAGCATGGCATGTCATCCAGCCCTTTGAGGCTAATATCTGTGAATTGGACATGCTGGCACTTTCAGATCTGCTTTCACTGTTGTCTCTTTTTTCCTTAAAGTGTCCTCTGGGACTGAAACATAAAGATACCATAAAGAGGAGGAAGAGAATAAAACTATTTCATCTCTCATTCTCTCACTGAGGAGGAGAGAAGCAGATAAGGACAACACTACTGTGTTAAAGAACATTTGAGTAACTGTCACATCAGTTTTTCCTCACAAGATAAAACTTCCATCATATTCAGTTCAAAAGCTAAAAATCTCTGCATGTGATGACAGTGACAGTAATGTTTAAATACCCAGTTATGTTTTTTTTTCTTTCCAGTGTTTTAAATATTTAATTTGTTGTTATTTCAGGCTTTCCAAGAAAAAAATAGCACATTCCTAGGTAGAAGAAATCACTCCCACAGAAACAAATTCAAATGTTTTAATTAAACAAAGAATTGTAAATGGACTTTATTGCACTTAGTCTTCAGCCCACTGAAAGCACTGTTTCACTACATGTCACATTTACACACATACACTGACACTGTCAGTATTAACTAACCTCTTTCATACACCCCTGGCTATGTCACTAGGGGGGTAATTTGGGATTCATTGTCTTTGTCCAAGGACATTTTGGCATGTGGGCTGAGCTGGCATCAAATCCATCAACCCTTTGAGTGTCAACAGAATCTTTCACCAAGCCACCTTCGAAAAACCTTTGTTTATAGGTTTAAACGTTATTTAACCAGAAAACCTCACCGAAAAGCTCTTTATCAATAGTCTCAGTACAGGATGGGCTGCAGTGACATTCAACTCAAGAAAAAACAAGACAAGTTCATTGAAAAGTCCTTTCTCTTCTTTTTAAATTTGCCTGCTGCAGTTTGTTGATAGAAACATGGGAGGAGAACAAATAAAGTTATCAACAAGAAATAGGCCTTCAATTTAAAATCAATAAATTCAACAGACATCACAGAAATCGCTCTATTGTGCTCTCCAGACATCGACACTCTTTGCAGGGTTGTATAAGCTCACTGTAAAGCTGATTTAAATGGCTAACCTTATTCCAGTTTTAGATCCCTTCAGTAAAATAATCTGAGTCAAACATGGTGACATAACATGATGCGAAAGCTGAAAAGTGCTCCACATCACCAGCTGTCTATCCGTCCATCTATTCATCCTGAAACTCTGTCAGCCATGGTTTGTCTGAGCCCTCTGTTACCGTCATTTCCTCTTTGGTGAAGAAGTCCTGCAGCCTGATGATATCACGCCGACATTTCAGGGCTCACACTGAGTCTGTCATGTCAGCTGTTTTATTTAAGAATATCTCCACCTGAGCGTCCCCTCATGCTGCTCGGCCTCCATGTAAGTCTTTCCAGATTGATTTTTACACAGCATATGCTCCTGACATAGAAAGATGAGCAGTGTTGAACTGGCTTTTTACGAGAAACACACCTGCACTGCAAGCTGCGATTATAGCTTACTTCCTCCCTTATTTTAACATTTTTCTTTCTCAATATTTAATATTAAGACAAAGAGCTGGCATGCTTAACTCAGAAAATTTCTCGAAACACTTGGTGCTGAACCAAAGTACACAATATAAACAAAAGTTGTGCGCACTCACAATAAAATGTCTAACTTTTAATAATAGAAACTGAAGTTTATTGATTTTTAAGATGCTTAAAAAAACGGCCTTCACAATGAATTATTCTAAATCTGATGTTCAGATAAAAACTATACCTTATTACTGCTCCTTCCTGGTTTCTGCTTGCTGAACTTGAATCATGCAGCTCACTCAAGCTGTTCGCTCAACAAGAAATCTGATTTCCTCTCCTTATGCCTTCTGGGTTGAGCTGTTGCACAGAGCAGCATCTTCTAGCATCAGTTCATAAACACTCTGACATTGGAGCAGCAACAGTCTGTCTGCTCCGTCTGCTGTCAGAGTTTTTAAGATACATTTAAAATAAAGCAATTTCTATTAAAACTCCATTTTAACATTCATTGCAACACCAAACATTAAGGCACCAGATGCCTTCTGCTGAAATGAATTTCTCAACAGAGACCCTCATCAAAGAGTTCAGATGTCCCTTCTGATAGTCTGTAGTCCATTAGTCAGTACGAACATTTACTGCGAGTTACTTGAGAGTATTATCTGCCGAATTTGGATTTGGCTATCTTTCTGTTCAGTGGTGATAAAAGCTTTGATGTCAGTCCACAGAGTGTAGTTCATTCTGGCACACGTCTCTCTGTGTACATATGTGAGGGGTGTTCATTGGGATTTTACACTGCTATTAAAAAGCCTAACAGAGGTTGTTCTTCCTGGAGCAGAGAAAAACTTCAAGTGCATTTTTCAACTGAACAGAGCTTGAGAGGCTGCTGTCATTTCTGTGAATGATTATTGCTGAATTATTTTAGCAGAGATGAGAGAGCTCATACACACATTAAGTAGATGAATGATTACTGGCATGCTACAGTTAGTTGTTAGTTTGTTGTTCTACATTTAGCTGAGCTCTTGACAGCAGTAGGTTGTTCTTTAGTTTCTATTAGGTCTGACTGATACAGTCAGTCAGCTCACTCAGTGATCTCACCTTTTCATCTGCAGGATGTGCATTTGTTTCATGCTGAGACACATGCCAATGATGTCAATGTTATTCTCCAGGAGTCTCACAGAGGATAACTTGTAAAATGAATTCCCGCACCAGATGTGTTTTTCTTCTAAACTAGCTTTCACTTTTACATCCCATTATACTGATCAGAACTCACATAATCCATGCTGAACACACAACTCAGCAGTCAAAGATGCTGTGTTGATAAAATTAATGACAGCACAGCAAAGAGAATGTGAGCAGGAAAACTACACAGTGTGCAGTGAGCAGCCGGCTAGGCACTTTGTCTTAAGTGAAGTGTTCTCAAGATTTCAGACGAGTAGGTGTTGTTGTCTTTGGAGAGTCATCTAAAGAAGTCCTCCTCCATACATACCGACCTTTTGGAGAGACGAGCTGATGAAACGAGAAACAAAAAAGTCAGAACAGTGGATGAAAATCCTGCAGCTGTCTCACAGGTGCTGCTTCAGATGCTCCTACAGATGCTGTGATTCATCCCTCTTCCCAAAGCAGCTCTCATTTGTCTTGTTCAAAGTGACAGTGTCACAACCTGTGACATTTAAAACCACGGACAACCTTCTCACTATCTTTAAAAGGACTATACCTCCAGTACTTATAATAAGACACATGATTCAGTAAGTAATTAAAACAGAGTTAAGCTGAAACACAATTTGATTGTGTAATGAATCAACAAATTAAAATGTTTGCTAAATCTCTTTATTTACTCTTGATTGCAGAGGAGTTGAGTAACTTTCATCTCTAGCCTCCAATTCTGTCACACCTTAAAAATAGTTGTAATTTCGCAACTGTCCCCGAAACATTTCATTTTTATTCATCTCCATAAAAAAAGAAACTCTTGAGAATGAAGCTTGTGACATGCCTGCGGTGATTTCAACACATCCAAATAAGAGCTGACAGGATCACCCACCTGTGAGCAACTGTCCTTTACCCTCACATCACATCCATATCATCCACACTTTTTCTCTTGGTCTTACCACCCTATTTTTAAACCATATTAAGAAAAAAACACTCTTTACCAATACACCCACTTTCTGGCTGAAATGAGTCACTAGTTTCGTCATTTGAGTAAGGCAGAGACAGAGAGATACTGCTATCCTGTCAGTGTGACCTTGCTTGACGGCTATCATCTCCTTTAACTTATTTGCTATTATCATCCACGTATTGCCTGGACCTGGGTCAGCAAGGCCCCACTGCTCCTTCTCCACCATCTCCCTCCTCTCTCAGTCTTTTTATTTTCTCCTCCCCCTTTCTCTCCCTTTCCCCATATCAGTTAGAATAAATACAAACAGTAGGGCTGCCGCTGTGAGGAAAATAAAGCTGTAAAATCAAATATTTTTCCATAACCTTTTCTATTCTGAAATAATGAAAATGACTGTTTAGTAATAAATGACTGGCAAGAGGAAGCAGACTTATATTAGCAATGTCTGTCAAGTTTTTATAAACCTGAAAGGTAAAGATCTCTCTAGCTCTCACATTGTCATACTGTAATCTCTTTTCTCCTCTAATAAAAGCAGTGAAATGAAGTCTGATAACCTAACTTAATCCTGGTTATAGTTCAGAACACATTGTGATGCTCTGTCTCAAATCAGTCAATGCTTCGAGTATTTCATTATAAACTTAGAAGCTGGTTTCCTCACAGCTTTATTTGGCAAACTGTCTGCTGGCTACATAAAGGCAGAACAGGGGAGTCTGTTTCTGAAGGAGAGGGAGAATATAAAGTGAGTGTTGGAGATTAAGCACTGAGCAGCTGTTTTCTGCCACAAGGAAAATTACAATAATGTGTGTGATTTAATCTGTTGAGGTTTAAGGTTTTTTTTCCATTTCTCCATGGCAGCATGTATTTCTGGATCCCTGTTCCACCTTTACACATAATCTAAATACCTTTTAACTCTATGTATCTATCTCTTGTATGACATAGGTATCTTCAGACTGTCAACACAGCAAACAAATAATGAATGGACAGAACAGGCAATTCTTGTCATTGTGTTCAAAGGCTATGTACTTTTGGCTGCAGCTTTTATGTTGATTACTTTTACTCCTACAGGCGGCCATTCTGGCTAAGATAGCAAACCCTTATGAGGGGTTAGTAATTGTGTTGGTGCAGCTCTGAGCCAGGAGCTGTCAGGACCTCATACTTTACCTCTGCTCCAGGTTCAAAGGAACGTGTGAGGCTCAGGGTGAGCTGCCCTGGTCCTGGTTTAATCTCACTTAAAATGGCCTCCCATCCTTCTCTGACAGACTCGGAGGAACAATTACCCTGCAATAGAGCTTCCACAACACTACACATCTTTTCATGACTTATATGGCATTCTTTTTTAACTGAAGTTTGTTGACAAATTGGGTATGAATGTTGTTTTATTCGCTCTATGCGCTCAGACTCTCAGTTGTAAATCCGATTTTGGAAGCTAAGTGTATCAGTATAATGATTTCTTCCTGTGAGACCAGACAACATTTTACAACATCTCCACCCTCTTGTGGGCTGTAATCTTTGTGTCTGTTGGCTCTCTGGCTCAGCTTCCTAACAGTGGAAATTAATCTCCTCTTCATGGTAAAGAGTGAAAGTCCAGCTGTCACACAAACTGTTTGCTTTGGAAGATCTTGTGAAGCTGTAGAAGCAGACCCTCTGGGTAGCACAAGGTCTGTTTTATTGGAACCACTATTGGTGGGAATAAAGCCCAGATTTCACAGATCTGTGGTGTCACTGTTCAAACAAACTTTGTGCTAATGAGCTAACAGGTTGTTTTATGAAAAATGACTGAAAAAAAACATAACACAACACAATTAAAATGTTTATCTGCTTTAGTTGTAATAGCACAGGTCTTTTTAAATAATCACTATGAATTGAAACCTGTCAAATAATCTGTAATAAATAAATAATAAACTTATTTTGCTTCAGACTTGAATGCTCAACAGGCCAACACTTGATGTGGAAATATGTCAACCCAAAATAAAATATTAATCAAGAAAAATAATCTATTGCAGGAGCAATAAAAATAAACTGAAAATATTCAGAAAATTGTACTGTTGCTGGCAACATGTTGTTCTATCACTGTCTTCTCTGTGCTCAGCTAGCACACAGGCTCAGCTCAGCTCAGCTCTGCTGGTTATTCGAAAGCTAAGCTTGTTTTGTTGTCTTGTTGTCTTGTCTCACTGGAGCTCCATCGGCAGCTTTAGTGTTTGCCTCATACTCCCAATCCTATTCTGATGTGAAAGCCAAAACAATCAGACAGGAAGACAGTGACGTGAGCACTCTGAGGATGAATTTGTGAGTCAGATTTCCCTCTTTGCTCCCCTGCACCCTGGAAAACACAATGTGAATATGAGCTTGTTGAGAGGTGTCTTCTTCTTTGTGCAAGGCCGAAGCCTCACAGCAGAAACAAACAAACATATCGGGGAGTGAATATGATGACAGGGCTTTATTAGGATCATCTTTCAATTTATTTTGTAAAGGCTTTATTTGTTTATCAGCCTGGATTCATTTGCGAGGTCTGTACCTGCAGCCAACTGCCAGTTATCACAACTGACATCGCAGATTGACTCCCATCAGTCTACAGAGAGAAGTCGCTTCACTGACTATAGTGTGGGAATAGAAGAAGAAGACCTTTTACGACCTCAATCACAAGACTTTTATAAAGATTGTTGTGCTTATTCAGGCAACCCTGTGTTCCCTGCCTTGTCAAAGCCATGGCTGTATGGGTTAAAAACACATAAAGCATAGGAGACAAATGACACAGCTGGTTTCAATCTGTGATCAATATTATAAAGAAAGCTGTAAAGAATTAGTCGATAAACCTGGATAGTTCAACTATTGCAATAATGCACTAAACAAACTTTGTCAAATACTTGGAACTTAATAAAACAGCCGAGTGAACTGCACTTTGCTAACCTTTATCAATAGCTGAAGCTGTTTTTTTCAGCTTATGATCATGTGGTATTTATTACATCTTTATAGTCTTTTCTTCAGGCAAATGAGTGAGAGTCACACTGTTGAAGGACAAGCAGCTTCTGTCTTTACCAAAGTCCTCTCCATAATCTCATTTTTAACCTGTGGCCGCTATTCAGTGTTAAATAAGCCACAATATTTACTCCTCATTAAAGACATAAAAATCCCCCATTCAGTCTTAATGGAAATGAAAAAATGGTTTGCCAGGACAACACTAAAGGCCTGATCTATTAAGATCCCAAATAACATGCGCTAATTCTATTTCTGGGCGTGTTGCAGGTGATCTACTGCGTGCGCAAATGATAACAGGTGCAAAAGTGGTGCGGACCGCCCTTTAATGAGGATTTTGCGTGTGCTATGGGCTGTCACCATGGAGAGTTTGAGAGGACAGAGTGGCCTTAAGCGATAAATGAAGTTTGAAGCCATGGATTTGGAGATCTTTGTGGAGGAGGGAAATAAACACATCGGTGAACTCCAGCAGAGACATCTCAGCGTTAGAAACGCGATTTGGGAGGCCATCTGTGAAAAGGTGAATGCTGTGAGAAAAAACAGAATATCTGCCGATGAAATAAACAAATCTACTCTACTCCAAATCGCAATCAGTGTTTTGATGGAGTCTAGTGAGAAATTTGATGAGGCTAAGTCTGCCACTCTTGCTCTAGCTACGCAATTGGGAAGTCAATCGCAGTTTGAAACAACCAGGGCCAGAAAAGTTAGGCGTCACTTGGATGAAGACAGTCATCTCACTGACGCAGAGAGCAACTTTCGGGTGAACGTTTTCAATGCCTGATATCATCATCCAGCAACTGTCCCAAAGATTCACCAACTTAAATGGAACTGGGAACATGTTTGAGGCAATTCACCCCAACACACTGCTGCAAGCACAAGATGAGGAGTTACACTAAGCTGCCTAGCGGCTTAGTGAGCGCTCATTCTCCAAGTTAAAATTAACTAAAAACCCCTTGATGAGCACAATGGGACAGGAGAGACTGAGTGGACATGTCATGTTATCTATTGAGAATGACAGATCAAAGAAAATGGACATACAGTGCATCGTGGACAAGTCCGCGGAGCTTAAGGTTCTTCCAAACAGTGGCGAGTAGGCCGAGTACATATTGATTTTTTGTTTGTATGTGAAGATGTGTGCCGCTGTGCCAATTTTACTAAACTTTATAGCTGTTGATACAGTGTCCTACTGTGCTCTCATTAGTTGAAAAAGTTAAAGTGGGTGTCAGAATGATGCGGTCGCTATCCGTGGTGCTGAACTACTTTGAATTTGTGTTGTTTTATTTATTTTATTTTTTTGTTCTAAATATAGACGCAAAAACACTGCACGCTATCTGCTTCAGGTTTGATAAATCACATTACGTCTGCTAAATGATTACATTTGCACCTCCTCCTCCAAGTATTTTGCGCGTTCTGATGATCTACATGTATTCTGCATATTCATGAAGGCAAACACGCTAAATGGATAGCGAGTGCTATTTTGCTCATTTGAAAGACGTAATCCTCGGTGCACCCGGTTAGTACATCTGCTTTGCGCGCGCTATCAAGTTTGTATGTGTTTTTATACCAGCAAACCTTTAGTAGATTGGGCCCTAAGTGTGTTTTATTACATCATTAATCAGCACAATCACATTATCCATTGCCTTAACATGAGCAGTCCTAGACATGTCTGTTCTTACTTCCTGCAGCTTTGTTGCTTTATTTTCCTCTTGGTTGGGATTTGATGTGAAATCCATCAAACAGTTTCCAGTTTATTACAGCTGAGTCCAGGTACTCCCTGATCAGATTAACTAATGCCCATATGAATCATTGCTGGAGAGTATTTAAGGTCCCTGTCAGCAGCTGAAAATGTACATCAAGAATTGTTCACCAGAGAAGTTTAGTGTTCTTGTGATATGAGCTTGTGATATTTTTTCCTCTATATGCAGTGTCCTGTCTTTCTTTTTGGACATGTACATGAACAACTTGTCTTTGTGAGCACACAGACTGAAAGTTGGTTTATGAGCAAACACATCCGCCTCAGTAAACGTGTTGGTAGTTTCATGAAACAAGTTTTCTTCCTGAAATAATTTAACAAGCCTTTTATTGTTTATAGCTGCTGTTTTTTGTGATTGATTTGCTGTAATAAAGTCTTAACAGAGTGGTTTCAACACTTACTCTGAATTCTTCAGCCAATTAAGCAGGTTATTTAGATTAGATAAGAACTGTCTTTAATTGAAAAGGAGCGTTTGTCCTCATTTGAGGAACAATTAGATCAGTCCTGAGTCCAAACAAACAATGATGAGTTTAATCTGGGCCTTGATCTTTCTTTCAGGTTTGAAATACTTCCTAATTATAACCTTATCATCTCCTGATTAATTTACTACAAAATAAAGCTTCCGTTTTTGCACTCTCGTCTCACAGGTAGCCCTGGTTTCTTCTCATTAAATCCAGAGCTATAAAGAGTGAAGGATGATGGATAGCTGTAGTTATTGATGGCAGAATTGGAGGTATGTATTTGTGCAGGAGACTGACCTTGGCGTCAAACATTCATATCTGACTTCGAGAGATGATCAGTATTGACTCTCCTGATGTCTTTGCTGCAAACAGTGAGCTCTGCTGATGTAGGGGAGTATGTTACAATGATTCACTTTCTTCTCTTCTTCTTTTTTTTTAACATTCCAGAGCCTTTAGGGCTCTTGATAAAAAGCTTTTTATTTCCACAAAGTTAGTTTGTTGTTTGGCTGAGCATTGCTGCCTAAAAGTTCCAGCAGCAATCATCAAGTCTGCATCAACCAATAACCATCCGACTCTTTGACTTATTGATATTTATTCAGTTCACAGTAAGTGGGATTAGGTCTGATATTTAAAAAGCAGGGATACAGGATGTTAACAGCAGGAATATAGACGTCATGGTGCTCCCAGGTGTTAGCAGTCACCCCAACAGTCTCTGTGACATTCAGCAGTTGGAAATGGCATTTGTGACATTCACTGAGAGTAATGTATTCACTTCAGTCGGATGATTTTGCCCCTCAGCAGAGCAGACAGCAGCTATAAAGGTTGTGTGCAGAGAGTATTCTCACACTGTCAACAATCCTGCACGATTATATCAGCCTGGAATGGAGAGAAAAGTCAGATATACAGGACTGATGCTTTCTATTGTTACTATATTTCTATTTTTTGTATTCCTCTTTACATTAGATACATAAACTGTCATCACACTATCATATTTCTCTTTGTTTTAATGCATCATTAGACCTGCCTAAGGATGCGGTGAAGATGTTATAACAGGTGATTACTGCTTGACAAACTGCAGTACATATGTCCTTTTAACATCTCATTGGATGATGGACAGCGATGCAGAACTATACTCAGCTGTCATAAAAAGTATCTCTCAATATTTCCTGTTCTTCAATCTTAGACAACTGCTACAGTTATCACAGCACTGATTTTGAAGCCTGAAATCCAGAGTTATGTTTACTGTCAGCACTGCATAGAGGGGAGGTGAACAGTACAAAACGCACACTCACTTTCAGTCTCTGAGGTGTATTAGATTCTTTTAGTGGCAGTTAAGCCTTCAAGAACACATGCTTCAACGATTCTACCAATGTTTGACATGTTCTACATCATTAACTGCTAATCACTCGTCTAAAACATCCCACACTTCCAGTTTTTGGCTTGATTTCCCTCCCTCTGGAGAACATTTTGTTTTCATTTGTTCCAGATTTGAAATCAACTTTTAGAGATTTTAACTTTGCTGAAAATAATGAATCCATCACAGTGAACATTTCATCTCTTTTAGTTTCCGTTAAAGTAGCAACTTTGCGACCTCTGCCCTGCTCCTTCATTTATGACTTTCTTCTCAGCTACGCCTTCAGGAAGTCCATCACTTCACAGACTTTCTTGCTTCACTCAGTCTGGACTCTGAGATCTTCAAGCTGCCAGTCTTCTCACTGACATGAGATCATTTTCTTTATTAGCCCAACTGGCCGCACGTTTAATACACTGACTCATTGAGCTGACACACATACCAATCAACAGCTTTCATCTTTAAAAGCAATGCATTAGGATAAGTTTTCTACTCTTAGTTCATGGTCAGACAATACAACAATACTTTGCTCAAGCCAAAACACTATTAAGTTTATTCATGACTCATCGCAAACACAGTTCAAATTTAAAGTTTGTCATCAGTTGCATAAACAGATTTCTTTTCTAAGATATAAAACACATGAAGAAATGAAAAAAAAAACAGATAAGACTTGAAGGTGATGTCGAAAGATCATTTTGGACTTTGAAGGATACATAATTCAGGGTTCTTCTCAGCCTGAAGAAAGTCTGAATGTCACTGGTGTCCACCCTCTCCTCGCCCTTCACCTGACTGATCACCCTCCAATCAGATAACTTTTACATTTCATCAAAATGATGAAAGCAGGTGATACCTGTAAGACAAAAATGAGAGAAATTAGAGACTCATATTTTCTGCACTCTCAGTCTTGTCACTGTAGAATTCAGATTGACTTTGCAAAGGCAGAATCTGAGTTTGCCAGATCACTGCATTAGAAAAGATTGACAGAGAGCATAAGTAAGAAGAAGATAAACTAACAGAGCTTGATTTCTCTTGCATCTCAAAGGAGAGCGGCATGTTGTGTTTGTTGAATTGTTGTGTATTTGCACTCTCTCCCTCCATCCTGCTCCTCCACCAGAGGATCGGAGAGGCGAGGTGGGTCTACAGAGGATTCTCAACCCTGCTGTGCATTTTACTGCTTGTAGAGCAATCATTTCCTTTCCCTCTCATCCCCCACTAGGCAGCTGGAACTGCTGAGTCAGCTCACCTTCATATGGAGAGTTGCTCCCTCAACCGAGATGTTATAGATTTGCCCTGTTTGTGAGGGGAAATATTCCTAGACCTCTCAGACCATGTTTTTCTTTCTTTTTTGCTGCACTACACAGCCAGGAACACCCCAGGGCATTACACTGAGAGCAAAAAAAAAACATAAACATTTCTACTGTTATTACACTACAGCTCACAGGCAGACACAAATACACACAGAAACACCAGGGAGCGCTGGACTGGAGTTAAAAGTAACCCTGCATAATAAGAAACGTTGAAATGTTGACCTTACTGGATTATCATTACTATCTTTTCTATAGGTGCAACAAAACACAATAGATGTCATCATGTTTTTAATATTTTGAAAAAAGGATTCACTCGTGGCCTCCATTGTTATTTACCCTGTGACATCTTTGTAGCTCTACTATGGTTGCTCCGTTGGCCTCCCCCAAACTTTCCCCCTGTGAGTGGCGACCGTTCAATTTTAATGCAAGTGCATGTAAAGAGGACAACAATGAAGAAGTAAATCTCAATGTAGATCAAAATTAAAACAAGTGGAGAGGTATGGAGGTGAGAGTGGAGCTAGAACAACAGTATTTGTATTGAGAGGGGATGGGGGAAGTCTCCAATGATCACACACAGATCCACTTACTGGGACTTCTTCACTATTACAACTGATGCTTGTGCCAACAACAGCATGTGAAGATGCTGTGTATATCTTTACATGATCTAGCTCATGTCTATTTTTGTGAGAGTGAACAAACAGATATAAAGCTTATTGGGTGTCTTTTTTTATGCTCTGTCCCATACTGCATGAACAGTAAAATCTGAGTTGTATCTTCATGTAAAGCCTTCCTGAGGCCTAACGCATGATCCACGTCTTTAATAACACGAGCAGGAGATCAGCGAGTGGTACATCAGCTGCACTGTAATGAAACATGTTTCAAAACTGGATCTTGATGTTTGTGATGCAGATTTTTAATCTGTTCATATCAGCTGTTGTGATGTCCTTTTAATTTAATGATGAACCACAAAACAGAAAAGGAACATCAGGGTTCATAATCACAGTTTTGTAATTAGATATCTCTATCATAATGGCCAGCTCCTCTGTACCACTTGGTCACATGATCCCAGTTCTCCCTCTCTGTGTTTCACAGGTTATTATCATCATTTGTAAAGGCTCATGAGATTGAATGAGGCTCACTGTTCATTGGTATTCATACATGAGATAACAATGTTAAGGATAAGGTAAACGTGGTTTTTATGGGGGGGATTACTTTTTAAGAAGGAATTTTATGAGCATAAATACAGAGATACATACCTGTAATACATGTGCACAGGAACATAATGCCCCTTTGAGTCACTCCATTAAGTAACATACACAGTATGCATTATATGAGGGCTGTCTCTATCTCTCTCTGTCTCTTCTCCCTCAGGTTTTGTTTATCTTTTTTTATACCTCATCACTGTCATTCAGAAGAAAGAATAACACACACACACTCACTTACATCTTGAACACACTTTTCACTTCACTGTGAGCCTGGGCCAGTGAGCACCATCGTTGTTCCACTTAGATCAAACTTAAACACTAAGGAGTCGTTAATCTACATAGTGTGTGTGTCTTATGTGCAGACATCACACTCTCTGGCGCTGGGAGAAATCATTGCCAGGGTCTAGAACAAAGAGAAAGCCCCCCAGACTCCACCGAGGTAGGAATTTAAATTATTTATTTGTTTTTCTTCTGCTGTAGACAATTCATCAATGTGGTGACATTTGGGTATGCATATCATTTTTCTTCTTTTTTTAAATCATTGTTTTATTTTCGTCTTTTGCTTCCTATCCTCTAGATAATGCCTGTGATGAGTGCACTATAAAAACCTTTTACAAGCTTTATGTTCTACATATTTAGGCACATAAATCAATAGTTTTCTTTTGAAAGAACATAATCATTTTCATGCTATACATGTGAAAAAGAGCCTCACTGCACATTAAGTTAATCGGCAACAAGACTGACAAGCTTTTTATCTGCTGCGAGGGGATAGGTGTTAGGTACAAGAAATAGCAAGAAGTACACCTTTGCCCACAGGGGTCCCCCAAGTCAACATAAATCAAAACTTCTTCACAGCAGCTTTAATATTGACAAACATTTACTGTTCCGCCTATAGTTGCCTGGCCTCATAAACAAAGTCATCACTGGCACGTTGAATCTCTATTATCTCCTCTTTTTGTTTTTCTGCATCCTTAAAATCCATCTTAAAAGGCTTCCGAGAACGAACATGCTGGTATAAAATGTCAGTTAAATTGGTTTGTCAGGGTATCCGTGGTTATAGCCCATAGGCCTATGCTGGGGGACCCAGTCCTGTCAGCACTCTCTGAATCCTGAAACCAGAGATGGATGGCCAGGAGCCACCTCTGCCCTGAGCTCTGCTCTCTGCTCATCTCTCCTGCTGCTCTCAGCTCTTTATCACAGACCCTCCTCATAAACAAAGCTGCTTTGTACTGCAGAAGATAGAGCCAGATATGTTCTGTCACTCGTTTTCTTTTAGGGGAGGAGAAGAGGAAGTTTTGAGAACAATATTTAAGACAATTATAATTTCATTAGTATTATTCATGTTGTTGATCCTTAAAAACTAAAACTAGTTAAGTCACATCCTTAATCAAGGACAGCTGGCTCTGCTGATTTCAAAATGTGTGCTAACTACCTTCATCCCAAAGGGGAACATTGCTTACAACAGATCAGACGTCTGTCCATCTACATCACTCTGCTGCTTCTGCTCTGACAGACACATGTATGACAATCAGACGCAGGTGTACCTGTCATCCAGCACCTGAAGCCCCACAACTGATGGTTGGAGACAGAAAAGGAGAAGGTGATAAAGACAGGAGAAGATAATATGAGTATGTTTGGGGATATGCTTTGCTCATTGTACTTTACTTAATCAATTGGAGACATTACAATGGCATAAATAGTGTGCCTTGAGCTTGCACTATACACTAAAATGCAAAGAAACACATGTTTAGAAAAGACAAACAATAGGAGCCCATTTTGATGTTTCTGTGACGTGTAAAAATGCTCAGTGACCATGATATGAACTCACTCCATGCTGACAACTCACGAAGGGTTAAAGTGAGGTGAACATGTGCCTCATTGTTAGTCTGTGTGTGAGATTTAACGGTGGTGTGTGCTGAAAGTTGCATGTGGAGATGACAAACTGGTGCCATAACCGTAGAGCAACCATCCACTCGAGCTGACCCACCCAGACATGATGAGATTTAACAAACAATAAGGGCCTGATCTACTAAGATCCCAAATAACGAGCGCTAAATTGCGTGTGCAAACAAAACAATTGCACGTGCTATTTACGGGCGTGTTGCTGGTGAACTACTATGATCGCTTGAGCAATTGATACCAGGTGCACAAGCGATGCAGACTGCCCTTAAATGAGGATTTTGCGTGTGCTACCGGCTGTCACCATGGATAGTTTGGGAGAGCAGAGTGGCTGAAACGAAAAATGAAGTTTGAAGTCATGGAGTTGAAGGTCTTCTTAAGGAAAATAAACACACTGGTGAACTCCAGCAGAGACATCTCAGCGCTGCCAAAAGAAACGCGATTTGGGAGAATGTAGAAAAAAAGTGATTTCATTATTTGAAAAGTGTTTTTGTAAGTTGTCTGTCATGACCTTTAAAAAAAATAAAAATCTCTTTTTTCTTAAATGGAGAATCTTCATCAGATGTCTGATAATCCCCGCCGCACTCCTCAAATCCACTCAGACCAGAAAATACCTCAGCAGAGTCCCGCAGGCATCCAGATTGTTATGATGTTATGATTGATTGGGAGTTGCTGCAGCAACAAATAAATAAGACATACGGGTTACAAGCCACTGCACAGGAGGTGAGAGCTGTGTCCAATGTGGCGTGCGCCCCCTGCCGTGACACTCGGACCATCGTTGCGCAAATGAGGCAGGTGGTCAGTGCTGTGTATGTGCTGACGATGGCCGTCAATGCACTGGCTACAGTTGGGAGTTCATACAGTGGCAGTGGTCCTTCAACTGAGCCACCTGTGAATTAAGAGGGAGGGGAGAACACAGGAGATGAACGTTCATTACGCACGGGTGGACTCTGGGAGATGCTGGCACTAACTGCAATGGTGTAATGATCCAGACGCAAGAAAATGCAGTGTGGCATAGGAGATATGGCATTGCTCCTTTTTGTGACTGGCTCCAAATCAGTCATTAGGTCATCCAGCAGCTCCAAAATGGCATTGCTGGATAGACAATTACGTCTCTACTATTTTTATTTCTGCAGTCCAAATATATTGACATTTGTGCATAACACTGTGCCAGTTTGCACCTGCCTTTCAAACGTGCTAAATATAGACGCAAAAACACAGACTGCAAACAGTTGCAGGTTTGATAAATCACATTGCGGGTGCTAAATGATTACATTTGCATTTCCTCCTCTCAATATTTTGTGCGTTCCTGAGTGTTAACGTAAATGACTGTTGACAGATGCATCATGGGATCACTGCTGGAGTCTGATTTGGGACTGTTCTTTTCTTTCGGAGGGGAAATGGGAGGTCACGAAATACTCAGGTCTCTGTCGTTGTTCTGAATAGTAATTTTTCTAATGAGTTAAACTGAGTAGTTGACTTGACATTTTAAATGTTGATTCATGCAGATTTGAAGGATGCAGTGTTGTGACATCTCAGGGTCCCAAAGATGCTTGTCCCTAGACAGAGGCAATGGGTGCAAAAATTTCAAGTCATTGTCTCTCCCTAAGCTGCAGTAATTCATCAGCACTTGTCACAGCTTTGGCTGATTGCATTTTCAACAGAGCAATCTCCACTTTGTGACAGATAATTTTGCTTTCACGGCAGGGCAGACAGTGGAGGAGCACATGGAGAGTTCAGTGTGTGATTCTAAATTTAAAATCCTTTGGGTACGCCCTGTATACTTCAGAGTGCCAAAGTGCCTGACAGATTAAGTGCTTGTAATTCTCAATACATAGAGTTTTTCCATCTGCTGCTCCCTCATGCCTTATTTCTTTCATCTCCTAAGATATTCATTCATAAACCACAAGAAAATAATGGTAACTATGAGCCACATCCTTATTTGTGTGTGTATATGCTGATGTGAGTGATGGAAAAATTCTCACTGCTTGATTCAGCATCTTTGCTGCCACAATAGTAAACTGACCGGCCACAGACAAGTCGCTATAACAGCTTTAATCAACACAATAATTCCTTAAAGGCTCAACAGACATGGTAGAAAAACAGTAGCATTTACTAGTATTTTAATGTTTTTTGCTCATGTCTGTAAAATGTGGAGAAAAATAATGAGCATGCAGAGAAATGGTAAGATGTGCAGCTTTTTAAATGTCAGTGTGTTGCAGGGGAAATGAGTGTATACCAGGAATACTGTGGAGAACCAGGCAGCTGCAAGAAGCTGATAGGGTTCAGTATTCAGAGGTAATATCAGTTCTTGGGCCTGTGATTATATTTCACTGTTATTTGGAGAGATGACCATGAGAAGCCATGGTTTATTAAATTAATGATTGCTAACAGACATCTAGGTTTCCCTAACCTGTACTGCGGTTTATACCGCTGGAGTAAACCAGAGTGATGCCTGTGTGGAATTTACTATTTACTGTTGAACTGAGACTCACCGGAAACAGATGCCTGGGCAGTAGTATGGTGGATGTAATTGGGTAAGAGTGGACGTTGCAGTGTAAGCACCACATGGGAAAAGATGTCTTGCAGGCTGATTAATACCAACCACAGGATACATCAGAATTTTAAGAAAGTTGGCATCTGTTCCCAGAGGCATAAATCCTCAAGGACCATATAGAAGATGATTCAAGATGAATTTCAAGATTGGGACTGTGGGGATGAAGCGGCATAGTGCTACAAATACAGTAGACACATACAGCCAGACAGAATGAGTTGAAAATGTCTTTCCCAGCTGAGCTTGTTGACTCAGAGTTTTGGCCAGTGGTTTTGACAGAAACAGGCCCCGGTGTGGCCATGCATGCATTAGCTTCTGTGCAGCTGTGTGTAATGCTATGTGGTATTTGTAGATGGCCTTGGCACAAAGTACATAATATACTGTATTGGTTTGTCTTGAGCAAGTGCTCTTGCGCTACTTGGCGCCTTTTAATGGCTCACTTAAAAAGAGATTTCCTGGTTCTGCCTCAGAGATGCTTCTGTGTAGCCACAAAGGCTTCTCTAGCTAAACATGATGTTGTCCTCCAATGTTCGTGTGAGAGTGTGTGTGCATATGGGGAGAGAGACAGGGGGGGATAATTGTAAGAGGATAAAAAAATAGTTTAAAAGAGTGACACTTTGCAGACAGATAGTTTAGTTTCTCTTTAGAGTTTCCTGATGAGTGGGCGGTCAGCTTGTTTGCTGGTGTAGCAGCAGGAGGAGCAGCAGCAGCAGTTGGAGGTAGAGAGATTGTGATAAAACCCATCAGAGACAGACAATAAACGCTATAATGCTGCTGGAATGAATGACTGGCATTTAATTGTTTCTCATCTGATTAAGACCCAGTGACAATCTTCTAGCCACAGTCTCTAGTTGGCACCATCAATGATTAATAGACCGTAATATCCTTCTCATCTCTCTCTCTCTCTCTCTCTCTCTCTCTCATCTCTCTCTCTCATCTCTCTCTCTCATCTCTCTCTCTCTCTCTCTCTCTCTCTCATATCCCTGTTCCTCGTGTTTCCTTGCTGCACTATCCTTTGTCTTGTTCCATTCATTCTGCTAACTAGATATTTTGATTTTATGGAGCTCTGAATGGAGGCCTGTGTTTTCATGTACATTTTTCTGCAACCCCCCCCCCCCCCCCCCCCCCCCCCCCCCCCACACACTCTTTTTTTTCAGTGCAGTGATAATGTCGTTTTGGAGGAGCTCTGAAGGGAGGAGGGGAGGGGTTAGATGGAGTCATGAGGAAATGCTACATTCAAATTCATGCTAGTTTTCCAAGACTACCAACCCCAGCTTTAACCTCATAGTCTTACAGGGTCTCTGAGTAGCTTCATTACCATCAGAATGATAACCTCTAAACTACACTGTTGCCTACTTAAACACAAACACAATCACACTGCTCTGATCCTCTTATCAAATGACATCTGCAACAGAGTCATGCCTTTCAGTCGGGGCGTAAAGACTCACCACTCCGATTCAATACCACTCATAACATTAAAGATCTACATGCACCAGTCCGTGGCGCCCTGGACAGCTAAGAGAGTCATACTGCAAACAACAGCCCATGGCCTGGTTTTAAACTTGTGATCCGGTCTGCTGAGCTTTTGTTGGGTTTTTCTGCATACTTTGCTCAGCACCTCAATCTTGCAAGGCTTGGACGTTGACCTTTTGCCTTTACAGAGAATTATGTCAGCTTGGTGGCTGGTCAGGTAACGTTAGGTCATGGCGAGAAAGCAATTATATCTGAGGTCAGTGAAGCAATTTACAGTCTTCATCTGAAGTCATGTGGACTAAATATTATGTCTGGCCAGCTGCAAGACTAATTTCACCTCATAAGACTCCATTACAAAACCTGTGCCACGGTGCTAGCAGTAGCAATCAGCAGCACAAGCAGCTGCCTATTAATCACTTCATCCAGCCTTAACTCACCATAGTCTACCGTCATCACCAGGTCTTTAACCTAAGGTTATCAGTTGATGTGATGGCTTACGGTTTATACTTTATACAGTCCCTCCAGGATTTCGCAGGATTTTTTTGTGATTGTTGCGGCCCAAAAAGCCTGAATTTGCGATAGCTTTTTGAAAAAATTGCGGTGAAAGTTGCAATTTTTTTTTTTGCTTTTTTCCCCCAATAACATCTCAGGGGCAAGTAAATACGCTAAATTACAGTTGTTTTTAGAAAACATTCTTGATGTGGCCACTGTGACTGTGTTTTGATTCTCTTTATTCACAGAAAAATGCCATGAAAGGGCTGTATTGCACATTTACGATGGTCCCTGAATGCACCTCGCAGTGACAGAGGCACTTGACAGGCAGTTCACGCACTCTGAAATGAATCTGCATCTTTGTTGACCAGGAGTTGATCAAAACTTACTAAATGTGTCTGATGCTTCACCAAACTGGATTAAATCAAGCTGTAGACACGGAGCTTTTTACGGTGAAGGCGGCAACAACGTCAAACCTCAAATATTAAACAGACGTCCCCCAGTTGTGTCTTTGTCACTAACGCACACCGGGGGGTAAAAATCATCAATGAAGATGAGACAGATGCATGGAGGTGAGGATAGCTGGTTCATGAAGTACACCCTCAATCTATAAATAACAACGTTGTCATCGTCACTTGTCCTGCCTGCCGTCTCCTCTTTTCACCCGTTCTCTCTGCGTGTTTTGTTGTTGAAAAGTGCCGATCAAGTGAGGACTTATGTTTATGTTCCTAGGAAGTGAAATTGATGACAAAACTGATGACGTACAGGGGCTGAGATTAAGGTAATTGGTCAAAGTTGCGAGAAAGTTGCGGTGATTGTATAAAATTGCAAGGCCGCGAAAAAATCGCACTGATTGGTTGAATTTGCGTTGATAGTTGCGATCGCGAAATTGCAACTTCCTGGAGGGACTGTTTATAGCTGAGTATAAGATGCCAAGCAGACAGCTGTTAACCCAGTGTGACAGATGATTCTCAAATTAAGAATGAAATTAAACAACAGGAAGAAAGCGCCTACATGCTGTGTTCAGTTTATATGTGAGAGTCATAAAGGCATTATGCGGAGATAAAACAATGTCTTGAATTGTTTTCATCATTAGAATTTTAACACAACAGCATTGCTCTGCTATCTAACGTGACACAAAGAGCTCTATCACACAGGGTTTGTTTCCATCTACTTTTATTGTTTAACTGGATTACATTTTTGGACCTCTGGGAAATAAATATTGTGTTCAAAGTGCTGACGGGGGTCTACTAAGCCAATGAAGGAAGTTGTACAGAAGAACAGTGATCTCTGTGTTGGTTTTACCAAATTCCATTATCTCCACCCTAGTACCTGTCATAGAAGCACACCAGGGGTGTGTGATAGATAATCAGTTTATTTGCAATTATTTCAGTTTTTACAGTATACGTCTTGTCTTGTATCTCCCGGGAAAGTACTACAATTAAGGAAATTCTATTTTATAAAGAGGCATTGTCTTTATTGTTTTTCAGTTATATTAGGTACAAAACTACTCACGAATCATCAATTCACTTTAAAATGAAAAATGTAGGAAGAGCTAGAGGTGATATTGTTTGGCATTTTAGTGGGCTCCCTTTCCTAATGACTTGCTGAGGTTATTCAGCTGGTGTGCTGTGTCACGCTCAATAAGCTGTACTGTGCCAGAGGGAAAGGCCACACTGAGAGAGGGGACAGGGGCTGCAAGGTGGAAGTGTCAGGAGAGCAGGGAAATGTTCTCGAAAATGCCTCGGAGGTGTGCAACCTTTATAGAGTGAAGAGGCACGTGGGAGTGTATGAAATATCGTACACCTCTCCTGCCAATTACTCTGTGCTCTGGCTTCAGGAAAGCTATTTTCATATTGAGTCCACAACAGCATCGTAACAAAGCTCCACCGTTACCACGACTTTGTACTTTTATTTTTACACTTCAACAGCATAATGGAACCATGTCCCAATGTGTGATTTCACTTTATGTTGTTGCCATTTACAAGAAGTAAAAAAAGTGAAAGCCCCACATAAACACACCACACACGCACACACACACACCTACACACCTACACCCACACACACACACACACACACACACACACACACACACACACACACACACACACACACACACAGTAGTGTTTATTGCCCCAGTGACGCCTCTATTACTGCCAACAGCGGTGGGACAACTTGTTCCCACCGTTGCGCCTTACAGACATGTACTGTATATTGAAGGGGAGACATTACAGAGGCATAAATATTGTGCCTTGAGCTGGCAATTTGTGAACAAAGTTCAACTGGCTGTTTTGTACAGACAATGGTAATGGATCTTTAAAGGAAAAATGTTGAATTCTGCACAATAATACAATTTGAAAACTGAAGAAATGCTTCCATAAGCTCATTCTAATTTGAACAAAAAAATGAAGTCATGTCTGATGTTTTTGGCCGACTGTATACTTACTTTACAATCTTCCTGATGCATCATCTGCTGCTCACTGACAACTGAGGGCTGACCCTTCCAGAATATTGAATTCCAAATTTCAGGTTTTCTATCCAATCCTGCCAAGTTTGGGAATAATATCCACATATTTATTGCTCTATGGTTGCAGGTTTGGGTGTGTTTTTGCATGCACAGCAATGTTTGTTACCACCAGGGGTTAAAAGGTCACACAACTGTCCCTGTTGTGTTGCATGTGCTCTATAAGCCCCAATGCACTGTTCTATATGACAACTACAGTTAATACAGCTGAGTAGATCAGCTCGTTTGCCTTTCTTTTCCTTTTTTGGGATTATATTCATTTATTCATTCATTTATTTACCCAATACAATACATGTATGTCACTGTGTGTCGTCATAGGTCACTCTGGCTATGTAGTTTTTCTCACATATTTACTCATTCCTTAATCTCCCTTTACTGTAACCCATCCAGCTGCTGACCAGCCAAAGCTGATAAGACACATCATCACTTATTAATCGCCACTTTGAAGGAGACCCAAGTCAACCGAGAACTTGCGCTCCTCAACAGTAACAGCATTTGCCGGGACGTTTTAAACACAGTGCAAAAGATGAGATTGATTCACATCAATAAAAGGCCACAGTCAGACAGGTAGGTGAAGGTCAACATTACAGGGCATCATGTAATCCTTAGCCCTTGATGGTGACAGGCAGAGACAGATTCATGAGGCCAAGGTGGAAAAGTTCCTCGGCCTTCAATATCCCCTAAATTGATGTGAGCAGAAGAGCAGAGAGATAGTGTTTACTCCTGTAATGAAATTATTATATTATCGAGGATCCTTGTTCTGAGGAGGGCAGGGTTTGATGTATTGGAAACACACGAGAGAGGACACACAATAACAGGGATCTAAGAGATAGAGGACTTTAGACAGTGTCTGTTTGTGTATTTGGGTGTGTGTGTGTGTGTGTGTGTGTGTGTGTGTGTGTGTGTGTGTGTGTGTGTGTGTGTGTGTGTGTGTGTGTTTCAACCTTT
The DNA here is from genome assembly GCF_009762535.1 of Notolabrus celidotus. Classification (NCBI taxonomy): domain Eukaryota; kingdom Metazoa; phylum Chordata; class Actinopteri; order Labriformes; family Labridae; genus Notolabrus; species Notolabrus celidotus. The sequence continues at coordinate 23,685,755 of NC_048284.1, forward strand.
CTTCATCTCCCTGGGCTTTTTTATTTTCTCTCTCTGGCATTCCCCCCCTCCTCATTCTATCACTCTTCATTTCTGCTATCTATGATGCTGCCCAACAACCTCCACCACTTCCCCATCACATCACTTTTGATGCATACTCTGGAACTCCTTATTTTATATTTATCCTGAACCTTTCTCACCATGTCACTTTTTTGACTGGTTGATCAAAAAGTTCATCTTTACAAATATCTGAATGAAGTCTCCATTCCTTGTAGAGACAGCTGTTCACTAAATATTTGTAGTGTCTGACCTTCATCCAACTTGTGTGAGAACTGTAAATCCACACATTGACCCATTCACTCAGTGTGACAGGGCTATACAACCATACTGTGACACAACACTTTCCCCAAGTGGATACCTGTCCCACATTTTTTTATTCACCTCATTCTACCAATCATTCTCCTCTTGCCTTTCTTATGGGTCATTTCAGTGGCCCTTTCTGTTTGTTCATTAGGGCCCGAGCACCGACAATGTCGGCGAGGCCCTATTGAAACCCGAGTGATTATTATTAGGGCCCGAGCACCGACAATGTCGGCGAAGGCCCTCTTGTAACCCTAAGGATTATTATTATTATTATTTCTTTCTTTCTCCCGAATTTTGAATCCCCAATGTGCTTGCCTTAACGCGGTGCAAAAGTCCCCAACCGTTGCACATGCACCAGGCCTGGCGAAAATTTCGACATTTTGGTGGTCCCGAAAAAAAAATCCCCAAAATGGCTCAACGGCGCCCCCTTAAAGTTGGAAATTTGAAAAGGCTAGCCCCATAATACGGTTCAACATACATGCATCAAATTTTTTTTGGTAAGGTGTCATGCCAAGACCTACAAAAAATCCTCTTAACGTCGTGGTGAAATCCCAACAGGAAGTCGGCCATTTTGATTTTTCTGTTTTTGACCCCATTATTTTGGGTATGTATTTGTTTGAACTCCTCCTACAGTTTTGGTCCCACCAACTCCCAACCACGCACATTTTGGAGTGGACAGATTGACAATCAAAAGTTATCAGACAGAATTTCTCTAAGTCAATTTTTGTGGGCGTGGCACCTCGCTAAACTTGGAGTAAATTTTTTCAACCTCTAAAGTATGTATTTATGTAAATAGCTCCTACAATTTTGCTCCGATCAACTCCTAACCACGCACATTTTGAAGCACAAACATTGATGATCAAAAGTTATGAGACAGAATTTCTCTAAGTCAATCGCTGTGGGCGTGGCCACGCCTCAAACTCTGATGTCTCGCCATGAAACAGGAAATACTTATAGCTCCTTCATACAGTGTTCAATTTGTTTGAACTTACATACACATGATCAGGGTCCATCCCTCAACACACCTATGGACTCATTTATCTACTACAGCCATAGCGCCACCCTCAGGAAATACATGGTACTGACATTTACATACAATCTCCGATCTCTTCCAAATTTGACATGTTTCATCATGGACCCAGCCTGAACTCATATACATACACATGTTTGTCATATGAATAGCGCCACCTAATGGACACAATGAGTAATTACTCTCAGAACATGTTTTTAACATGCTTGTGATCCCAACTCTTTCTATAATGATCTGTGATGAACAATCCTTCAGAACATAATTCAAGACACAGCAGCACCTACTGGTGACGGGCGGTACTGCAATGTACACTATGCTGATAACTGCACAGGTAAGCTCACAGTTTCAACCTAGAAAGCACAGCAACACCTGCAGCACATCAGGCGGTGGCTTAAATCAGGCGGTCGTGCACATCTGGGACTCGCGCACATCAGGCGGTGCTTGAACGAGGGCCCGCACATCGCCGCTTGCGGCTTTAATTATTATTAGGGCCCGAGCACCGACAAGGTCGGCGAAGGCCCTCTTGTAACCCGAGGAATTATTCTTATTTTTCTTTCTTTATTTCTTTCTTTCTTCCGCCGTTTCAATCCCCAATGTGCTTGCCTTAACGCGGTGCAAAAGTCCCAATCTGTTGCACATACACCAGGCCTGGTGAAAATTTCGACATTTTGGTGGTCCCGAAAAAAAAATCCCCAAAATGGCTAAACAGCGCCCCCTTGAAGTTGGAAATTTGAAAAGGCTAGCCCCATAATACGGTTCAACATACATGCATGAAATTTTTTTTGGTAAGGTGTCATGCCAAGACCTACAAAAAATCCTCTTAACGTCGTGGTGAAATCCCAACAGGAAGTCGGCCATTTTGATTTTTCTGTTTTTGACCCCTTTATTTTGGGTATGTATTTGTTCGAACTCCTCCTACAATTTTGCTCCCACCAACTCCCAACCACACACATTTTGGAGTGGACAGATTAACGATCAAACGATATCAGACAGAATTTCTCTACGTCAATTTTTGTGGGCGTGGCACTTCGCTAAACTTGGAGTACATTTTTTCAACCGCTAAAGTATGTATTTATGTAAATAGCTCCTACAATTTTGCTCCGATCAACTCCCAACCACACACATTTTGAAGCAGACACATTGACGATCAAAAGTCATCAGACAGAATTTCTCTAAGTCAATCGGTGTGGGCGTGGCCACGCCTCAAACTCTGATGTCTCGGCATGAAATAGGAAGTACTGATAGCTCCTTCATACAGTGTTCAATTTGTTTGAACTTACATACGCATGATCAGGGTCCATCCCTCAACACACCTATGGACTCATTTATCTACTACAGCCATAGCGCCACCCTCAGGAAATACATGGTACTGACATTTACATACAATCTCCGATCTCTTCCAAATTTGACATGTTTCATCATGGGCCCAGCCTGAACTCATATACATACACATGTTTGTCATATGAATAGCGCCACCTAATGGACACAAGCAGTATTTACTCTCAGAACATGTTTTTAACATGCTTGTGATCCCAACTCTTTCTATAATGATCTGTGATGAACAATCCTTCAGAACATAATTCAAGACACAGCAGCACCTACTGGTGACAGGTGGTACTGCAATGTACACTATGCTGATAACTGCACAGATAAGCTCACAGTTTCAGCCTCGGCAGCACAGCAACACCTGCAGCACATCAGGCGATGGCTTACATCAGGCGGTGGTGCACATCTGGGACTCGCGCACATCAGGCGGTGCTTGAACGAGGGCCCGCACATCGCCGCTTGCGGCTTTAATTATTATTCTTTCTTTCTTTCTTTCTTTCTTCCGCCGTTTCAATCCCCAATGTGCTTGCCTTAACGCGGTGCAAAAGTCCCCAACCGCTGCACATGGACCAGGCCTGGCGAAAATTTCGACATTTTGGTGGTCCTGAGAAAAAATTCCCCAAAATGGCTAAACAGCGCCCCCTTGAAGTTGGAAATTTGAAAAGGCTAGCCCCATAATACGGTTCAACATACATGCATGAAATTTTTTTTGGTAAGGTGTCATGCCAAGACCTACAAAAAATCCTCTTAACGTCGTGTTGAAATCCCAACAGGAAGTCGGCCATCTTGATTTTTCTGTTTTTGACCCCATTATTTTGGGTATGTATTTGTTCGAACTCCTCCTACAGTCTTGGTCCCACCAACTCCCAACCACGTACATTTTGGAGTGGACAGATTAACGATCAAACGATATCAGACAGAATTTCTCTACGTCAATTTTTGTGGGCGTGGCACTTCACTAAACTTGGAGTACATTTTTTCAACCGCTAAAGTATGTATTTATGTAAATAGCTCCTACAATTTTGCTCCGATCAACTCCCAACCACGCACATTTTGAAGCAGACACATTGACGATCAAAAGTCATCAGACAGAATTGCTCTAAGTCAATCGGTGTGGGCGTGGCCACGCCTCAAACTCTGATGTCTCGCCATGAAACAGGAAATACTTATAGCTCCTTCATACAGTGATCAATTTGTTTGAACTTACATACACATGATCAGGGTCCATCCCTCAACACACCTATGGACTCATTTATCTACTACAGCCATAGCGCCACCCACAGGAAATACATGGTACTGACATTTACATACAATCTCTGATCTCTTCCAAATTTGACATGTTTCACCATGGGCCCAGCCTGAACTCATATACATACACATGTTTGTCATATGAATAGCGCCACCTAATGGACACAAGCAGTATTTACTCTCAGAACATGTTTTTAACATGCTTGTGATCCCAACTCTTTCTATAATGATCTGTGATGAACAATCCTTCAGAACATAATTCAAGACACAGCAGCACCTACTGGTGACAGGTGGTACTGCAATGTACACTATGCTGATAACTGCACAGGTAAGCTCACAGTTTCAGCCTCGGCAGCACAGCAACACCTGCAGCACATCAGGCGGTGGCTTACATCAGGCGGTCGTGCACATCAGGGAGTCGCGCACATCAGGCGGTGCTTGAACGAGGGCCCGCACATCGCCGCTTGCGGCTTTAATTCCTCTTGTTTCAGCTGTCTCCTGGGTCATTAATCTATACTGCTCCAACCGCTCCTCTGGGCCAAACGAGGCTATAGCTCCACTCACTGTTGGAAAGACCACTGTGTTCATACTGATATGAAACGATGGACAGAGACAGATAATGTCTTTTAGAGAAAGCACCCAGAGACATGAGATAAGAGAGAATGAAGGATATGAGAAAGAAAGTGACAGGATCGTGTGTTGGAGAGACACTGAGGTCACTTTTGTGTCTGCCCTTTTGAAAAGGTTGAAATTTGGGTAGATTAATATGCCTTTAGCTCACACTGGGGGATTGGAGATCTGAACCCTGTCTGGATCTGCAGCGGAGGAAGGAAAATGCAATGAAGGGATACATCAAACTTTGTAATAAAGCTCGCCTGACTCAGTCTCTAAGAGTGATAGAAAGTATTGGCGTCATGTTGGGAATTTGTTGCTGCAGCTCGTCTGAACTCTGTTTGGCTCTAGCTTTAATGTAATTGCCTCTGTTGGAAATAAACATCAGTCTTTGATTTATTAGATGTTTCCTTGTTCTGGGCCATTTCTACTCAAATCCATAAACAGCTCTGTTTATCAAGCTAAGTGTAAACAACTCTGATTTAAAACTGTCATTATTATGAACATTATTGCTCTGCATGCTTTCAAATTATGTTTTTTCAACATTTTTAGCAAATAAGTACAACTCAGTTTACTCAGTTTAAGTCCATCACTCTGGAGAACAACGCAAGAACTCATTAAGTCAAATTAAATTAATTTGTATACAATTATGTGCATAATGCATCAGACTTATTATGCCTCCCAGTGTTTCCCGCAGAATCAGGCTGTACCTGTAGCGAAGGGGAAGTGGGAGTGGGGGGATATTCTAATGTGATAGAAGATAATTTCTATCACATTATGTCACGTATCTTTTATCATTAGGTTAGTTGTTAAAGAGAAGTGCTTGTTCTCCAACTTTGTTATTAAAGTTCACAGACAACTTGAATTTTCTCGCCTCATTTTCTTTCAATTCTGTTTGTTTCGATTTCCTTCTTTGCCCCCTTACACACATTCATACCCTTCTGTTGATCTGCATATGATTAAGGCTTGTTCATGTAACATTTTACAACAATCCAAAACTAAGATAATGCAGAAAGTTATCACCAGTAACCAGTGGTGTAAAGCAACAAAGTAAAAGTAATTTGTTACAGTACTTAAGTAGGTTTTTGGAGTATCTATACTTTTATTGAGTTTCTATATTTTTTGCAACTTTCACTCTTACTCCACTACATTTTTAATGTCATCGTTGTTACACGCTACAAAATAAAATGTGAATATAATTGTCTCATGATGTATAGATTATCGGGACTGTGCGTGTGCGAATAACTGGCATTCTCAAATCAAGCTGAGGCTCGTCTCAGCGAGACCACACACAGCCTGCAAATATTCGTCAGTCTCAACAGCATGATGGAAGCAGCCTTGTCCACTGGCGATAGTGGAGATACCGCCACACCACCACCTGCTAGTTGTGCTTCAAGAGAAGACGGACACCCGTGGCCATATCTAAAAAACCTTTTCGCTTTTGTAGGGATGAAAGATTAATCCTACAGGATGAAGTGCATCCTGTGTTTGCCCAAAAACACCAAAATAATTGCGTTTCAAAACTCACTGTTACACCTGAAAACACACATTACGGTAAGTTCTTCTTTACTTTTACTCAAGTATGGCTTTCAAGTACTTCATACACCACTGTCAGTAACCAACTCCACATAGCTCTTAAAACAGAAGGTTCATAACACAAGATGCTCCTCCTCAGTCAGTCAATGCTTAACAGGTAGGATGTACTGAATGACCTGTTTCTCTCACAGAGCAAGTGTCAGGCGCTGTAGGTTGTCAGGCTGAGGGGCAGAGAGCAATGAGAGATTTGTTCTTTATAACAATGACCAGAAGAGTAAAATCATAGCTGCACAGGGCATCTCCACAGCAACAGCAGTAATGTCATGATCCCTGTTATAAGTCCTGTTAAAGGACCATCAGTGCACAAACTTCTGTTGTAAATCACTGAATCTGTATCCTCTCTCACTCTCCTCCACACTGTCTCCCATGTCTTGCTCTCATATAATTCTCCTGCTCTCTTTTTCACTCTCTCATCTCTGCACTGTCTCTCTTATTGATGTCTGTATCTCCTTTTTTTTTTCATTTTGTCTCTCATAGTTGAAGTGTACCTCTGATGAACATTACAGACCTCTCTCATCTTTCTAAGTAGGAGAACTTGCAAAATCAGTGGCTGACTAAATACTTTTTTGCCCCACTGTAGCTAAAACCCTAGTTTCAGTTTGCATGCTAAATGGGCATGCAACAGACATGACCCCTCCATTTCATGTTGGGGTCATGTCTGACCCTGTCAGGATTCTATTTCCAATAACTACATTCTAACCAGATATTATTCTTTACATAAGACAGTGGTCATTCCTGCACCTCAGGGGACATTGGGTGCTGAGGTATCTGGACAGAAGTTCAATTTGCCCAACAGAAGCAGTGAGTTCAAGCTTACAGTAAAAAAGGGACTTGGAAACCCTTGCAATACGTTGTACCCCAACAAAAATTGACTTGTAGTGCACACACAGTTGCCTCACTTCCTCTTTGTATAAAAGTTTTATTCATTACTGCTCTGCTGAAAGAAATGTGCTGATGCACACAGAGGGGAGATTTGCAGCCACCATTGCTGGTGTATTCCATATTTATTGGTAATCATTTGTAAAGAAAAATAAACGAAACTGTCCTCATGTCTCCTCCTTTTTATTCCTTTATCATTTTTCTTTGAATGATTTGGCCTTTGCTGGAATGTTTTATCAAAGAGAGGATGATCAGGAAGTGTCTCTCTGTCAAAACGAGGCAATGTGTGCATGTCACCCAGCAGTGTTTCATCCATCAAGGTGTCAGATTAATGTACAAAGTGTCATCTCACAGTCATCTCCTCTGTCTATCACAATACTGAGTGTGGTTTGTGATGAGATAAGGAGCTGGATTTAGATTAGTGCCGTGTCTGCTCAGAATGTGTGCTGACTGTTTAAGACACCCCGTGTTTCACAATATGCTGATGACTCCATAACGTATCTTGATGACATTCAGACCACCAATGAGCTGCATGAAATGTGTTAAACTGATCTTCGCTTCAAACTTCTGGATTTGCTTAATGCAGTCAATCCGAAAAGGCTCATTGGTTTAAAGGTGAACAGGTAGCTGTGTTATTCTCAGCATCTTATTCCTGAAGATAGTGCTTTTGTACTTTCTCTTCTGCTCAACCCCCACACCCTGCCTCAAAACACACACTCATACAAACTTTACTGAGCTCTGGAGAAAACTCAAAACTCAAAAGTTTCCCTTTCTAAATGTTTTTCTCTCATTCCTACTCAGTTGTGTTTGTGTTGTTCTCTCTTTTGAACATAAATTGGGCTCTCCTCTATCATATCTATAATAGGAAGAGAGAGCTAAAAATACTCTGAAAGCCCTGGTTGTTTCCTAGCAGATCAGTTTGCTCCATTTATCAATACTCTACCAAAAGAGGATCCAATCCTTACGATGCTGGAGGAAGAAAAACTAACCAAATAAAGAAAGTATTTACTGTGCATCATGAAAACATGAATAATTTAGTGTGAAAGTATATCTCTATTGATCACAGCTGTGTTTGTGCACCCACCTGTATACAGTGAGTCATTGTGTTTATAGGCTTGAAAGATCCACCATCTCTGTCTTCATTCTCTCAGACTGTCTTCATCATCTGCTGGTTCCTGGTCTGTACAGACTCCAGCTGAGGAGCAGAATTTAAAAAGCCTCAGACTCTGGTTTGCATTGCTCCGGGCTATTCCTGTAACATCAGTCTCTCCCATTATTTAAATATAAGGATGGATACCTCTGGTGTCCCGGAGGAACTGCCAGCACATTTACTGGTGTGCAATTTTATTGGTGTGCGTTAGCATGTGCGTGGTTAACTGTCGTGTCCCACAGAGCCTCTCTTTCACAGTCTGATCACGTCACTATGGCATCACATTACAAATGTTTTCATTGACTGTCATTTGTACAATATAGACTTGCCCATGGACGATTTGATCATTAGCTTAAACTTGTGAGTAGCAAGTGCGGGTAATGTGTGTTTGAGTGCGATGAAACTGAAAATGTGCCAGCAAGCAGACATAACAACCTAGAACAGAAGTACAACACACTTCAAACCCTGATCCCTATATCACGCTACATAAACACACACACACACTTAACTACTGCTATATCTCATTTGCTTTCTCGCTCACACTGTCTAGCTGTCTCTTCATCTTAGCCACATTCTGTCCATCTGTTACACTCCCCCTCATCTCAAATCTGCGGCTCCCTGTGAATTCCCACATGGCTTTGTCATCACAGCTCTGTCACGCACAGACACACACTCTACGTGCTTTGCATCACCTCGGAGTGACAGCTGCTGCTCTTTAGGATGTGTCTCACATCCCCCACCTGCCAGATAACTTTTTATTTTGGCTAATCGCCCAAAGGTTTTTCAGGAGCAGAAGTTTGACAACTCCCACAGGAACATTCAGGGTGTCTCCATGGTGATAGCCGTGAGGTCGTGATAATGTCAACTAAAATTGTCCTTTATTTGCAAGGATTGGTGTCCAACCAAACAGAAGCACAAATTCATTACTCTTCTTACTTTCCAGCTGCATCTGCTCACCCACACTATCTTTGACATAATGTAACTTAGATGCTGATGCATCAGCAGCTGTTATTTAACAAGAATGAAAAAGTGCCCTGAGACAGCAGCTTTTAACTTATTTCATAATTGACAGCCTAATGGAGATGCCAGTCAGTCAGTCAGTCAGTCAGTCAGTCAGTCAGTCAGCTCATTAGGTTTGACTGCTGACATATTTTCACTATCAGTTTCAGGCTCTGCTGTTCATTTTGGAAAACAGAGTCTTGAAGTTTCTCTCTGGGCTCTCAGAGGATTAGTGATTTAAACTGTTGTTTAGATTTCCATCTCTCTACACAGGAATAATCAGCTGTTATTTTATTCTGGAGTCAGAAAACAGCATTTAGTGAGGGAAAGCACCTTCAGGTAAAGAATATTAACATGCTGACTGGATTTCAGGAGCTGAAAAGCAGCATTAATCATTAATTGCTGTAGGGTTTGACTGAAATGATGTCGTTAGTCTTTAATTAAATTAAAAAGGCTCTTAAAAAGATTTGCTTCACATAAACACTTCACAGCCAAGGTTATCATCTCTCTTCTGGAAGACTGTAGTTCTGTACAACTGTGACACTGTGCAGTCTGAGCAGAGTGTCATCGCGGATGTGATGTATTTAAGTGTTTATCTGCTCTGACTGAGTCCACAGGTTTGCTGTGGCAGCTCTAAAGGCAACATTTATTTTATCCTCATCTCATAAAACCACAAAAGATGATTCCAGTTCTTCAATGTTTTGCTGAGTCTTTTAAACCAAGGTGACTATATGACCAATATGTGGAGTGCTGAATGTGGAATGTGTTGTTTATTCAGACCAGTTGTGAAATCTTGCCCATGTTCAACAGTCAGTTGACTTTACTTGGAGGCTGTGGCTCAGAGGTAGAGCCGGTTGTTCTCTGTTTGATAGTTTGACTGCTCTATCCTGAGTTGTTGCAAAGTTGTATTCATTCCACAGACCCTCTCCTTATTTGTGGAAATACACATTACATACTTTCACTGTATATTTCAGCCTCACTGAAGCTTTTTCCACCAAGCTCTGTTTTGTGTGGGCTTTCACAAACTTCACTCAATGCCTTTTCTGCATAATGTTATGGATTTGTTCTCCACTGTGCCCCTGTTCCTGGAGGTTTGCAGGAAGACAAAACATCTAGTACAGTTTCTCAGTAAATCACAATACATAATAGACTTTGTAACACATTGAAGGCAAACTGGCATGTTTCCAGATATGCAGACATACTGTTGTTCAAAACATATTGTACAGAAATGTGAAAGCAAAACAACTCAACCCCCATTCTGACTTTTGTTGAGATAATGTTCTTTATTTTTCTTCTCCTGTGTTTCTGTGAAAGAATTGTCTGTCTTCCCTCTTATTTCACAGCAGAGGTGTGGAGCTCGGCTGATAAGAGAATATTACCTGGCACTCACTCTACTATTGTTCAGTTGGACTCTCACCCTGTCATTCTCTCCGTCTCCAATATTCTTCTGTTGCCCTCTGAGGTTATTAAAATGGGTCATAGCAGAGAGGGAGAGAGGTTATTGGATGTGATTAAGACAGAGATTCTGAGAATATCAGCCCACAGCTTTTAGTTACAAAGCGCGTTGTATTTGGACAGAGCAGAGCTTAGAAGGAAATATACCAAGTTCAGAGATAGAATGCAGTGCATGAAGAAAAAAGCATCAGGGAGCAACACAGAGAAAGACATAAAGGATAAAAGAGTTGAGTGGGTGAATAGAGGGGTCAGTGCTCCTACCACAAGCTGCATTATGTACTTCCTACATCAAATCTTTGTAAAGAAACTTTAATTTCCAACAGCCTGCTCAGAGACTCTCACACACGTCCAAGTCTTGCAGCTGTGCGTTTTCATTAAATTGCGCCAGGTGAGTCTGCATGCAGGGCCTTTCACTTGCAGTAAAAAACAGACACATACAGAGATATTGGCTTTTCATGGAGCTTCTGTCTGATGTAAGAAGCAACGTGACAGACCACTGCATGCAGAGTAAATACCCATCATCGGCTGTCACTCTCTCGTCACAGACCTGGGGATTTTGCATGGTGGCTGGCTGAACCTGGTTTGAGATTGTTATTTATTAATTACATCTGCTAACAAGGGCTCAAGAAGCATAATGTGCCTTTGGAGAGAAGTACAATGTGTTACAATCCCCTCAGTGATGGATTTCACTGCTCAGATCCTGCAGCGCTTCAATTTATGATGTAGTATAGAGTGATACTTCACTTATGCTACACATAAGCTCTTGAAACAAACAACTGTGTTACAGGGTTCCTGTGGCCCACGCCCACTCCAGATTTCACTGTGAGCTGTCCTTTATTTTAAAAACACAAAGACCAACACAAAACTACTTCTATTGCTTTTAGAAGCGATAACTCAGAAGCTGCATGGCAGGAGACTGCTCTTGCTCCTGTGGCTCTTCTCTCCTCACTCCCAGATCCTGCATGCTGCTGCAGGGAAAAGGGGAGCAATCAACACACAGTTTTCACCTGAGTTAATTGCCCTTGCACTGTTTCCACAAACCCCTCCCCCACATCTCTCTTTCCTGCAGCTGAGCCCTCGCCATGCCCCACCACCACAGCTCTATACCACATACTGATGTCAATCCAGCTCATTGTAGCCTCTTTGCCCATCATAGCTTCCTCTGTTGGAATGAAAAGCACCCTCACAGGCATTTTAAGATTGATCTGATAAACTGGTTTGTAAACTTTATCTGTACTTCCTTTATTTCTGGTCCTGCAGGCCTGCCTTGTTGCTCCTTCTGAGAGGAAGAGGAAGCGATGACATGCCATCACATCCACTTTGAGAAGGACTGCTGGGAATCCTGGGAGACATCTGACCTTCTGGCCTCCACAATGGAGGAGCCAATCACAGCTTTGCCTCTGCTGTGGTCAAAGGCAACAACCGCCCAGTGCTCCTTCCCCTCCCTGTCATCCCAGCTCTGTATCAGTTGTTGGGGCAACATCAAGCAGAAACACAGCGGTCAAGAGAGGCATCACATTTGGCAGAACAGAGACTCCTGCCCCGGCCGAGGTAAGAGCTCCATCCAGTCAGACTCAGCAACACCTGCTTTTCTAGGAGTTGTCATGGAAACCTCTCAGCGTTTCCTCCTGTTCTGTCTCTCCTTATTTTCGTCGCTCCCTGTTTTGTCTTTCAAAACTGTAAAAACTTCTCAAGTGGACATAAAATTCAACTTTATCCACAGTATTCAAGATTTCATCCTCTTTCTCTCTCACTTTCTCAAATGAATGCTTGCCTTCATGGTTCATCTGTCACACATTTTCAAATTTTCTCTCTCTCTCTCTCTCTCTCTCTCTCTCTCTCTCTCTCTCTCTCTCTCTCTCTCCATGTGTGTGTCTTGCTCTCTCTATCCATTATTAACATGTCATAAAGTGAGCAATATATTAGTTCTAAAGTACATTTATACCTTGACTCTGATGAGGCACCAAGAGACTGAATTACTTAATTAAAGCCCCTAGCCTTCTATGTGAAACATGGTTTTCTGTATACTCTAGTGTTATTGTAAGTTTTCATTTGCCATGGTTTATTTGGGAGAGATTTAGTCTGTGTTGAGCATTGGGAAAAGGATACTTATTTTGTAAAACAGCACCATATCTTGACTTGGGATTGCTTTAAGAATAAATAGAGGCATCTCATCTTGTGTTGTACTCACTAACTCCTCACTGCGGCATTGAACAACTTTCAGATTGCTTGGCTTCTGCTTCATCCTCTTATCCTGCATCAAATGCCTTAAATGTGTCGTCTGTTTATATCACAACATGCCTGTATAACATATTTGTGTTTGAGTGATGCCTTTTTATTACAAACTGCTGCTTGGAAATGATTGAGTAGTGAAGGGAGGAGCCATACAGTTCGTGTTCTTTCCTCCTTGTTGGAGGATTAACTAGCTAGCTGGCCGTCAGCAGTGTGTGAAGAGAGGGTTCTTTGCCAAAAAGTCACCCTCATTTCAGATCTTTGCTTTAATTTGAACTTCAGCAGACCCATGTGGGCTGTTTTCTCTCCCCAGCACATTCTCACTCTCAGTAGGGCCTGCACTCTCAGATCAGAGGTAAACAAAGCTCTGCTTTTTTAGCCTGTGAGTGAACATCATTAGATACCCTGCTGAATGCACTGACCACAGATACTGTAAATCTGCTCTGGCACAGCGTCACCCCTCCTTTTGGGTGTCTGAATAATTACACACACCAACAAAGTCTCACCAACTCCCACTGTGGTCATTGTTATCACTCAATGGCTGCCACAGCAATTGGTGGGATTTCCTTTGTGTGTTTGGGCCCAGTTGTTTAAAGGTGTATGTGAGAATGTGTTTGAGTGTGGGACAGGTGCCATGCTGTTCTGTTCGATAAGGGTTGACAGTCCTTAGTAAGAAAATGTAACAGAGGGCAGTATGTTTTCAGAAAGAGGAGAAACGCAGAGTTCAGGCTCTGATTTAATAACACCAAGAAAAGGTACAGAGTCAGAAGCCTGTAAGAGTCGGTGCTTGAGGATCTACGCAATGTGAAGGTAATCTTTCTGTCTTCTTATCAGTGGTCTGATGTCTGTTTGTGTGTGTGTGTGTGTGTGTGTGTGTGTGTGTGTGTGTGTGTGTGTGTGTGTGTGTGTGTGTGTGTGTGTGTGTGTGTGTGTGTGTGTGTGTGTGTGTGTGTGTGTGTGTGTGTGTGTGTGTGTGTGTTGGATCTCTTCTGGGTGAAGTGTTATTCATTACTTTTGCGGCTTGTTATTTGGTGTTGGTGAGGATTTGATGGGTTAAAATGGGACTAAGCTGAAGCTTTCTGATAAACAGTATAAATCAGAAAGACTTTAACACGGACGTCTCACTGCATGCTCTAATCTTTTAAATGAAAGTTTTAATCCTCTCTCTGCTGATATTTACTAAGAGCAGTGCCGGAGTTTGTATTTATTTACTGTGCTTTATTGAACACAAACACAGGAGCTGTAGCTGAAAATAAAGAAGACCACAGATATATCTAGATCGGAGGAGAGTCATAAAATAGTGACAGTTGTTTGTTTGAGGATTGTACATGTAGAGATGATGTTGATTCTGTATATCAGAGTCATTCTGATTCATTTTGTTTACTACTCATTAATCTCTCTGTTGAAATGTTTGCTGACACATGATGGTTCAGTCTTGAGCAGCAGCTTCTCCTTCAGTCCACAGCCACAACGTAAGTTTGATGTTGTCAGAAATAAACTCATTGATTTCAGCCAGGGCAGCTTGCTGATGGATTGTAGAAAGTCCACACTGTGACCAAAACAACATGGTGTCCAGAGCACAGCAGGTGTCATGGCCTCACTCTGACTCGGTCAGAAGAAAGGAAAGAAATACACATGAGGAATCTTTCTTTTCTGTTTCTTTTTGTTCCTTTGATGCAACCACACAGAGACTTTAGTGTGGTTTACCTGGCGGTGACAGAACAAACATATTCCAATAAAATATATGCTGTCAGGTATAAAAATATCCTGTATTCAAGAACACCAAAGTAACAGCACGAAGCTCTAGGATTTAATATGACTGCACAATACTTTTGAAGTGCAGTAGCAGTGGTTTAATTTTATTTCAGTCAGGACTACTCTCGTCAAAATAATGTATTATGTGCATGCAATAAGAAATATTTGGTGGTATGTCTTTTTTCTGGGAGCCCCATGACCTCCACTTGCCTATGTGGAATGCCAAAGCCTGAGGTGGGGAGAGCACGCCTTCCCTCTCATTCATGCGCTTACATGAAAAGCCAAGGTAGAGAAATCAGCAGCAGCAAAGACAGAGCAGGCATCATGACAGTACATATGACACTGGTAAAATCAGACACAGCAGGAAAGGAGGTGCTGGGTTGCTTATAGGATGTGTAGATGTATCAGCTTAACTGTCAGCTGATAGGGCTGGTGTTACGAGCAGCTGATACTGTATGCAAGCTTGACTTTTTTGCCTGCCTGAACTAACACTGTGCTCAGTTTTTGTGAAGAGAAAAAGGTTTATGAGGCTTATGGGGTAAATACAGTATCTTTCAAAAACCATGATAACCTTGTGAGGAATTGCTGTGTAATGCATTGAAAATTAGATGATTAAAGTCAGAGAGGGCTCCCGCGGGGGGGCTGCAGGACGGAGACATAACACAGACGGGAGGGGCCGAGGAAGGACAGCTTGTGAGAGCTGTTGAAATAGCTTTAGATCAGAGAGGAAACCATTTTTATACAAGTGTGAAAATCTATCATCAACAATAGATTAACAATTTCTGAGGCAGACTCAGCGGGAGATCTTGAAGAAAACTCAGCTCTATTATGCAGAAAAACAAAAAAAAACTGCAGCAAACTAAAAACTGAATAAAGCTGCGAGAAAAAGAGATTTCCTCACAGCTTGAAATGTCATCCAGCTTCTTGTCACTTTATAATCACAAACATAAATGCATGATTCATTCAAAGTTATCCAGTCACTCAGAATGTTTTCTTATGGCTGATGATACATAAATGTCAAGGGATGTAGTGTTACATATTTTTTATTCCTGAGATTTTGGCTTAAATTGAAATCTCACTCAAATATCTCTCTAAAAACTAAACAGTAGAAGCTGCTTTTTAAAAACAGTCTTTGCTCTCTGCTGCCTAGATTTGATTTCTTAAACACTACTGTACTGTACCATGTTATTGTCCTATCACTTAGTCATTTGCATTCACAGTGAAAATGTCATTGAATTCTTTCTCTCAGAGGAATTTCCCCTGAATAGCCAACCAAATGGACCGATAAGAGACTCTTAATTTTCCACCATAGCGTTCATTTATTATCCATACGCCTCGCTGTAAAAGCTGAAGGCCTTTTTGTAAGTGAGTCAAGTGTCTCTTTATCTGACTTCAGTGTTTGAACAGTTATGCATTTTTAAATATTTGGAGCCAGAGGTCTGTTGTACATTTTTGTTCTCTGTAAGTTTGGATCACAAAACCTCATGCCCACTAAGTCTGCCCGAAATCTGGGTGTCATGATCGATGACCAGCTAACCTTCAAGGTTCATGTTGCCTCGATTGCTCGGTCCTGCCGTTTTTCCCTCTATAACATCAAGAGGATCAGACCCTACCTGACAGAACACGCAACACAGCTCCTGGTTCAAGCTCTTGTAATGTCACTCATTGACTACTGCAACTCTCTACTGGCAGGCCTCCCTGCATTCAAAGTTAAACCTCTGCAAATGATCCAGAACGCAGCAGCACGTCTGGTCTTCAACCAGCCTAAGACAGCTCATGTCACTCCCCTGCTCATCTCACTACACTGGCTTCCAGTTGCAGCTTGCTTCATGTACAAAACTCTAATCATGACTTACAAAGCAGTAACCAAAACCGCTCCAGTTTACCTGGAACCCCTCATCCAGGTCTACTGCCCTTCTCGCCCGCTACGCTCAGCCTCTGAAAAGCGCCTAGTGCTTCCAGCACACAAGGCCTCAAAATCACTAGCTCGACTCTTCTCTTCTGTTGCCCCTAAATGGTGGAATGAATTGGCCAACTCCATTCGATCTGCAGAGTCTCTCTCTACTTTCAAAAGACAGCTAAAGACCCAGCTCTTTAGGAAGCACTATGCACTTCGCTAGACTGTTCTCCACTGTTGTTCCCAGTGGCAGATCATGTCTTCCAGCTACAATTGACTCGCACTGTCCTGTTCTACTCTGGGAATCTGTGTTCAGCACTTGAGTGACCCAGCACTTGGTACTTTGGTCATTATTGTGGTGATGTTAATCGTTGATGATGATAATGGAAGGTCTTGAATTGTTTGGTTGCTTCATTGTAGATGTTCTTTATTTTGAAAAAAAAAAAAAATTCCTTACTTACTTTTGTGCATTGCCTTTACACTGCTTGGAAGTACCTGCACCCAAATTGACTTGAAGCACTTTGTTACTCTTACTGATCTTGTTTCCTCTTGTTTAGATCTTTGCTTGTGTTGTTCTTGTTCTCGTATGTACGTCGCTTTGGATAAAAGCGTCTGCTAAATGACATTGTAACATTGTAACATTGTAAGTGGTTATGTGGTAAAGTTAGCTTGTCTGACACGCAGATGAAATGAACCCATCAGCTCTTTCTGCCATATTTATGTGGTCAAAAATGTCAATTTGAATAAAGATGTTGAGTGGTTACGCTTTGGAATATTAAACATGCTGTTGTTAAAAGTGACCCTTCTTTTTGCTGACTCTGATTGGATTTTTTCCTCACATAGAGAACTGGTTCTAGTCCTTATCACTATAAAGGATTATATCTATAACTTCTTCGGGACCTGCATACACCTGTTTCAAATCTGTTCTTTTTAATCTAACCATCTTTATTTCCTACTTTTCCTTTACTCCCCTATTCTACTCTGAAAAACATTTTTCATTTTTCATGCATGAATTCTTTATAATGTAATTTCCCACAAACAAACATCATCAAACTGTGTGTGGACAAACAAATCTGCTGTCATGCGTCCACAACAGAGTCATTAGGAAACAGTGGACCTGAGGGGAGCGGGGTGAGGATTAAGCTGTGGTTCTCTTTAAGACGATGCAGGGAAACTCTGGGGTGTTAACAAGAATCTGTGAATGTGTGTACACCAGAAGTGATATCACAATAGTCCTCAGGGGTGTACTACGAAGCCAGATTTGTGGTTATCGAGGTACCTCAGGGTTAACTCTGGATTTTCAGTGCTACGAAGGTGGTTAACCCCTTACCAGGGTAGATAACCATGGTTACTCATGCTAAACTCCTAACCTGCTATGCTCAGAATCAGAGATCAGTTTGGAGAAAACTCCCACTGACCAATCAGCTCGCTCCATCACGGAGCTCTGTGAGCTGATCGCGAGGGGAGGGAGCAGAACTGCGGTCAAGCCTGCAGTGGAGAAGAGACAGGCAGGACACTTTGTCTACCTGTATGATTTTATATATAAAATGCTGATGACAGTTATTGATTATCTTTCCTGATATCATACATAAACAGAGTCTGAAGTCAGATTATTCAGATTAAATTGTTTTACTGCATTAAATATAAAACTGAACGTTGAATCATGTACTCATTTCTTTTTTTGTCATTTAACCACAGCGCTCAGTTTGATACCATCAGCACTGCAGCTGAAATATTACGTCTAAAACTGTCACACACGACACAAGATTAAATCAGAGAGAGAGACCACTGTCAGGGAATAAACAGAGTTATTATAGTCAGATATATCTGCACTAATGATGAGAAATAAGACGTGATTTGCGCATTCAAACTGTTTTTGTCCTCTCTCTCAGTTCTTCCTTCATGTTTCCAACTCAGCTGTGTTGAAGTTAATCTGGATTATGTGTTTAACTTCTTCATATTCTTCTTATATCAGTGCAGTGTTTGAAATTCATGTCGATGTGCTGACGGCAGTCTGTCCGTGTCTGTGATTGGTCACATGTTGCCTTCTCCGCCCTGTTCATGTGAACGCGCTCGGGTAATTCTGGATTGACTCAACATGTTGATAACCAGCTTCGTGTGACAGTTTAGCGCGATCTCATTTGTTAGGTTCAGTGAAGCCGGATCAGGAGAAGATATATAGGATATGCTGAACTCGCTTCGTAGTATACCCTCTGATATCTCTGCCCCATGTGGAGAATTAGAGCTCTCGATTTCACTGGGGTCAAGTGCTGAAACACCTTTTAATTAGGGATAAGCCCAAATTTAGAAATGTTTCAAAGGAAGCAGGAGAATTTGTCCTTTCCAACATTTGAACCTCCACTTTTACCAAGCTGGTCTCATACCTTCTCAGAGCAACTACTGCTGTCCTTATTTTTTAGCCTTTACGCAACACTATGCCCAGCAGAGCGATCAAAGCCCCTCTTGTTCATGCCCTGACTGATACTGTGTAAACATCAGTAATTTAGTGAGTGGTGTCCAACGTTTGAAAAATATGCTCATCTGCTTAAATGTTAATGAGGTCAATGAGGACATTTGTTGTACGGAGTTTAGTTGTTTATTTTAATTCTAAGAATACAGACAGGGCCAAGAGGTGTGACAACAGTGTTGTTGATAGACTGATTTATTTATGCTTTATATTTTTATGGAATTACTTAAATAGTAGTGACCAATTGCATTTCAGGGAGGGTGCTTTGGATTTATGCATTTAAACTCTGTGTGGTCAAAATCTTCCGCAAGGCCACCAATCAAAAAACTATTTATCATTTGAGGGTTTTTTTTTAATGTAGTTAACTATCTTCTTATTTCTCCAGATCAGCACATTGAAAATAAAGTATTTGGCAGGTTTCTTTCAAAGGCCACTACCTGAACCAGAAGTCCTTGGACATTGCACCCAGAGGCTATTGATTTTCCTGCATCTTCTGCTTTCATCCTCATCTGTCACCCTGTTCAAAGCTCAGATGCTCCTAAAAGAGCTTTTATATTCATCTTTCTAAAAAGAAGAGGAACTGGTGACCTGACTAGATTTAACTGAAAATTGATTCAGGTAAAAACCATAAAACATTTTTTAAATCAGCAGTTTAACCTCAATTTAAACTAGTGCTCCTGTGATTTAGACTTATTCGTGTGGAGTCTAATTTAATAGGGAAGTGTAGATGCTGAAGATGAAGATGACACACAGCACTAATGTTAGAGAGAAAAAACTTTTTCAAGCAGCAGAGGAATTCAATGATTCAGAAGAAAAACTTTTTACTCTCTAGTTACCATTCATCCTGCAACTGAGCAAATCATTAAATGAGCTGATCTGATCTGTAGCTCTGTAAAGACCCACACTTAGTATTTAGATTCCTCTTCAAGTGTGAAATGAGCCCCCCACTGAGCCCAGCTGAATGTACGTAATTTAGATTATCTCTGATGGAGAAAAAATTAATCTGCCACATTCCACTTTTTCGTCTGTCTCCGCTGCCTCTTTGTGTGTCCTGTTCCACAATAACAGAAGAAAGAGTGGTGACATTTCAAAAGGTCCACATGTGGAGAGGTTGACATTCACAGAGCTGGCACCTTGAGGTTAACTCTATATGAAAGGTGATGGTGAATGCAGGCTTTTAAAGCATCAGTCATGTCATGCTGAATATCAGATATCAGTGAGGAGGAGCGTTTAAGATGCACACGTAAACAGTACATCTCTCTGCAGTGTGTCTGACACTTCTCTCAGCTTTGTCTCACACTTGAGATTCAGGTCTGTGGGAGTTCTCTGCAGCAGTTACATGAAACAAAACAAACAGAGGTGTGTTTTTTTTGTTCGGCTGCTGTGTCTCTCAGCCATGTTTGAGTGAATGACTTCTGCCTACAAAAAGAGGAGTTATGGACGATTGCCCTCAGAAGCTGCCTGAGGCTGAATCCTGACTCCTGGTTTAAAAATGAAGTTTACTCCTCAGGCTAACAAAATTAAAGGGTGCTCAGTGATGCTCATGACGAGCTTCTCACATCTGCCAAGTTGATATGCCATAACCTCAACCAGTGATAACACCAAGTTACTGTATCCTTTCATATGCAGTTTATCAGCTTTTAAAAGTTTTAAATGAAAGGCAAAAAGCTTCTAAACTTTGTTGAAGTTCTTGAAGATTCACAGCTGCTAATGCAAATGGCTCCTATAATTCAGAACTGATGAAGCCTTTTGGATGTTGCTGAACTGGGTAGGTGTCACTTGAAATGGATTAAAGCATGCTGCCATACCAGCCTCTCTTTTTTTCTTTTTTTTTACATTTTCCACAGCAAATATTCAGTCAGTGATACAGGTGACTGTTAGATGACAGACAGATGAGATTTTTCATAGGGAAGATATCCCTACACATGTACAGGATGGGATCAGCGATGAGATAGGAGATACTGTTTGGCCACAGGGAGCACCAGAACTGGAGCAAAGTGAACATTTTTCACAGGAGCTTTAGATCCAGTCTTCCGTTGATCAGCTATTTACATCTTTTCATCCCACTTTATCTTTGAAACATGCTTTTAGAGCCTGTCAACAAAATACTAAATTTCAAACCAACAACAGAGACCACACAGTTTGTATTCTCTGTATTTCTGCTCCAGTACCAAATGTGCCAAATACATTGAAGCTGTAATCAGATGAGCTACTTCTGGGAAATAACAGTTGATACTGTTTGAAGAGGAGAATAATATCCCTTCTCAAATTAGTCTGCAAACTGGAATGAAATAAAATGTCTTTAGATCATCATATTTTACTGAGACTGGAGGTAAAACAATCCAAAAGAAAATGAAAGCAATTAGATTATGATGACTGCATTTGATTAATCTGTTGGATTACACCAGTGGTTGACAATTTGAAGTAGGTAGTCTGCTGCAGATCAGTAATAAGACACACAAAACATTTTTCAAGTGAACCTTTATTTGTTTTGACTCTTGTGACAGATCACTGGATGTTTGAATATTGCTCAGTAAAAAAAATGAAGTTCTGTTCTCTTGAGTAACAGAAACAATTAAAATCATTATTAATAGTAATAAAAAAAACAGAAAATAAAGTTCCTTTTTCTTTTTTCAATCAGCAGATAGAAGTAATTTTCTACAAATTAGAAGTCAACTAATTTCACTCCAACTAGTCATTGTCAGTGTAACAGCTTTATTAAATCAAGTAATGACTTTATAATTGCTCAGTGCTGGAGTAGAGTTTTTTCACATTCTGCTCTTCTTAAATTACAGCACACACGTGTGTGGGCGACTTTGTGTTTGTGACTCGTATCACAGCATAATTGGTGAACACAACACCTCTGATGTCATCAGTGTTTTGTTTTATTGGTAATCAGTGTAATATTCTATTTCAGGAAATGCACCTATAGCATGATCAGTCAGCCATTAACTATGTTTAATGCAAGGATGTGGTCTGCAGGCAGGTGTGATAATCTGCTAATGGACAACAACACAGTCGAGTAAAGCCATTGTGAGGGTACATGGTTTACATATAACAGACAGGAACATACATTTCAACTGTTGTTTTTCAGTCCAAAGTACTTTTCTTCTTTATGTTGTCAGCTAAAATGTATAAAAAGGTAAGTCTCCTTATCTTCGCCCTGTGCCATATTGTTCCTTCCTTTATAATGAATGTTTCTGTTTCTGTTTTCATGCAAAGATCTGGTTGTGCCATCATTACCAGAGCTACAATTTTTCTCTCCCAGCTAAAAGTGCAAAGCATAGTGTTGACAAATGAAGCGCAAGCTTGAATGTATAAATTAGGTGGAAACACAAAGGGATGAAGAGATGTGATATTTGCTCTTATTTAAATCCTGTAAATCTAAGCAAGCCAAGGATGTGACCAGAAATCTCTTGGTGTGTGACCTGCACATTTCCCTGCTAAATGAGACATGGTAAATGATTTGCCAGACAGAGAATGTGTCTTTTCAAGCAGCACACGCTGTTCAGATCATCACAGATAACCAAGCTGGAAGGCCAGGAACCTCATTTACAGGCTTTTTACCATACGCCAGATTTTCAGTGGAGCTGCACCCGGCTGTGGCAAACAAAGAGGACCCTGCAACAATGTGCAAAAATGGAGTAAAACCGTTCATTGAAAGAATAACTTAAAGTTTGCCTGCCCACAAACATGATTATTTTATCTGTTCTAGAGTTGACAAAGATGACAGTTATTTATAATTTATCCAGCTCTTGTAGTGATCATCTGCTGTGACGGTTTTCTGAGCTCTTCCTTGGTCTTCATATTTGGCCCAGAAAATTAGTCACAGGGAAGGAGGACACTTTGATGCAAACAAAAAGCAGGGATATGATTCATTCCTGGTCACAACTGGCTGCATCACCCTGGACTGATCCATCAGACTGGAGCCTAAAAAGGAGCAGCCTTTTAATCAGAGTCATAATCCTAGATCAGCACTGAAGCAGGATTTCTTTCTAATCCAAGTGATTGTTGTCACTTGTCAGCACGTTGAGGTGGCTCACAGAAGAGGTGAAACAGTAAATAATGAATAATGATGATCTCCCCCCCCTCTCTCTCTCTCTCTCTCTCTCTCTCTCTCTCTCTCTCTCTCTCTCTCTCTCTCTCTCTCTCTCCCTCCCTCTCTGCCTTTGTCATCTATTTCTCTTCTTGGCTTCACTCATGTTTCCCTCCTGTCTTACACTCATCCCTTTGAAAATCCTTCTACCCGGCTTTGCCTCTGCAGTGAATCAGAGTGAAACTAAAGAACTGAAATAACCAACCCAAGAAAGGCTGCATCTATCATTAATAATGTCACAATAATTATATTTTCATGTTTGAATGACACAGAGCCTTAGCTTCTCTTGGTATTCTGACTTCAGTTCAAGAACAGCACCTGATTTGGGAGGGAGTTTACACTCTACTTACATTTAATGGGTGCACCAGCTGACTTAGTTCTGACTTAAGCTTAAGTTACAATTCAAATCTTACAACTAGCTATGAGTGGGTCTGAAGTCCTCCGTTAAACCCCAGTAGTCATGGCACATTGTTTTGAAAGATGGGATAACTTTGAGTGGGAGAAGTAGCAGAGGGTTTTATCGGCTGTTTTGCATTGGCAACATGCTCCCTACAATAGATTATATCAATTAAAAATGTATGATGACTTCAATTTGTGCTAATGTTTTAATTAGCAGAGATAATTACATCAGAACAATAATACAGTACAGCTAAATTAACGTATGTTGTAGTTGTCGATTTCACCACTCGGTCATTGGTGACCATTTCTGCACTTTCCTCAAACCATATCCTGAACTGCTAACTTATTTTACTGTTGGGACACATTTGGTTGGAAAAGCATTTAGGCAACAAAGGCATATGATTAAATGTGTTCTTTATAACGCTGACACATTGTTTGTGTGAGGAGATCACAGTGCATCTTGGTGGTCATGAACATTTGGACAAACTGCTGTCCACTGGTGACCAAACTGATCAATATGTATTTCAAACCAAGTGTATCAGAGGCAAAGACAATGGAGGCCAGAGTTTACTTATCATTTCTTAGGAATCTTAAAACTGGCTTCCATTAACCATGACCACATGGTACCAAGTTGCTTTTATGGATGGGGAAGGTCCCCTGAAATGCAAAGTAGGTGTTCTAACCCCAGGCCTTGGATTTCAGTAACACTGACCATGTTCTTCTTTTTATTCTTAACAAGTTGTATTTTGGTTTGCCTTTGCCAGAGTTAAAGCATCAGAACAAAATGTTGTAAAGGAATTTATAAGGTTTATAATTTACCTGACTGATGAAGCCATCTAACCAGAACCTGTCTTTGTGGAGATCATTCATAAACTATGCTTTTTGCACTTGAAAATAATAACTGCAGTAACAGAGGCTTATTTGCATATTGCTTATATTAGTGCTCATACCTTGTTAAAAGTCAACTATGACTTACTTGCTTTGAATGGCTCGCAGTGAATACTGTATGAACCTGTTTAGAGACTGTTTTTCTGAGCTGTAGATCTGAAAGTCCACATCTTTGCCTTTGATGAGTCACCTGAGGTTTAGTGATTTCAGCTTTAGGGAGAAAAATAAATCTCTCTAATCGAAACATCTTAATGGCTGCATCATCAAGAGCTGCATTCAAGGACATTAGACTTGTTGCAGTTACTGCTGGTATTAAAGTTTATGTGAACATGAAAGAGGATGTTGTGAAATGTCTGCAGCTGCTGACTGTTGGTCTTTCGATGTCTCACCCAGGTATAGTCGTCTTGACTTTAATGAGATTTTATATGGCTTAGAATTGGGGAGCTCCTCCTTTTGTTTTGCACTCAGATATATAAAGCCTCATTTCATCAGCACAATGACCTCATTTTTATTTTCTTATTTTTTTTATTTAACCTTTATTTTACCAGGAATAGTCCCATTGAGTTACAAAGTCTCTTTTACAAGGGAGTCCTGGCCAAGACAGCAGCATAAAAAGTTTCACAAATAGAAACAGGACAAAACAAATAGTGACAAGTAACTATTACATCGATTTATAAATTAGCAGTGTTAAGCTCTAAAACATGTGCACAAGCTGATCAAATCATCCTTTATCCTAGTTTTAAAATCCTCCAATTGAATTAAAGAATCCAGTTTCAGGCGACCCTGAAGCTCAAACCAAGAAGAAGGAGCAAAGACATTAAGAGTACTTTTACCAAAGACAGAGCGAGTCTGAGGAATGGAGGAATGCTCCATTCTTACAATGTTACAATGTCATTTAGCAGACACTTTAATCCAAAGCGACGTACTTACGAGAACAAGAACAACACAAGCAAAGATCTAGACAAGAGGAAACAAGATCAGTACGGGTAACAAAGTGCTTCAAGTCAATTTGGGTGCAGGTACTACCAAGCAGTGTAAAAGCAATCCATTTTTTTTTTTAAATAAGGAACAACTACAATGAAGCAACCAAACCATTTAAGACCTTCCATTATCATCATCAACAATTAACATCACCTCAATAATGACCAAAGTACCAAGTGCTGGGTCACTCAAGAGCTAAACACAGAGTCCCAGAGTGGAGCAGGACAGTGCGAGTCAACTGTAGCTGGAAGACATGATCTGCCACTGGGGACAACAGTGGAGAACAGTCTAGCTAAGTGCATAGTTCTTCCGAAAGAGCTGGGTCTTTAGCTGTCTTTTGAAAGTAGAGAGGGACTCTGCAGATCGAATGGAGTTCTTCTGTGTAAGGAAGACAAGCCTACCTTTTCATACAAAATACAGTGATATGTGCGGAAACCTAAACCAGAAACAAACCGCAATGCAGCATGGTACACTGAGTCCAACATTTTCAGAGAGGCTGAGGAAGCATGCATGTAAAGAACATCACCATAGTCAATTACAGATACAAAGGTTGCTAGAATGAGCTTTTTACGAGCAGCAAAAGAAAAACAGCGTCTGTTTCTATAAAAGAAAGCCAACTTCACCCTCAGTTTTTTAGTAAGACTCTTAATATGACGATTAAAAGAAAGATTTTCATCTAAGAGAAAACCCAAGTATTTAAATGTTGGGACAAATTCGATTTCCTCATTTGTGGAGGTGAAAATCTTAGAGTCATTTTTCACCGTCCCCTTGGACTTGGAGAAATACATCACCTTAGTCTTGTCGGCATTTAAAACCAGCCTTAGTTTACAAAGATTCATTTATATTGTGTTAAATGCAGCTTGTAGTTTGCAGTTTGCTAATTGCACTTGATAGGGACGACGCTGAAGAGTACAAAACGGTGTATTTAAATGAGTCTAATGACTTTCATTAATTAGCACAGCCAGGAGAGTATGACTCTTCTCACCTGTATCCTCTACATACATACTGTAAATCTCCACTATGAGAACCAGTCACAAGCTTTTTGCACTTATTTATTTACCTCACTGTTATTAAAATGATTAATGTTAAAATAATTCTGTGCCTCCAGTTTAATTGCAAAAATTCTAAATGAATTCAAAGAATAATGCAGTTTACATTTTAGTTTAAATAGAGGTTACTGCTGTAAATATTTTTCTCACAACTGTTTGTTCAAAAATAATCCATTTTTTAAGGCACATATATTTAAACAGATGAATTAAGTGGTCGAAAGGAAAACAAAAAACTTATTCTAAAGTACAGTTTTCTCACAATTCACAGATAATCCATATTTAGACTTTTAGTTCCTTCTGTGTCACCTCCATGTCAGGGCTTGTAAAAACTCTGTTATGTCAAACTCATTGTGCAGTCTAATAGTTTCAACTACAGATCAGAGAGTGAAACCAGCACAACAATACTCTGTTATGGATCAATGCAGATCAAGGGCTGTGCTTGGCATCAACACAGATCAATATGCAGACAGACTTCCTGATGTGGTCATAACCAAAACAGGGCTATGAGGCATGCAGGCTCCTGTCAAAGACAGAGGTGAAGCACACACAGAGAAACATGTAACAGGAAATCAGTGTTCTCTGATCAAGACTGAAACCTGACAGCTCAATGAGCTTCAGAGGAAAGATGCCCCCCCCCCTCCTCTCCTACTGTAACCATATCCTGTTTCTACAAGGAACTGAACAGTTCAACCCTGCAGACTATTTCAGATTACAAGCTACTCTCAACAAATGCTCAGGGAGCCAGTGTGAGGGGAATAGGACTCTGAACTATAAAAGCGTCTTAAACCCCCTCGTGGTATCATTACCTCATTCAGATACTGCAAAAGTGCTGTGCACACTCCTAGGCGAGAGAGCAGACCTTTGGATGAAGTCTTTACAGAACTTACTGCATGAACTACTGCACTACTGCTGAGCTTATAGAAATTGTTTTTTTCAAGAAAGATTTTTAGAATTTTCAAAAGCGCTTTGTGCTCGACTGTTGTTCTTATCAATCTGTGGGTGTGTGATGCGTCTACTTGCCTGAATATTATTACAGATGGAAGAAAAATACCTAAAGTATTTTGCCCCACTTCTTTTACTCATTGGTATTCTTGTTTTATATTTGGCTGCAGATGAGATGTAACATGACCCATTCATGTAAGAGATTAATCATAAAACTCATGAATATTCATGCTGTCTCTCTGTTTACATGAAGCAGAAACATTCTCATCTCGGAAATAATCACACAACAAACGAGTGCATCGAAGAATTAATCTGAAGAATATCATGAATGCTAAAGAACTTAAATGATGGTCTAATGGTGATTCCAAGATGTTATGTGATGATATGTTCTGCTGCTTTAATGTGTGCATGTACCAACGTCATCTGCTATTGTAAGTATTGAGTCTTACTGCAATTAATGTTCCTGTTTGAAGAGACCTGGACCACAAAATCTATAAAAAAAAAAAAAAACGGGTTAACACTAAGAACATTTAGAAATTTTACAAACTAGACAGAGCTTCCCCATCATTTCTATTGAACAAGTTATTGTATGAGACATACTGTCTTGTGCTCTACAGCTAAGGTTTAGAATCTACAGTTATAGCCTTTTTGTAAATTATTTTTCAAAAGAAACACAAGATGTTGAGTTTCCAAAAGGATATTCATGCTGACTTGATTTTTATCTGTGTAGATTTCAGTCGTTATTCTTTTAACAGAATTATTACCTTGTTTTAAATCAATCTTGCAGACACATGCCAAACTTTTGAATACTTTTTCTTGAAAATAGTAACTTCAAATACATGATAAGGACCTTGACATTACTGTAGCCATCTAGAGCAGAATTAGCATTTAAAAATCCAACAACTGTCGACCAAATCAAGAGGAGCTCTAGGAGGAGCTAACCATGGTCATATTGTTTACATGCAAGATCAGCTGTTAGCAACCCGTAGCATGTCGATGCAAAACGATGCTAGGCTCGATGTTCCCTGCGAGCTGAGGAGAAGGAGGCAAGGACGACGTGCTGGTACTGAGGTGCAAGCTAAGAAAAGACGACATCGACCTGTCCTTCCACCCACCGTTATGGGGAATGTAAGATCTATCTACGATAAGGTGGACGAGCTAACCCAGCACCAGAGGGAATACTGGCAGAGTAGCATCATGCTAAAAGAGCGGACAGGAACACCACTTTGGAAGGATTTCACCTGCTGTGGGTGGACAGGATACAGGAGAGCGGGACTGGATGGGCTGGTGAAGAAGGCCAGCCCGGTCCTGGACCCTGTGGAGGTGGTGGCTGATGGGAGAGTTGTTGCCAAGCTTTCGTCTTTGATGAACATTTATTTTCTATACATATTCTTGTTGAAATTCTTGTACTGTACACCTTCTTGTTTTCTGCTGTAACTCCATGAATTTCCCTGTTGTGGGACGAATAAAGGAGTATCTTATCCTATCTTATCTTAATGTTCACAGCTTGTCTCTCCAGTGTATATCTTGAATTTATCTCTGAATTTATGAAATCCAACACTGAAATGCTTATTAACTCTGCAATACTCACTTGTTAAAAATTTGTGGCAAACTGAAGTTTAAGTCATTTTCAGTGTAGTTAAGTTTATGTTTGGATGTTAACTTCTGTCAGACATGAATGAAGCAGAAGTAAACAGTGATCTTAGAGAGAGGAGATTAAGCTCTATACAGCACCAGATTTAGACTGTGTGGGTACTAAACTGTATGCTTTTGTAAAAGCTTGAGTTCAGGCTGGATTATTTCATTTATTCACCTCTTTTTAGTTAGTTACACTATCATCTGCCCTTTTTGATACTATCATTAGATTACCATGTTAAGGCTAAATTCATGACAACAAGTAACGGACAGTTATCATTAAAATGATCAGTTATATACAATCTTAGAAACAAGACAAAGTAAATAGACTGATATGCTAGCTTGATAAGCTATCTGTTCTTTAGTGAACTTTGCCTGAGTATTGTTGTTGTTTACCTTTTCAAATCAATGATAACTTTTGAATTAAGCAAAAATGATTGAGACTAGGTGTAGCTGAAGTCAACCGTTTTTTTCTTTCTTTATGAACTATATTTTTGAATAAGGAAATATATGACATACTCTAGGAAGGCTGAAAAAATAACATACAGTGAAAGGCCTTGGCTTGTGAGGTCAGTCTGACAGTGCTGTACTACAGATTATACTTTTCCTAACATCCCCACAGAAATGTTGTTTTTCAGGCAGTGCTGTGATGTATGAACAATCTACTGTGTGTATTTTAGCAGATCAGATCCTGTGGATGGGGATAGGGGTACTTTAATACAATATGGTTTGAAATAAACTGAAGCCTTTCTTATATTTTGAGATTTTATCAGAGCATGATTAGTTTCAGCCAGAATCTGACTGTTCTGCATTTGGAGTCATAACTAACCGGAGGCTACTTATTTGTCTGTCATTTCTCTCAGTGTCTATGTCAGTAAAAAGCTCCATGAAATCACATATCTTACAACAAATCTTACTTCCTGTCTGCTCCGTCAGTTTAATAATCTGGGTAAGCATGCATCATAGGATGATCTTCAGAAGTCCTGGTTACCTCACGAGACATGGTGAAGATCTGTAACAATCCAGCCTTGAAAAGCCTTTAGAATAATGTTTCCCCATGATGTTTGTCTCACATTGTATATATAAAGTCCGTAAAAGTCCTATACAGTCCTTAAAGATGATCTGCTGATATATAATGGTTCTTATAACACATGTAGACTTCTCAGTTTAGTTAAACTCTTAAAATGTACTGTTGTGTCGCAAAAGGCAGCAGCAACTAACTCGCCCTTGAAAAGGTAAAAAGAGTAGAAATTCTTATTTAAAACTACTTGGCTGTAAACATAGCACACTACATTCTGTGATGCCAAAAAAAAAAAAATCAGCTTAGCTGTTCTCGACTGTGAGTACAGAAACATAGATGCATGAACAGTGAATCTACTATTCATACAGCGTGAAAGTATAAAAGGTCTGTGCAATAAGCTTCCACTGCATATTTCCCAAGCTCTACCATATGGTCGTCTGGTTCTTTCTCTGCCAAGGCAGTCCCAGTATTTCTGCTTCCAGTTCATGCATTGTTAAATTAATTTGTAAATTCCCCACGCTGCACTCTTGGCAAAAAGATAACGATTCTATTCTTGTTATAATGTCAATATAAATGTAATTTAGTATTTAGCATTAAATGGCTATTTGCCCAATTAGTGCTCACTTATTGCTGCTCTCTCTCTCTCTCTCTCTCTCTCTCTCTCTCTTTCTTTCTCTCGCTCTCTCTCTCACACACACACACACACACACACACACACACACACACACACACACACACACACTCACACACACACACACACAGGGCCATACATGTTGCAATTTATCTTCAATTTCAACCACAGACAAGTGCTATACAGTCATCTTGTGGTCGCTGAGGCTGATGCTGTGACAGGCGGAAGATATTTAATTCCCCAAACACTCGCCATGTATCAGGCAGGGTCATGGTCTGCTGGAGACCTCTGTCTCTTACTGTCCTGACCAGAGCCATTGGAGGCCAACATGACTGCTTTTAAGCTCCTCTAGGAGGTGAAACTATGACATAAAGAAGTTTCCATATAGCTCACATGTCCAAGTACTGGTCTCCCTCTTGAAGAAGCATTACTTCTGCTGCTTAGTCCCACATATAAAACATGTTCACAGTGCTGTAGCACACAGACAGACTGTCAATGAAGATGGGATATTAAGCCAGGTTTCCAGACCTGCATTTTCACATTTTGACCTCACCTCTGTGAGCACGCTTCTCTTATTTCTCAAACATGTGTGCATCGAGCTAAGAGTCTGCCGAGCTGTCTGAGCATCTCATCTGAAATTTAAGTTGAAGTGAAGTCCGTCCTCGTTCAGCGAATTATAGAGTCTATATCTGTAGCCCTTTCTGTGGTGCATCAATAGCAAACTAGAAAGGTTGCATTTCCTAAAAGCAAATGCGTTGAAATGCTGAAGCTGAAGGCTGAAAGCTGTGAAAAAAAGCTGAACATGTGGAAGAGTAGTAGAAGTAGTTGAATTAGTGGAAGTGGAAGGAGTGGAAAAAGAAGTAAAAGAAGTGGAAAAAGGAGTAGAAGTGGAAAAAGTGGGAAAAGTAGAAGAAGTGGAAGAATTGGGAAAAAAGGATAAAAAGGAGAAGAGGTTGAAGGAGTGGAAAAAGAAGTAGAAGAAAAAAAAGGAGAAGAAGTGGAAAAAGTGGAAAAAGATAAGTGGAAAAATTAGAAAAAGTTGAATTGTTAGAAGTAGTAGCACCTATAAACTGCTTGACAAACTATGGAAATGTCTAACCTGTGTGTGTGTGTGTGTGTGTGTGTGTGTGTGTGTGTGTGTGTGTGTGTGCGTGTGCGTGCGTGTGCGTGCGTGCGTGCTTGTCACTCACTGATGAGGTCATCTGAATCACCTGTGTGTGTGTGTGTGTGTGTGTTTGTTTGTGTGTGCATGTGCTTGTGTGTGTGTGTATGTGTGCACGTGCGTGTTTGTGTTTGTCACTCACTGATGGGGTCATCTGAATCACCTGTATGTGAGTGTGTCTTTGTGTCAGTCAGCACTGATGAGGTCATCTGAACACCTGTCTCCAACTGTCATTAACTGTTGCCATGGTGATGGGACCAGCTGTGTAACTGCTGTGACAGTTGATTTAGAATGGGATTCATGGGGAAAAGTAAGGTCTACATATGCCAACACTGTGCGATAACCGTAATAGCTATCAGAAAAAGGATCAAGCCGTGAGCGTCACAAGACTCTGATGAACACAGTGATGTGTTTTTCATGTCTGTACAGTCAGAAATGTAGTCAGGGCAGCGAGTTAAGAAAAGTGAAACGTGTGCTGCCCTCCAGAAATATTTAACATTACAGTATATGGCCGAGCAGAGAGACTTTCTCTGACAGTTGGTGACCTGCTGGCTCAACAGTACAATATTTTGCTTTGGTTACCTATTTAACAGAAGCAGGAGAAGACAGGGAATGTTTTGATGTCTTATTTGTGTATGTGGAGTTAATTGTTTGGATTTTCTGGCAGTTTGTTTGGAGAATTTCAAAGATCTCATCAGCAGGCCTCACCCTCTGTCTGATGACATCACGTGCTCTGCTGCCATGAACAGTCCGCCATACACACCAATGTTAAAGTTAGAAAAGCAGCAAAAAACTTTGTCATTTAAGCTGTAAAATATCGGAAAATATAAAAGATACAGAAACATGTTGAATACAACATTAATAGCTGAAAGATTTGTGAACATTTTAATGCAAAAATGAAGGCTGTAAGTTGAAGTATGCTGAAGCTGTAGAATCCCAAAGTTGAATGAGTGAAAGGCAAATTTGCTGAATTCTCCCATCTGTTTCAATGTTAAAAAAAAGTTAAATAAAGTTGAATAATTCAAAAAGTATAATAAAGTTGAATATGTGAAAAGTAATAGCCTGAAAGAGGTGAAGAAGCTGAATAGTTGAAAAGTTGAATGGTGAAAATCAGACAAAATTTGAAGGCTGTTAAAGCGGTCACAGAAGTGGAAAAATAAAAAGTTTAAAGTAGAAGAACAATATGTTGAAATACTGACTCAGCATTTCAACATAATAATATGAATTTATTGTTTTTGTATTTTTTTTAAACAATGTTAAATCCATATGACATCATTAAGATGATGTCATAATCGACACCTTGAAAACTGTTGCCATGTCATGATGTCATAATCATAGTAGACATCAAAGGCGACATTCCTGTAAGTACACTTAACCAGCAGGATTTAACTGTCCAGGTACTCAGAGCAGCAGAGAGCAGAGAGCAGAGAGCAGAGAGAGCAGAGAGATCAGTAAGATCAGTATTTACAAAACAAAGACAAATATACAGCAAAGAAAAGAGAAAATGCAGAGCCAAAACACAGAAATGCAGGCTTTTCCAATGATCCAAACAGAGATCCTTCGCCCTATTGTGGACTTGTTTCTAGACAAGATCACTCTACATCAGTGGGCCAATCTGGAGGAGGGCTCTCATGACAGAGAAACAAAGGAGATTGTTACAGCGATGTGTGTGGATATAGTCAACACTATTTCCAAATATCTCCTTCAGCTAGTGGAGAAGAGGAGAACACAGAGTCCACCTAAAGTAGCCTCTTCTGGATCAAGAAAGTCCCAGAAGAGCATTACAGAGGAGGAAGTCCAGGAGTGCCTAGGTGAGTCTTTCTCGCTGACTCTTGCGGACGCGATGGGAGTTCAACAAGACATCCGTTGCAGCACAACAGAGACGGTGACCGAGCTCGTGGTGAAAGAGGTCACAGAGAGGATCAACTCAGACCGGGCCAGCCAGGGAGAAGAACCGCCGGCCACCAAAGGTTTCTCCAAGAGACTGAAGAAGATGACGGACAAAGTGATCAAGGTCATGAAGAAGATTTCTAGAAACATGACTTGTTTGTCAGAGTCCACAGTAGAAAGTGTAGTCACAACACCCAGAAACACAGAGGCACAGCCGGAGGAGGAGGAGGAGGAGATGGATGTAGCTGTGTTAAGCTGTGGGTCATACAGAGCCCTCAATACCAACCTGGAGGAAGAAACTATTGCACCAGACAGTCCCAAATATCCGATCTTTGTGACAGTGAAGTCTATCCTGGATGAACAAGCACAGGATATCAGTGTCCTTGACAAAGACTCAGACCTTTCAGAGGAGGAAGTACGCCTCCTTAACTCCAGCTTAGACATCGACTCAGAAAACGCGGCTTATAGTATTGTTGAAGTCATCTGGGGAGACATTGAACCAGAACCAGAACCTGACAGTGACAGCCCTCTAAACATTCAATCAGAGGAAGCTCCCGTCTGGAGGAAGATCGTCAGACAGATTGAAGAATTGTTCATCAGTAAGTTTGCGAAAGAGTGCATCATGTACCTTTATGCTAAACTGAGGAAAAGATTTTTTGTTTTGATCCCAGAGAGAAAGTTAGCATCCATGAAGTTGATGATCTCCGAGATGTGTGGCATTGTGGGAACAATGATGGCAGCGTACAAAGAGGAGATGGAAAGGTATGAAAGAGAAAAGTATGAAAGAGAGAGGATGTGTCTGTACGGAAGGATGGCCAGAGACATCGACTCGGGGGTGTTTGAAGCTACAGAGAAGCGGCTCGCTGAGCTCATCTTCTTCCACCTGTCAGCGGAGAAAAAGCAGAAGGTTCACTTCATGGGATTTATTAAAACTGAAGTGGACTCTTTCATGAAGATGATGTGGAACTGGCTCAACCAGCAGGCAGAGCTGCACCAGAGGAGTAGCGACAACGCAACTGCTGCTCTCAGACAGATCGAGAGATTTCTGGAGGGCACATCAACAGAAGAAGAAACTGTCCCTGCAGAGCCAGCTTCGTGGGAGCACAAAGGCAGAGAGAAGTGGGACAGACTGACCTTAGAGATCTTGGTGACTGGGCTGGCTAACCGGATTCTCAAAAAGATTATGATTGATCATTCAAACGAGGCTTACCAGACAGCAATCACAGCAATGACTGAGCTGCTCTGGGCAGAGATGGAGGACGAATACATCAGGATCAATCTCAGCCCGAAGAACATCAACAAGATCCTGAATGCAGTGCACAAGCAGCTCTGCAAGGTAGGTGAAGAGATGCTTTGGAGGTGCATGCTGCTAGAAGATCCAAGCATCCTCCAACACATAGCTGACACACTGAAGGACCACCTGATGACACCAAGAGAGACCAGTTGTGTAGCAGACTTCTTTGAGTCCCTTTTCAAGACCCTGACCAAGCCATTCACGGCCATCTTCAAATGTGGCTAAAGCAGCAGAGGATAGAGGATGGACGGGTTTACTCCGAGCTCTTCGGTTTCTCCCACAGTTTACACAAAACTTAAAAAAAAAAAAAAACCTTAAAACTTACAGTTCTGTCTTTCTCTCTATGTTTCAATTTAATCCCAAAACAAATATCCTGATGGACGCTGTCTGTCGCTCTCCAAGGTCCTGAAACTCTTCATTAAGTTTTCATTAAAAAATACTACAATTATTTGTTTTATGGTGTTAAGACTTTTTCAGTGTAAGAATTTGAATATGTCAAATCGTCTGTGTGTTATGAATTGTGTTGCAGAGAAATATATTTTGTATATTTTCTTTTCTATCTGATAAAAACACAAGTGAATGAAAGAAGTGTTTTAAAATATATGGATAAATTAAAATCAACAACTTGGATTTACTTGGTGGTTCTCTTTTCATGTTGCAGTTAAATTCAGCGATTTCAATTGAACATTTATTAAAAAAAAATGCGATTTTCCTCCCAGTTTCTGACTCATAAAAGAAGAAATAAATAAAAACACAAGTAAAAGAATCAGTATTGAAACAGTTTTGATGTTCAAGTAAGAATAGAAACCACACGTTCAGCTTTTTCAAAAGTTGTACAGATAATGTAAGTTTGATTTTCACTCTATGGTTTCTCGGGTGTAACCATCTTTATTATTAATTTGTCATAATCTGTCATCCAAACGAGATGATAACTGATTTAAACAGAACCTAATTTAGCCCTGAGCTGGTTGTTGGGTTTTAAGGTGAGAGTATCTGAACTTACAAACACAAGTTTGTGTAAAGTCTTGTTTAACAAACCAAGACGTATATTAAGTCTTACAAGTGCTCGGCAAACAAACCAGGTGAACTTTGTTTAAAGGAGGCAAAGTTAAAGCTGTAAGGCTTTAAAGAGAGGTTTATATATGAGGTATGTTGTTGTTAACAAGGATTACTTTTCAGTCACATTTATTTTATTTCTGGACTGTTTCTTCACATTTTGACGACTTTGCTGGCAAATTTGCTGAATTCTCCCATCTGTTTCAATGTTAAAAAAAAGTTAAATAAAGTTGAATCATTCAAAAAGTATAATAAAGTTGAATATGTGAAAAGTAATAGCCTGAAAGAGGTGAAGAAGCTGAATAGTTGAAAAGTTGAATGTTGAAAATCGGACAAAATTTGAAGGCTGTGAAAGCGGTCACAGAAGTGGAAAAATAATAAGTTTAAAGTAGAAGAATAATATGAATTTATTGTTTTTGTATTTTTTTTAGACAATGTTAAATCCATATGACATCATTAAGATGATGTCATAATCGACACCTTGAAAACTGTTGCCATGTCATGATGTCATAATCATAGTAGACATCAAAGGCAACATTCCTGTAAGTATACTTAACCAGCAGGATTTAACTGTCCAGGTACTCAGAGCAGCAGAGAGCAGAGAGCAGAGAGATCAGTAAGATCAGTAAGATCAGTATTTACAAAACAAAGACAAATATACAGCAAAGAAAAGAGAAAATGCAGAGCCAAAACACAGAAATGCAGGCTTTTCCAATGATCCAAACAGAGATCCTTCGCCCTATTGTGGACTTGTTTCTAGACAAGATCACTCTCCATCAGTGGGCCAATCTGGAGGAGGGCTCTCATGACAGGGAAACAAAGGAGATCGTTACAGCGATGTGTGTGGATATAGTCAACACTATTTCCAAATATCTCCTTCAGCTAGTGGAGAAGAGGAGAACACAGAGTCCACCTAAAGTAGCCTCTTCTGGATCAAGAAAGTCCCAGAAGAGCATTACAGAGGAGGAAGTCCAGGAGTGCCTAGGTGAGTCTTTCTCGCTGACTCTTGCGGACGCGATGGGAGTTCAACAAGACATCCGTTGCAGCACAACAGAGACGGTGACCGAGCTCGTGGTGAAAGAGGTCACAGAGAGGATCAACTCAGACCGGGCCAGCCAGGGAGAAGAACCGCCGGCCACCAAAGGTTTCTCCAAGAGACTGAAGAAGATGACGGACAAAGTGATCAAGGTCATGAAGAAGATTTCTAGAAACATGACTTGTTTGTCAGAGTCCACAGTAGAAAGTGTAGTCACAACACCCAGAAACACAGAGGCACAGCCGGAGGAGGAGGAGGAGGAGATGGATGTAGCTGTGTTAAGCTGTGGGTCATACAGAGCCCTCAATACCAACCTGGAGGAAGAAACTATTGCACCAGACAGTCCCAAATATCCGATCTTTGTGACAGTGAAGTCTATCCTGGATGAACAAGCACAGGATATCAGTGTCCTTGACAAAGACTCAGACCTTTCAGAGGAGGAAGTACGCCTCCTTAACTCCAGCTTAGACATCGACTCAGAAAACGCGGCTTATAGTATTGTTGAAGTCATCTGGGGAGACATTGAACCAGAACCAGAACCTGACAGTGACAGCCCTCTAAACATTCAATCAGAGGAAGCTCCCGTCTGGAGGAAGATCGTCAGACAGATTGAAGAATTGTTCATCAGTAAGTTTGCGAAAGAGTGCATCATGTACCTTTATGCTAAACTGAGGAAAAGATTTTTTGTTTTGATCCCAGAGAGAAAGTTAGCATCCATGAAGTTGATGATCTCCGAGATGTGTGGCATTGTGGGAACAATGATGGCAGCGTACAAAGAGGAGATGGAAAGGTATGAAAGAGAAAAGTATGAAAGAGAGAGGATGTGTCTGTACGGAAGGATGGCCAGAGACATCGACTCGGGGGTGTTTGAAGCTACAGAGAAGCGGCTCGCTGAGCTCATCTTCTTCCACCTGTCAGCGGAGAAAAAGCAGAAGGTTCACTTCATGGGATTTATTAAAACTGAAGTGGACTCTTTCATGAAGATGATGTGGAACTGGCTCAACCAGCAGGCAGAGCTGCACCAGAGGAGTAGCGACAACGCAACTGCTGCTCTCAGACAGATCGAGAGATTTCTGGAGGGCACATCAACAGAAGAAGAAACTGTCCCTGCAGAGCCAGCTTCGTGGGAGCACAAAGGCAGAGAGAAGTGGGACAGACTGACCTTAGAGATCTTGGTGACTGGGCTGGCTAACCGGATTCTCAAAAAGATTATGATTGATCATTCAAACGAGGCTTACCAGACAGCAATCACAGCAATGACTGAGCTGCTCTGGGCAGAGATGGAGGACGAATACATCAGGATCAATCTCAGCCCGAAGAACATCAACAAGATCCTGAATGCAGTGCACAAGCAGCTCTGCAAGGTAGGTGAAGAGATGCTTTGGAGGTGCATGCTGCTAGAAGATCCAAGCATCCTCCAACACATAGCTGACACACTGAAGGACCACCTGATGACACCAAGAGAGACCAGTTGTGTAGCAGACTTCTTTGAGTCCCTTTTCAAGACCCTGACCAAGCCATTCACGGCCATCTTCAAATGTGGCTAAAGCAGCAGAGGATAGAGGATGGACGGGTTTACTCCGAGCTCTTCGGTTTCTCCCACAGTTTACACAAAACTTAAAAAAAAAAAAAACCTTAAAACTTACAGTTCTGTCTTTCTCTCTATGTTTCAATTTAATCCCAAAACAAATATCCTGATGGACGCTGTCTGTCGCTCTCCAAGGTCCTGAAACTCTTCATTAAGTTTTCATTAAAAAATACTACAATTATTTGTTTTATGGTGTTAAGACTTTTTCAGTGTAAGAATTTGAATATGTCAAATCGTCTGTGTGTTATGAATTGTGTTGCAGAGAAATATATTTTGTATATTTTCTTTTCTATCTGATAAAAACACAAGTGAATGAAAGAAGTGTTTTAAAATATATGGATAAATTAAAATCAACAACTTGGATTTACTTGGTGGTTCTCTTTTCATGTTGCAGTTAAATTCAGCGATTTCAATTGAACATTTATTAAAAAAAAATGCGATTTTCCTCCCAGTTTCTGACTCATAAAAGAAGAAATAAATAAAACACAAGTAAAAGAATCAGTATTGAAACAGTTTTGATGTTCAAGTAAGAATAGAAACCACACGTTCAGCTTTTTCAAAAGTTGTACAGATAATGTAAGTTTGATTTTCACTCTATGGTTTCTCGGGTGTAACCATCTTTATTATTAATTTGTCATAATCTGTCATCCAAACGAGATGATAACTGATTTAAACAGAACCTAATTTAGCCCTGAGCTGGTTGTTGGGTTTTAAGGTGAGAGTATCTGAACTTACAAACACATGTTTGTGTAAAGTCTTGTTTAACAAACCAAGACGTATATTAAGTCTTACAAGTGCTCGGCAAACAAACCAGGTGAACTTTGTTTAAAGGAGGCAAAGTTAAAGCTGTAAGGCTTTAAAGAGAGGTTTATATATGAGGTATTTTGTTGTTAACAAGGATTACTTTTCAGTCACATTTATTTTATTTCTGGACTGTTTCTTCACATTTTGACGACTTTATATCAACAACATCAGCTAATTATGGAAGAAGATTAAGAACACTAAGAAAAAGTATATTTAAATCAGCAGAAAGCAAATAAAGGTCATTATTTTTGT
This sequence comes from Notolabrus celidotus, assembly GCF_009762535.1. Classification (NCBI taxonomy): domain Eukaryota; kingdom Metazoa; phylum Chordata; class Actinopteri; order Labriformes; family Labridae; genus Notolabrus; species Notolabrus celidotus. Next base: position 23,725,467 of record NC_048284.1, read on the forward strand.
AATGATGAGAAAAAAAATACGAGATTAAAGTCAGAGTTCTGAGATCAAAGACAGAACTCTGAGATTAAAGTCAGAACTCTGAGATTGAAGTCAGAATTCTGAGATTAAACAGAACTCTGAGATTAAAGTCAGAGCTCTGAGATTAAACACAGAACTCTGAGATTAAAGTCAGAGCTCTGAGATTAAAGTCAGAACTCTGAGATTAAAGTCAGAGCTCTGAGTTTAAAGTCAAAACTTTGAGATTAAAGTCGGAACTCTGAGATTAAACGCAGAACTCTGAGAGTCCAACTTGTTGTTAAAACTACTGTATCTCTTTCAGAACAAGGCAGATGATTGTGATACCCCAAGCCCTTTCTCTCTCTTCAATATTCAGCCATCATATTAAATACTTATCTTCAAATCTATGGCGTCAACATGCTGCAGTAGTTTTTTTTTTTTCTCTGTGCAATGTTCTGCTATATTCCAGTCTGATTGATTAGACCCACCCACATGGTCCGGCTCCAGCATTCAGCACCATAATGACGGAAATCAAGAACAAATCCACCTCACATTTAGGTGTCAGTGTGCTGTCATTGAGTGGAGATACCTCTATACATTAAGGGCCTGATCTACTAAGATCCCAAATAACGAGCGCTAATTTGCGTGTGCAAATAATAATTTTGCACGTGCTATTTCTGGGCGTGTTGCAGGTGATCTACTAAGACTGCGTGCGCAAATGATAACGAGTGCAAAAGTGGTACGGACTGCCCTATTTTAATGAGGATTTTGCGTGTGCTATCGGCTGTCACCATGGAGAGTTTGAGAGAACAGAGTGGTCTTAAGCGATAAATGAAGTTTGAAGACATGGAGTTAGAGGTTTTAGTGGAGGAGGGAAATAAACACATCGGTGAACTCCAGCAGAGACATCTCAGCGTTAGAAACGCGATTTGGGAGGCCATCTGTGAAAAGGTGAATGATGTGAGAAAAAACAGAAGATCAGCCAATGAAATAAAAGCATCTACTCTTCTCCAAAACGCAATCAGTGTTTTGATGGAGTTTAGAAAGCGATTTGATGAGGCTTAAGGCTGATTTATACTTCTGCGTCGCCCCTACGCAGCAGGGGCTGACGCGGACAAGAGCACCACATACTTCTGCGTCGATCTGTCCGTGTCGCGCAGCAATTCTCCTCCGAAACGCTTGAGGGCAGTGTGGTCTCTCTGATAGCCGGTCGCCTGCTTCCGGTCCTGCTACGATCTCTGTTTACTTTTCCACATCGATTCAGAGCGTGTTAAGTTAATCTACAGCTGATACATGTTGCTGTTTATCATACAGACATGATTACATGAAGAATAGAGAGGAGGAGATGAAATACACGGCCGATGTGTGGCCAATGTCCGGGATCCCGGAAGTGCTGTGAATGCGGGAAAGACCAAGCCGTCGAGCGGACCAATCACAGAGCTTGCGGTCCGCGTCGGCTCTACGCGTAGTTACATTTTGGAGGAGGTGCACGTCAGCTACGTGCGTAGGCCTCTGCGTAGGTACGGGAGCTACGCGGACCTACGGCGTAGGCTACGCCGTCGATTCGACGCAGAAGTATAAATCAGCCTTTAGTCTGCCACTCTTGCTCTAGAAAAGTTAGGCGTCACTTTCGGGTGAACGTTTTCAATGCCTGATATCATCATCCAGCAACTGTCCCAAAGATTCACCAGCTTAAATGGAACTGTGAACATGTTTGAGTCAATTCGCCCCAACACACTGCTGCAAGCACGAGATGAGGAGTTACGCAGAGCTGCCTGGCGCAGCTCAGTGAGCGCTCATTCACGTTAAAACTAACTAAAAACCCCTTGATGAGCACGATGGGACAGAATAGACCGAGTGGACATGTCATGTTATTTATTGAGAATGACAGATTAAAGAAAATGGACATACAGTGCATCATGGACAAGTCCGCGGAGCTTAAGGCTCGTCCAAACAGTGGTGAGTAGGCCGAGTACTTCATATTGATTTTTAGTTTGTATGTGAAGATGTGGGCCGCTGTGCCAATTTTACTAAACTTTATATCTGATTGATACAGTGACCTACTGTGCTCTCATTAGTTGAAAAAGTTAAAGTGGGTGTCAGAATGATGCGGTCGCTATCCGTGGTGCTGAACTGCTTTGAATTTGTTGTTTTATTATTATTATTTTGTTATCTTGGGTTGATTGACTAAAACATTTAGTAATGCTTGTAAGCCCAGCTTTTGCGGGCATGTTGTAAAGCAATGTTATGATGAGCTTTACAGTGACCGCAGCCAAGTGTGCGTAATGCTGTGCCAGTTTGCACTTGCCTTTCAAACGTGTTAAATACAGACGCAAATACAGCGCGCGCTATCTGCTTCAGGTTTGATAGATCACATTGCGTGTGCTAAATGATTACATTTGCATCTCCTCCTCCCAGTATTTTGCGCGTTCTGATGATCTACATGTATTCTGCATATTCATGAAGGCAAACACGCTAAATTATTTGCGAGTGCTATTTTGCTCATTTGACAGACGCAATCCTCGGTGCTCCCGGTTAGTAGGTCAGCTTTGAGCGCTATCAAGTTTGCACGTGTTTTTATACACGCAAACCTTTAGTAGATCGGGCCCTAAGTGAACAATGTGTTTGAAAGAGAAGCACTGTGCTTTGGTTTGAGCTCCTTCACATTTTTAGACTAAGGCTTTTAGAACTTTTGTCAGAACAGGATGAGAGAAGGATTTTTTTCTCTCCTTTAAAAATCACTTGAAAATGATCTGTCATAGGTGCAGTCAATGTGATGGATGGGTTTGTCTTTCTTTGCCTCTCAATCATTTACTTTGCTGTCATCTTCTCCGCTACTTTTCTTGGAAGAAAGATATTATTTCCATCACCCTTCACATTTCAGCCAAATTATCTGAATGCACACATTCTAGGAACAAAGTTCTGCAGTGAGGCTGCTAATAAGAATTGAATGACAATCAAATTTGTGTCCATGCATTTCTGCACTGACAACATCTGATTGTGGAGCTGAGTTTTTTTTCCTTCAAAACATTTAATTCAAACATTAATTGCAGCCCCAACACACCAGACCACCAGAATTCCTGCTTCATCAGTTTGCATCAGATGAACTGAAGGACCTATCAGGATAACAGCTGCACATCAACAGGTCTGATCACAGCAGAGTACACATCAGTGAACCTCCTCCTCTCCTGCAGTCTGTTATTTACCTCTGGTGGGTAAAAGAAAAACATTGAACCTGAAAAGGTAGAAGATTATCAACCACGAGTGTCACTGACCGGCACCCTGCACACTGCTATCTCATCGTGTCCTGCAGTTCTAATGACATTTTGTGAGATTAGCTATTCACTGTGCTTTTGTAGATGACCTTTCTCTGTGTGCTTTTGTGAGTGCCTCAAGCTTTGCAATCTGTGTTCTTTTTTTCACTTCAAAATCATGTTTTCTGTCACAACAGTGCAACTCTTTAGATTAGATTACCTTTGCTGTTGTGTTGTTTAGCCCAAAGGGACCTTGCTGTAATAAACATTCTCTCTCTCTCTCTCTCTCTCTCTCTCTCTCTCTCTCTCTCTCTCTCTCTCTCTCTCTCTCTCTCTCTCTCTCTCTCTCT